>NC_022018.1:32943375-33009411 GCF_000317375.1 Microtus ochrogaster
CTGGTCTCGAACTCACAGAGATCCACCTGCCTCTGCCTCCCGAGTGCTGGGATTAAAGGCATGCACCACCATCGCCCGGCTCAGTGGTACAATTTAAGAGAGGTATGATGATGTTTTATCACTTAGGGGTGATTTAACTATCATAGATTTTTGTGTTTGCCTATGAAGCAGAAAATTGCCATTTCAAGTTCTGTGAAGAATTGTACTAGAATTTTGATGAGATAGCATTGAATCTGTAGATGTCTTTTGGCAGGATGGCCATTTTACTATATTATCCATAAACATGGATGGTTTTTTTCATCTTCTGATATCTTCGTCAATTTGTTTCTTCAATGTCTTAAAGCTTTTATCAAACAAGTATTTCACTTGTGAGGTTAGAGTTACCCTAATGTTTATATTTCGAGGCTATTGTAAAAGGTGTTATTTTCCTCATTTCTTTCTCACACTCTAGTTGTCATTTTTATATGGCAAGGCTTCTGATTTTTGTGTGTTATATTTGCATGCTGCTACTGTGCTGATAGCATTCATCAGCTATAAGAGTGCCCAGTGAAATTTTTTGTGTCTCTTACGTATACTCTCACATGGTCTGCAAATACAGATATTTTTACTTCTTCCCTTCCTATTTGTTTCCACATGATCTCCTTCAATTGTCTTATTTCTCTGGGTAGTACTTCAAACAATATATTAAATAGGGATGTGGAAAGTAAACAAATTTTCTTGTTCCTGTGTTTAGTAAAAAAAAAAAAATGCTTGTAGTTTCTAGGCATTGTTTTGGGCTTGCTATAATTAACTTCTTTGTGTTAAGTTATCCCTTTTATGTCCCTTTTACCGTGAATTGGTTGTAGATTGTGTAAAAGTCCTTTTTTTGCAACCAATGACATGACTTTAAATCAAGACAAATATTTAGATCTTTCACAACATGGCTACTTTAGTTACATCTTGGTAACCACTGATCATATATTCAAATTCTTTGAAATAGTGTGTATGGATGGGTGTAGGAGTTCTTCAGATATGAGCAATTTTTTAAAAATAATTGAGTATATTTATCTAGGTCGGTGTATGTGTTCATGTCAGTGCAAGAGCCCTCAAAAGCCAGAAGAGGAAATTACATTCCCTGGGGCCAGCATTATAGATAGTTGTGAGCTTCACAACTTGGGTACTTGGGTCCTACCTTGGGTTCTCTGTAAGAAAAGTCCATGTTCTTATCTGTTGAACCATCTCACTATCCTCCTCTCAACCATGGTCTATCATTAGCCTGGAACCAATCGTGATGTGCTAGATGGTAGACCAGCTCCAGAGATCTTCCCGTTTCTACCTTCTCAATACTGCAGTGGCAAGAACATGAACCACATCAGACTTTACATTTTAATGTGGCTGATGGGGAGACAACAAGTTTATCATCTGAGCTATCACCCAATTCTTAGTCTTTGAAATTTTTTTAATTATCAGACTATATTATGTGATTATGTTATTAGAATCCCAGAAAACACCTATTTCTTTAGCTCAGAGAACGTTAATTTTTCCTAATTCCAATTGTACTTGCTATGAAAACCTCTTTGCTATCACCTCTTTGCCTATATATCCAGGAGAAACTTTTCCTTTACTTTAGACTTATAACAACATTATGAAATGCTGTCTTTAATGACCTCCTGCTTTCAAGATTATTTTCCCTCTTGGGAAAGATCACACTATTTAACCAACTGTAAGTAGAAAAAAATTACATCATGGGAAATGATACAATTTAAACTTAAAACAAATTTTTCTTTCTAACTGTGAGTAGCTAAAAATATAGGTTATTTGGATACGTGTCTCAAAGACACAGGGAACTTATTTAATGATCAAAGCACGCCAAAATTTAGGAGCTTGCTGAAATAGTAAGTTATTTCAAGTGAAGTAATACTCCAACAGAAGTCTGGAGTTGCTGTGATGCCGAGAATCATCGAAGTCCTAGATTCTAGGTGAAGATAAGGAGAAATAAATGGTTTTCATGGTGTTTGCGAAAAAATAACATTTAAATATATTTTACTATAGGATATTGCTGAAATTGTTACTGCTGTTTATCTCTTACCTTGCTTAATTCATAAATTACAACATCATAAATATACATATATTGAAAGAAACATACTACGCATAGTGTCTATTAGTGACCATGATTTTAGCAGTCCACCAGGAGTCTTGAAACATGCTACTCATATACAGGAAGATTCACTATTTGAATTTGTCAACTCTGTTTTATAAGAAAAGCCTTATTTATTGATTGATTTTTTTTGTCTGTTTCACATGAACCAGATGGTATACAGTTTCTGACTCTTCTGTTTGTACCTTAAAAGTATAGGGGTTACAGCACTAAGTAGTTCTTTGTTAGATGATCTCTCCCAAAAGTAGATTAATGTAAGTGTTCTGAATATATTTAAGGTAGTCTAAGACAAGTTCTAACATTAACCAGGTTAGAAGTAATCAATGCCTTTTTGACTTACCATGTTTTCAGTTTATAGTGAGTATATCAGTATATATTACTCCATCATAAGTAAAAACATGTATTTCCATTGTTACAAAATATACTAGTTTTTATTGGTCTTTTCATTTTTGAGGCATGGTCTAACCATTTTGCCAAAATTAACTGATAACTCCTGATCCTCTGTCCTCAACTTCCTGAGTGCTGGGACAATAGGCATGAGACATTATTCTCAACTATTTTCTGTTTTGTTTTATTTTGTTTTGATTTTATAATGCTGGAAAGGAAATCCAAGTCCTTATGAATTAGCATTAGAAATTTCGAAAAATTCTATTAAGATAACAGAAGTTTGGCACATGCAAATTTAATATTAGGTATTATGATCCATGAAATACAGCAGGACATAAAATGTATTGGAGTTGTGTATGTATGTGTGTGTGTGTGTACACACACACATTTAAAATATAATACAGAAAATTGGGGTACAGAGGGTAGAATATGTCATAATCATTACCAATAAGATGCCAACTACTTTCAGAGCTAAATAAGCAGCAAACATAATAGAAATTGCTTATGAAGACTGGAAGGAAGAGTAGATTTCCATGGTCTGGGTAAATCACAGGACATTTGAGAAAGTGTTTCTAGTTGAGTGTGGTAGCACATACTTGTACTCTCTACAGTTAGGTAGTAGAGCAGGAAGGCTTAAGAGTTCATGGCCAGTCTTGGTTACATAGTGAGTTAGAGTCTGTTGTGCTTTGAATGCATCCCAAAGGCTCATGTGTTTGAGCATATTAATTATATATCACATACTTGTTTAACTTCTAATTTCTATTACAAGTACTAATAAGCTTGATATTATCCCTGAATATGTCAGTAGATTTGAGAATAACATTTGACTTGAACAGGTAAATCCCAACATCATCATAGAAGGAAGCACAGTAATTGTAAAAATACATGCCCTTTCCCCTACCTCTACCCTACTTTACGTGTACTGATTGAGAAAAGACATTTCAAATACCTCAGTGTTCAAATTTCTCATGGTAGAGAAAAAAAAAACATCATCATCAACAACAAAACCCACAAAAAACAGAAACAACAACAAAACATTAGTTCACAGAGGGGTCATAGGGAAATGATTGATGCAGATTTCCAATTGGAAAATATTTTTGTTGCTGCCTCAAAGCTTGGAATGAAGGGTCTAGAGAAATGGTTCAATGGTTAGGATTACTTGTTGCTCTTGTATAGGACCTGAGTTCATTTCCAATCACGCACATTGGGTTTCTCACAGAACTGCCTGTAACTCCAGCTCCAAATGATCTGGTGCCATCTTCTGGCCTCCACAGACACCTGAACTCGCATGCACATACCCATGCACTGATATACCAACATGATTTAAAATAAAATAAATTCTTAAAAATACTTGAATTGAGTAATGCATTTTCTATTATTTGTGTATTTACAGTTTTAAAAATACCTTTGTAAGTTCATCAGAGGAATTACTATTGTTTGCATCATCTTTAAGAACATTTGATACAGTAGAAAGTGAAATCATATTTATTAGCATGGTTTTCTGTCATCCACACAATACTGTTTCACAGTCCAGTGGGAAATTTCAAATGCATAATGAATTTCTTTTGCAGTGTGAAAATGCTGAAATACTTGGCAGAAAATGGATGTATATGTAAATATTCATGCATATCTATATAAGGTTTAATCTTATGTAGTGGTGTAAAGGACATTGTAGTGACTTTGATTCTATGTCACCTTCTCCTTAGAGTCTTATCACCATAAGGTTGGATTGCAACATTATGTCAGGAAGTACTTTTAATGGAGCCTAACTGCCTTAGCATAAACCAGAAAGAAACGGGCCATGACTCCCTTCGTTTTAGGATAAAATCAGCAAAAGATGATGGTTCTTTGTTGGGTATCATTTTCCTCATTTTCTTCTATAGGTCTTATGTATCACTCTTCTTGGTTTGAGAAACTCAAATTGGGGAAAAGCAGGGTATTTGTTGCAGTTAAAAAGTCACTGTATGTACTCATTTTACATGCTGATGTTTAACCAAAGGATATTTCACAAAATATGTATTAACAAATTGTGCAATTCTTCCCCCAAACGCTTTCCTTCTCTTTCCTCTTCCACCTTCTATTAGTTACCTTTGTCCTGAAGATAGTTTTTTTCTACATTCATGTCACATATGTACATGATTTAAAGGGCTATAAAAGCACCATGACTTCCAAATGAGTTGAAACTTACTTGTCCTTCTCAGATTGGCTTACTTCATGTAATTGACTATCTCCAATAATACTAATTTTCCTGTAAATAATTCAACTTCATTCTTCTTTAAGGCTGAAAAACTTCATTCAATCAGAAGCCACAGTTTCTTCACTTGTTCCTCTGTTATTAGACACCGAGTTTGATTCCATAAATAGTCTATTATGAGTAGTGCTGTAACAAACAGAAACACAAGTGTCTCTGTGCTATGTTGTCATGGAGTCATTTGGGTACACAACCAAAAGTGAGACAGCTGGGTAGTAATGTAGATTTATTTTTGGAATCTAAGAATAGTTTCTCTTATAATGTAGTATACCCATAGCTACTACTAATATCCCCTTGAACTTTTTGTAGCATGCTTTCCTAGTTCCTCAGAACAGGTGTCAATTATCACATTGAGCCTACAAATCATCTACTGAGCAACTCTTTTGTTTGTTTTTATAAGCACTTGAATTTTCTTTTATTAGTATTGTTATTATTTTATTGAAATGTTACATACCACTCCTTCTCATCCTTCTGGTACCTCCACCTTCCCTCCCACTCTACCCCCATCTACTCCTCTGGGCCCCTCCTCTCTAGGCTGAGTAAGATATCCCTTCAAAGACAACGAGCTCCAAAACGCCAGTTGAAAAAGAAGGAATAAATCCTGCCCACACTGCCAGTATCCCCATAGACTGTCCCAGCCATACAACTGTCACCCACGTTTAGAGGGCCTCGTTTGGTCCTAGGCTGGTTCCCCTGATGTGAGTCCCAAGTCAGAGAGCTTCCATTAGCTCAGGTAAGCTGTTTCAGTGGGTGTCCGCATCATGGAATAAATCTTTATTAGTATTTAATAGTTGAAAACCACAGACACAAATGGTACAAGTAGAGTAACACTGGCCTGCAGTCGTGGATGGCTAAGTCAGTGGTCTTTTATGAAAAAAGATAATAACTATCTGGCTCATGGTTATACTCTGTGTATACAAACCTCAATGGTACCTTTACTAGCTCAGCTATTTTGACAGTGTAGACAATGCTAGACCATTCATGTTTATTACAAAATGCCATTATGGGGTTAGGGAGAAACCTGGTGCCAGGGAAACTGCCATGGATCCACAAGGATGACCCCGGTTAAGACACCTGGCAATAGTGGAGAAGGCACCTGGACTGGCCTTTCCCTGTAATCAGACTGGCAATGACTTTAATTGTCCTCATTGAACCTTTACCCAGTAATAGATGGCAGCAGGTGCAGA
Organism: Microtus ochrogaster; assembly: GCF_000317375.1. Classification (NCBI taxonomy): domain Eukaryota; kingdom Metazoa; phylum Chordata; class Mammalia; order Rodentia; family Cricetidae; genus Microtus; species Microtus ochrogaster. The sequence goes on from NC_022018.1 coordinate 32,949,338, forward strand.
GATCTACAGCCAAGCATTGGGCCTAGCATCAGGGATCCAATCAAAAAGAGAGAGAACAGATTATATAAGCAAGGGGTCTAGCAATCATAACAGAAAACTCACAAAGACAATTGACCCGAGCTTGTGCGAACTCAGGGACCCTAGACCAACTGCTAGGGAGTTGGCGTGGGACTGACATAGGCCCTCTACATGTGGGAGACAGTTGTGTAGCTTGGTCTGTGTGACTCTTAGCAATAGGACCAGGATCTATTCCTAGCACATGAGCTGGCTTTTTGGATTTCCTTTTGTGGACTCTTCTCTTGACCTTGATGCAGGGAAGAGGAGCTTGGCCCTGACTCAACCTGACATGTCATGCTTTGTTGACTCCCCATGGAAGGCCTTATTCTTTCTTAGCAGTAGATGGGGGTCCAGGTAGAAAGGGAGAGGAGAGAAGAGAAACTGTGGTTGGTATGTAAAATAAATTTAAAAATGTAATTAAAAAGATTACAAAATGAAATTAAACAAACTTTTTTTGACAAAGAATACAGATGCGAGATTAACATTTATAAACAACATCCTCTTTCAACGGGTATACTCAATGTCTTATACGTTCAGAAATGATATATGTTTGTTTTAAGCATAAAACATTGATATTGGGGAAGAACCAATCTCTCTTTTAGTGATTGTGTACTTTCCCTTCCCCACCCAGCCTTGGATAATTGTTGGTATAGAGTATGTGCCATCAAACAGTTGTCAAGCACATAAATTTACAAATACCCACTAATCCGCCCACATAGACATCAGTTTGGGTTAAACAAATGTTTGCATGAGACATAAAGCAAAATCAAAGTGCATCTTTTACCTTCAGCAATTTGACAAAAGGAAATTGAAACAAGGAAAATTCAATCAATACAAATCAAGCCTCTGTGTTGAACGAGCAACCAAAATAATGTAGTTGAAAGACAGCATGGCTCTGGAGTAAACATGGGGAAATTACTGAGTCCTTGCCTTGGATCTTCAGACAGCTCCATAAATAATCCCAGGTTCTCTACAGTTAACAATATTGTACCAACTCTGCTAATCCCTAGTCCCCATACCTTGACGAAATGCCACTTTCTGCAGCTTCCCAGCCTCCAATTTCTTCACATCTTATACAAGACCAAGAGCTCCAGCATTCCTTGGGAAGACTTCACCTCTGTTGTACATGTTAAGACAGTATCATGAAAAGTGATCAGTATCCTTTAAATTCAGTGAATAGAAATCAAACAGCAATGAGTTTCCATCTCACTCCAGTCAGAATGACTACTAACAAGATAAATATGGCAGATGCTGGTGAGGATGCAGGAGGAAAGGAACCTTTGTTTGTTGCTGGTGAGGATGCGTATTCATGTAGGCACAACAGAAATCAGTGGCTTATGAAGAAAATTAAAAATACAACTTCTATATGATTGAGGTATGCCCCTTCTGGAACAATCAGAGTCACTTTGCTTGCTATAGAGATAACTCTATACCTGCATATTTTGTATCACTAGTCACAATGGTCAGACCAAGCAATTGGCTTAGATCTTGTAGCATAGGACTGGATAGAAAAATGAGGAATAGTTTCAAATGAGCTTTTAATTATCCATAAAGAAGAATGAAATGTGGGTGTCTGCATGAAAATGAATAGATAAGGTGATTATGTTAAATGAGATGAGCCAGACTCCGACAGACAAATCCTGCAGGTGGGAGCTAGGGGCAGAGGGAGCCGGACTGGAAGCCAGAGGAGGAGTTCTGGCTATAGAATGGAAAGGCAGAGGTGGAGGGGAATAATAAAATAGAATCAAAGGGCAGGTGAGTGAACTGGAGAGATGGCTCAGTAGTTAAGAAGACTGATAATTCTTCCAGAGGATTCAGGTTCAGTTTCCACAACCCGCAGGGTGATTCACAGCCCTTTGTAACTCCAGGTGAAGGGAATCTCATCATCTCTTCTGGTCTCTGCAGGCACCAGACATCCTATCTACTACACATGAGCTTCACAGACACACAAGCAGACAATGCACTCGAACATAAATAATGAAAGAAAATAAAGAAGACAATTAAAAGTGATGTACGTGTGTTTGCGTGTGTGCGTGTGTAAATGCTGTCATTAAATCTCATTTTGTGTAATGAAAGTCTACTAATAAAAATATAGTAGCATTGACCAGCCATGAAGTTCAAGTAGTGCAAATATCGGTAGCAGAATGAGAACAACAACAATAAAAAGATAGTATTCTTTTTCTTGATAGAAAAGGGATCTTTGAAATCATCCGCTGAGATTCTAACAGTCCAATATTAACTTAGACGGAAAAATACTGAGCGGACTTCAGAAATAAAATGACAGATTGGTATTACTAATTATCTTATTTTTAAATTAACAGACAAATGGGGTAGAAGGCAAGGCAGCTGGTTAGGAATGGGAAAAGACAAGATGTGGAACGTGTGTGATAAAGCCGTAGTATCACACGACGCCTATTGAAAGGCACCACAGAGCTAGAGAATACACACGGTATTGATATCTAAACCTCACAGATGGCCCTCAGAGTGTTTTTTTCACAGCTAGCAAACAGACACAAATAATCAGATACATTGAGCGAGCTGACTAATTTGCTAATGGAATATTTGCTCAAAGGCTCTACCTACACAGTAAAACCCTGCAATTAACCTTTGAAAACAAAAGGGATGGCTGCCTAGAAGGGTTTCCAGGCTTAATTATTGATAGAAGCTGAAGGGTAAATCTAAACCTGACCTTACCCACTCTTTACCTTTATCCCTCACTTATTATTTAGGCAGTGAGGGAGTTCTATCACCAACCTGCTCACATGTGGACAGGGAAGGAAAGACCTGTCGATGTTCCCGCAATTGATCAGGACAAGTGGTTTCTCAGATGTTGTCTCTCATTGTTCCTTACAGATGGGGAATAGATCATCCCATGCATAAAGTTACTGTCTTAATTCAAATTATACATTTATTTTGCAGTCATTTAAAATGATGGTAATCTGTGTTTGGAAAAAAAAAACCCACAATGAAACAATTTCAAGCAAGCGAACAACACAACTCCCCAGAGATGGCAATGGTATAGTAAGATTGAAATGACAACAATTGAACCTTGCCAGGCTCTGAGTTCTTATGGTGAATGTTGCACCTTGCTGTTTGTGGTTGCCAATGAACAAAGAGATGAAGATATTATATTGATCATGAATTATGCGTCATCTACATAGCTGATGTTCAGTGGCTCTGTGGGATTGAATGAAGGTTAGACCCTATGCCAGAGAGTAGGCAGATATGCGCTGCCTTTCTTTAAATACACTATGTTTAGATAGACTGTGATTTAGTAATTAACTCAAAACTGTTCAGTGATATAAAGCCAAGATCTTCAAATGGGTTGGTTTGTCATTTTATAAACCCCATAAAGGTTTTTCCCAAATATTTCATGAACCTTTGAATCTGCATTGGAAAATGATTGGAGTTTGTACTCCTCTCTGAATTTACAAGAAATCAGAACAGGGAAGCTGGCTTTCCGAGAGTACACTACCAACAATCAGAGGACGACAATGAGCCTTGAGAAAGATGATTCCCTCCAAAATTTCTTTCTAAACCATACAATTATTCATTCTGTATGCTGTCGATATTTTTACTCATAAAAAACTAATTTCTGTTAATAATTCTCATTTTAAAATGCAACTATTCCTGAGAAAATTAAATTGATTGCTATTAATTTTCCAAAGTGAACTGATTAAATGAACTTATAAACAGCCAAGTCTCACTAACAAAAAAAACAAAAAAAAAAAACAAAAAAAAAACAAACAAAAAAAAAAAACAGGCATTTCAATTCAGATGCTTCTGTCCTTAAAGGGAGTCTAAAGATGGCCTTTTATGGCAAGACAGTTGAGGACGGGCATTGCAAGGTGATTTGTGTTTCCAAAGAGCACTCCAGGTCAGTGGGCTCTTGGGTTTAGAAGAACAATGGGTAATAACTTGAAGAGGGGTGTAAACATGCACCAGTTTATTTAGCTAACTGATTAAAGTGTCCAGTTGTTGTCAATACTTAAGGAACACAAATTACTTGTCGAAATGGCTCCCTCTTAGACTACACAATTGTGAATTGTCCTCTGACGTTATTATTCTGCCAACTCAGGCATCATCTCTCTGTATAGTGTGCTGCTAGCTATCCAAGATATGACAAATTTACACGAAGGATTAAACTGTATGTATGGGCAAAGAGAGAGCAGGCTATAATGGTTGTTTTTCTTGTTGCTTCGGCTAAATACCTGGCAAGTTAGAATTCAAGAAATGGGGTGGGGTTCTAAAGTGTGAAGGGATCCAGTCCACTATGGCTGGATAGTAGAAGAGATGTACTTCTGGGACTTCTCAGGTCCAAAGTACATATCGCTCTCAAAGAATTTGCAGTGAGATCCATATATGCTTGAAAAGAAAGTATTGGCTAGTTGTGCTAAATTTTAAATACCATGTTCTAACATATCGGGGTCCTGTAGAAGGATATTACATACAAGGTGGCTAAAAGCAACAAAAGAAAAAAGTCTTCTTTCTGAACCCTATTGCTAAAAGTCTAAAATGAGAGGGACAGCATGGCCAGATTCTCTTTGAGACTCCAGCTAAAATCCTTAGTTATTTTTCAGTATATGGTGCCAACAGTACTAGGCATCTCTTACTGTGAAACTGCATCAATTTAGTCTCTGCCTGACTATCATAAGACTGTCTGTCTCTGTCTTTTCTCCTTCATAGGTGTTTTGTTTTCCTTATTAGGACATTAGTCATACTGGGTAGGCACTGCAAGATCAAAGAAAGACACATTCTAGTGTCACATATTAACTACATCTTCAGAGTCCTTATTTCTTTTATTATTATTTTTATTTATTATTATTATATTTTTAAAACAATTTTATTTTACATACCAATACCAGTTCCCTCTCTCTCCTGCACTCCCCCTTCCCCATATTCCTACCCCAGGCCCCATTCACTACTCAGAGAGGGTGAGGTATCCTATGGGGAGTCAACAAAGTTAGTCAACATCACTTGAGGCAGGACCAAGGCCCCTCACCCTTGTATCTAGGCTGAGCAAGAATTTCTCCATAGGAAATGAGCTCCAAAGAGCCAGTTCATGCACTAAGGATAAATCCTGGTTCCACTACTAGTGGAATGTTGAGCAGTTCCTTAAGTGTCTTTCGGCCTTTTGAAGTTCCTCTGTTGAAAATTCTCTGTTTAGATCAGTGCCCCATTTTTTTTTTTTGGTGTCAGAATACATTTTATTTTATTTTTTTTAAATTTATTTATTTATTAAGGATTTCTGCCTCCTCCCCGCCACCGCCTCCCATTTCCCTCCCCTCCCCCGATCAAGTCCCTCTCCCTCATCAGCTTGAAGAGCAATCAGGGTTCCCTGACCTGTGAGAAGTCCAAGGACCGCCCACCTCCATCCAGGTTTAGTAAGTTGAGCATCCAAACTGCCTAAGCTCCCCCAAAGCCAGCACGTGCAGTAGGATCAAAAACCCATTGCCATTATTCTTGAATTCTCAGTAGTCCTCATTGTCTGCTATGTTCAGCAAGTCCGGTTTTATCCCATGCTTTTTCAGACCCAGTGGCCCATTTTTTAATTGGATTATTTGATAATTTTGATATCTAGTTTCATGAGTTCTTTGTATCTTTTGAAGATTAGTCCTCTGTCTGATGTGAAGTAAGTGAATATTTTTTTCCCATTGAGTAGGCTTCCATTTTGTCTTTTTGACTATGCCCTTTGCCTCACAGATGTTTTGCAGTTTCAGGAGGCCCCATTTATTAATTGTCGATCTTATGTCTGTGCTACTGGTGTTACATTCAGGAAGTGGTCTCCTGTGACAATGCATTCAAGACTACTTCCCACTTTTTCTTCTATGAGGATCAGTGTGGCTGGATTTATGTTGAGGTCTTTGATTCATGTGGACTTGAGTTTTGTACTTAGGGATAGATTTGAATCTATTTACATTCTTCAACATGTCAGCATCCCGTTATGTGAGCACCATTTGTTGAAGATGCTTCCGTTGCTCCATTGTATAATTTTAGCTTCTTTGTCAAAAATCAGGTGTTCATAGGTACATGGATTAATATCAAGGTCTTTGATTTGGTTCCATTTGTCAACCTGTCTACTTTTATGCCAACACCAAGTTGTTTTCATTACTGGAGCTCTATACTAAAGTTTGAAGTCAGGGGTTTGGATGCCTTTGAAAGTTCCTTTATTGTATAGCACTGTTTTGCCTATCCTGGGTTTTTTTGTTTTTCCATATAAAATTGAATATTGTTCTTTTGAGGTCTGTGAAGAATTGTGCTGGTATTCTGATGAGGACTTTGTTGAATCTGTTAGTTTGCTCTTTAGCAAGATTGCCATTTTTACTCTGTTGATCCTATGAGCATGGGAGATATTCCCATTTTCTGATATCTTCTTCAATTTCTTTCTTTAAGGAGTTAAAGTTCTTGTCATATAGGTCTTTCACTTGTTTGATTAGAGTTACCCCAAGATATTTTATGTTGTTTTTTGTTACTGTGAAGAGTGATGTTTCTCTGAATTCTTTCTCAGCCCATTTATCATCTGTATAGAGGAGAGCTACTGATTTTTTGAGTTAATCTTGTGTTTTGCCACATTACTGAACATGTTTATCAGCTGCAAGAGTTCTCTGGTAGAACTTTTTGAGTCACTTATGTAAATGACCTTATCATCTGCAAATGTTGTTTTTACAGCTACCTGGAATGAAAACCTCACATATCCTTTTCAGAAAGACACAGTTTAAGCCACAAAACAAACTCATTTCCAACTAAACGATGTGCCTTGGCAATCTAGCTCCATTTGTTGATGCAGAGAAGTCCTGCAACAATTTGTCTTGAGGCCTTTGAAACTCACCCAGCTATTGATTTGAAATGGTGAGATGGGCCTTGACTTTTCTCTTTAATATGTCATGATGTCACAAAATCAAGAGCTAAAAGCTATTATGAAGATATTTCTAAACAGTGTTCAAGTAATATATGAAAAATAAAAGTATATGAAAATTGAATGACATAATTCTAACAGGGAGAGATTCAAAGATTGAAATTCCTATAGAAGAACAGACATTGTTACACATTATGGTAATGAAAGTTTTGATTTTATTTTGACACCAAGACACATGTGTTTTCACACCTTAACCTTTTAAGTTTTGTTCCAGGCTTGTTTTCTGCATTCCACTGGGTATATACAGTACCCTAATAATCCCACCTTTAAAAATAAGACACTTAAGATAATCAGTGAGAAAAAGCTCTTCCTAGACTCTGTTTTAATCATGTTGATGATGTTATAACTTATGTTGTTTTTTATTTCTTCATGCAATCTCACTTAGTCTGCTGATGATTTTTTTTCATCAAATGCCTGCATAATTCTTACATTCCAAGTAGCCAGTCATCATTTCTGCCTTTTAATTTACATAGAACAAAATTTTGAAACCATTTTTTAAAAGTGTGTGTAAATCATAGTGTGTCCCCTGTATTTCTAATATTGGAAATCAGATGTTTGAAGTTGAAGATGTTTAAGTTATGAAGTCCATAACATTGAAGTGGTTATAATTTATAGATTTCATTCTTCAGTACCATTGAATAAAATACCTTTGAGAAGCTGGTATTCTTTTCTAGCTATTTGTAATAAAATGTTATTGATTGCTATGCTTTCAAATCCAATAACAGTGTTAATATAAATTTCTCCAAATGCTAAATATGTAATAGCCATATAGATCTCATTTGTAAAATTTATACTCTCTATAGATACAAATGGCCTTTCTGGTGCTATGCCAAAGCAAGTCCCAGCTCTGATGGCATGATTGATTATATTTCAAGTCACCACCATTAGGGCCTCCTAAATTGTGAGATACTAAATGACTCACTTTACTATCGTCATTATTTTGTGTGGGAACATGTGTGTGTGTATGGTAGGAGTTGCTCGCATGGCACAGTATGTATGTGGAGGTCAGCGAACACCACTGGAGAATTGATTTTTCTCTTTCCATTTTTCATGCTGTGTTCAGGTTCTTTAGAGCAGTGGTTCTCAACCTTTTTTATGTGGTGACCTTGCAGTATACCCTCATGTTGTTCTGACCCTCAAACATAACATTGTGTTACTACTTCATAACTGTAATCTTGCTACTGTTATGAGTTGTAATGTAAATATCTGTATTTTCTGACAGCTTAGATAACTCCTGTGAAATGGTCACTCAACGCCCCAAAGCATCATGGCCTGCAGGTTGAGAACCACTGCTCTAGAGGAACAGAACTGATGGAATAAGTCCATATGTTCAAAGATGATTCATTAGATTGGATTATACTGTATCGGCGTAAATAAATGCAGACAGATAGTAAAAAAATATATACATCTTTAATGATTAAATAAACTTACAGAACCGAGGTTCCCGCATAGCACAGGAAGCAGGAAGAGGGGCAAGCAGCCTCCTGTGCGCCAATTTATCAGTATACATTCGCCCGAGGCAAACTCGCCCCCTAAAGGGGCTGGCTTAACCCTACATTATACAATATGGTTCAGGTAGCCCATCATTGGCTACTTTACACCTGACACACTAAGAATTCACTACTTGCTTAATTTGCAAAGCTACACATGTCAGTGTTGCAAACTTGGCACTGAAAGTCTGGAGGATTCTTGGAATACTACTGGTCTCCACTCCACAGTGGAAGCCTGAAGCTGACTATAGAGTCAGTGAAGGAATGTGGTAGCCAGGATAGATGAACTCATCAGAAAGTGTGGAGACAAGCAGACAAAAGCAGAGTTTCTTACTCCTAGGTCCTTTTATTTAAACTGCCACTGAAAGTTGCTGCCCAGATTTTGTGTGGGTGTTCATGTTCCACTTCCGATAATCTCATCAAAAAAGTCCTTATAGGAGTGACCAGCACCTGTCATTTCAGTTGGGTCTAGGACCAGTCAAATTGTCAAGCAAGACTAGTCAACATACATAGGTTGTGGGGATCAGCCTCAGACAGAAAGACTTGCAGGGATAATGTCTTTATCCACTAAGACAATGTGTCAGCCCTAAAGGTCCATTTTTGAGGAACTTTCTGGTGGAATTTTATTACAATAGTCCTAGAGAACTTATCTAGGAACCTACAAGCAGCTGAATATAATCTGCACACCATAGTCACATATATGCACATATATGTACACATGCATGATTGAATAAATGATATGAAACAATAACTAAGATACTTTCACATATAACACACATACAGAAATGTAGCAAAATTACTTTGTGGAAATACTTTTGTTTTATGACTTAAAACATTAAGTTTAAAGTTATTGATTCAAACTATGAAACAAAATCCTACTAATAAATATGATGAAATTACATGCAGAAAATATCCAAAAACAACTAGACACATAAATTCTAAGGCTTGGTTAGATTTTCTATGGCTCTTGTATGCATAAACACATTATTACTCATTTTTACTATGACTATATATTAGCAAAGACTTCAAATGGGAACTCTCTGGCTTATGGTCCTTTGAGCACTCATAATTGCCTATAAATCCATGTTACACGGTTTCTGTGTTTATTACCATACGAATCAGTCTGATATAAGCTATGCCAGTGCAGTGTGTGCTTGCCTGAATATACATGCGCAAACAAGCAGGTGCTTGTGATTAAAAAGCTAGATTTCTCACAAGAAATACGCTAACAGTGTGGATGCTGGAACAGATTGTAGTCACACAATCTATATAGGCCACAAGTCACAGGGCCATATGCTGCGATGTTTAGAGATCTGATTTATTGCCAGCACACATCACCATACTTAGAATATATGACCATTATTTTATTTACTTCTCCCTTAGATTTTCTTATTGGACTTTCATGGAATGGAGGAATTGGGGCTTGTGTTTCAGAAAGGACAAAATTTAATAATGACTTATTTGGAGCAGTTGGGGTTGATGAACATTTTCTTTGCATCTCTACATACATTCTCTATCATTCCCATTGCTGTGACCTGATACTTGATAAGAAGCAGCTACAGGGTAGAAGAATTTGGTTTGACTAAGCATGCAAAGCTTATAACATTTCTGGCAGAGACGGCATGGTAGAAGGAGTGGCTCACATGTGAGTCAGCTGAAGCTTGACCACATCAGGGTGAATCAAGAAACAGAGAAGGGGATGCTGATACTCACTTGGCTTTCTCTTTTTACACTTTTTGATTAAGCCCAGTATCCAGGGATGGTCTTCCCTTCTCAGTTAATCTTCCCACAGAAATGACAGATCTTCACAGATGTGGCTAGACCTATATCTCTTAGGTGACTCTAAACCTGATCAGCTTGATAAAGAAGATTAATTATCATGCCATCTTTTCCATATATATATATATATATATATATATATATATATATATATATATATATACATATATATACTAAAGAACTCAGTGTAAATAGCAGTCACACACATGTTGATAGGAATGCAATCTTAGAGAGTGGAATAGATATACTTTCAATGAATATATGTGTCGCCATCACTCTTTACAAATTTAGACACCATTATTTTAACACAGTTTGGAAGATAACTTACTTAACCAAGTTTATATGGAGGAAAGGAATGTTAACCAAACTGAAAGTATGAAAATGCATTCATTTACTATATTAAAGTCAGTCATTTCTATTACTGAGAAGAACATGCTGCTCCTGGACAAAAAATGCATGCATACATATAAATGTTTCTGAACTGTGTATTAAAATAAGTCTAAAAGACAATTTTTCACTTTTTTTATTTTATTGAAATTAGTGGATCCACATTATTTCTGATAATGAAGACTGTTCCACGCTAACATACTGAAGAATGTGACTGCCCACACCTAGCTCTCCTTAGACTTCACGTGCCACGTTGCACAATTATATACAGGATGCGACTGCCAGGGAACCCAGAGAGGTGTCACTAGTTTTGAAATGGGAGTTTTCTGCTGATTATCAAGGATGTTATAAGGAAACAATCATTTTTGTTTCTGAAAAATGACTAGAAAAACTGGAACATAAAGATTATATATATAAAAAAAGAATACCTGATTACCACAGCATTCTGTTCAGTTTTCTTAAAGGACCAACATCCTGGTGCTTTATATCATGTGGGGGAAAATGTGAAAAATGATCAATTCCTGCATTTCCACAGCTCTGATGACTTATACTAATATATTCCTTCATATAAATACAGATTTCTATTTAAAATTCAGCATGCAGGGGTCTTATGAATTCCACTCTAATGGATTCCAAATAATTGCCCTTTAGAAATGATGAGTAGCTGTTTAAACCTACTGAGAAGAACATGCTGCTCCTGGACAAACAATAGGCCCTCCATATTTGCTGTGTCATATGTACCTGAAACTAGTTTAATTAATTTTTCATTGACATGAAAACCCGAAGTGATGACAAATGGGAAAAGACCCTTCCCAGACATATCCCTAGCAGAAAGCTGCTGCTCCTGTGTGTAACAAAGAAGGGCAATAGTGACGGCATGTCTGAGAGGAGGCCAGGACCACAAGATTTTTCTCATCTTTTTATTTACGTATTTTTGTGTGTGCAGTTCAAACTGAAATGTGTCTAAGCTGGTCATAATGAAGAACTGTTTCCAAAGCATGAAGGTGAAGCTGCTTTGGTGTCCTCTGCTGCCTGTCACGCCATAATCTCACAAGATTTACTGGGACTTATCCCTCTAAAATGCAGCAAAAACATTTAAATTAAATAACCATCACTTATCTCGCTTATGTAGCATTGCCGGAGGGAGGTTGACTTTATTTTGGTATTATATTCTTAGACTTATATATAGACTGGGTGGTTTTCTATACTAGTCAAAAATAGTGTTCTGCCAGTCATGGCTAAAATAGATACAATAAAAATTCCCTTATGTGGAAGTAATGCAAAATTCATTATTAGACTGTTAACATTTTCTGCAGAAATAAGCAGTTTTATTTCATAGTTTAATTATTACGTCATTGGGGTGTGTTCAGTTGAAAACATTGATTTGTGTAGGGGAAAGAAAACATTTTAAATTAAGTTATGACAAATGATACCAGGGAAAAAGCAAATCAACTGTTATTCATCCTGTTGATAAAGTATCCCTTTATCACAATTAGTTTTTAGCCTTTACCTTTCAAAAAAAGAAAGAAAAGAAAAGAAAGGAAGGAAGGAAGGAAAAAAATGAAATCTATGGGAAAAATTACCTGTGCTCATCACAAAGTAGAAAAGCAGTCTTCTGCTGGAATTGAAATATGATTCAGAATATAAAGATCTTTTGTTCCCTGTGGGGTGATTTATAAAGTCATTATGCTCAGGGTAATATTTTATATTTAGAACAGACCATGTATGCTATATGTACATTCATATATGGAATGCTCTGCTTATGCAGATAAACACATATAAATCAGGAAAACTACAGGGAAATGAAGATTTCCAACCTAGTCCCAGTACACCCTCCCGAAAAATATACATTGCGCATTAAAAACACATTTCCCACCTCATCTCTGCCATCAATATTAATAATATTCGAGCTCCATTCGGGGGGGAAAACGTGCTGGTGGGGAAAGAGGAGAAAGGAGGGGGCGTGGAAGCCAAGCTGGCACCATTGTTGATAACCAAGTAGCACTGTTGCTATCTCGGCCAAGTATCAACTAACTGTAAAAACAAAGGAGGGAAAACAGTTTTATACAATATAACTACTAAAATACTAAAATTACAGTGTAATGAGTAAAGACTGCTTTTAATTTCTCCTCTTATTTGTATGTAAATCTGGAGGTGGATGTTATTTGAAGGTCTTCTTCTTAATAGTGGTTTTGCCTATTATCTCCAGGACCTTTCTGTCATCCTTTGGGTTTGCAGTTCTTCTTTTACCCATGGGTACCCACAGAAGAAAGACCCCTCTGTTTGCATGCCCTCCTGCTCACTGCATTCTTTGCTGCATTCAGCTGCCCTTTCAGGTCTCTTGACTGCTACTATACAAGTTAGCTTTTATACTCTGATGACAGGTTTGCTGAAGTCAGACAGTTCCTGAAAAGACAATCCATTGGCATAAACAATGCCATCCTCGAATGTCTACTAGGAACACAATCCAAATTCACTCAAGTAAATCCTCCTGATCAACTCTTATATTTTTTGTTCCAGCTACCACCTCCTAAAGTTACCATCTGTATGCTAAAATGTGGCTGAGAATTTGGAGGATTCCTCCTCTCCTTTTCCTGTGTGCCCAGCTTTCTCAAACAATCCAAAAATATATTTATTTTCCCAGCTAGTCTGAATTAAACCCACAAATAGGCTGTGGTATATACAATGAGGACCACACTACGTGCTAAATGCTGGTAGGGCCAGCTTCAAAGCAGCTGGCCAGCATCTTACATACCACCTGTCTTCACACCCTCATTAGAATGTGTATTCCAGGCAGGAAATTTCCATCCAGAGTACCAAAAGAATTGAGAAACACAAAAGGTGAGGTTCACCCCAGTCACTTCAAGGCCTTACCTCAGTTTTCCACCCACAGAAACAAACTAAATTATGGAACTGAGTTTAAAAGAGGTTAGAGCAAGTAGGTAAAATAAGACTGTATACACAAAGCCAAGAGGGCCGTTACTAAACTAGTCACATTGATGGCCAAGCATCATGGGTTTCTAAGCATCTTAAAGCAAATCCAGCCTCAAAAGGGTCCTTCACAGAAGTACTTAGAATTTTTCAGGTCGTAAAGATGCTGAGATTATAAACGTGTGCTTTGCCAAAGCAAAAGGCACCTCCTCGCCTATCTAAAATCATAGATGTAATTTGGTTTCAATCTCTTTTACTTCATGGAGACAATAAATATTATGATCTACTGGGTGCTGAGAAATAGCAAAAATTCTTCCAACATCTTCTTACCTCCTGTTTCCTTTATCTGGCACAAACAAAACAATCCAATGTTTTATTAGCCTACTGGATTTTCCAGTCTTAGCACTCCATGTCTCCCCCTAAAAATGTCATGTGATTCTTATAAATATGACTTTCTATAAAAAGTATAAGAGTTCTTAGAGAAATAATTAATTTGAGACATGGTCTTACAATATAGTTTAGGCTCGCTCTAAACTCTCAGAAATCCCACCTCAGAAACATTAGTACTGAAATTACAGAAGTGTGCCACAACAACGGTATATTCCACATTTTTACATATACATGGTTTATTGACTTTTAATAAAATATGTATATTTTATACTTGAAATTTTTTACATAAAAGACTAAAGTGATACATTAATAAATATTTGCTTTAAACCAAACCTTTGGAAAAAGTCTTCGGGCCTAAGGAGATAGCTCAATTGATCAAGGATCTGTTTTATAAGCATGAAGACCTGGGTTCAAGTCCTCAGTGTGCATATAACAACCTAACACTGTAACCAACATCTGTAATCTCAGCACTGGAGGAACTGGTGAGAGACAGGTGGATTCCCAGGGTCACTGGCCAGCTGCTTAAGTCAATCACTCATTGAACTTCAGGATCACAGAGAGATCCTGTCTCAGGATAAAAAGTAACCAGGAAAGATACCAGACGCTGACATCTCCCTTGCCTCCTCCCACACATACACACATATCCACAGGCCTTCACACTATACACCATGCTCTGAACTCTCTTGCTAGAGCAAATGTTCTCCTTCAAGTAGAAGGGGAAGGAAGAGAAAAAAACCCCTCTACCCTGCCACTCAGTGAATGTGTGGCACCTGAGTGATATGAACTAGGATTGCAAGCAAAAGACACGGTAAAGTCCTTTTGGGATGGTTCATTGCCAGTCGGTCAAGGAGTGTGAGAGGACTGGAGCCTTAAACTTGTACTGAGCTCTTTTCCCTGAGAAATCAGTCAGTCAGTCAGTCAGTCTGTCAGTCAGTCAGTCAGTCAGTCAGTCAGACTTACTTGTTTGTGTGGAATTGTGATCCACCTCAATTTTGGCCATTTCTCCTTTCTCACCTAACCTCCGTTTTAAGGGACTTAGTGATTATGGCTTCCACCAAGGTTTCCCTTCCTTCAAGGTGAACTAATAGCCACATGAATCTGGTTGAAGGTGTTAGGGAACTTTGAGGCTGAGAAAGACTTCATGAAAAGAGATCCTTTCTATAAAAGCACCAAAATCAAAATCCACCATGTGTGCTGGTCCCAGGGAGGAAGCCTTCAGTCCCATCACCCAATATGTGAAAGGTTCAAACAGGACTGAAAAGCCAGTGGGTACTTGCAAATAAAGATTTTGCATGCACCATGTTCATTTTGTTTTAACCTGTTGCTTCATCTCACTCTATGTGTGAAATAAGTTATGCTACAACCTCCTTGTCTGGTAAGTGTTGGAAGAGCACAGATAGGGAAAAACTGCCAGGGTCAGCAGCTTTATAATTTTTCATGACTGGGTATTCCAGGATACAGAGCAAGTGCCCCTACCTTGTGACATTAAAACATTCCCTGTGAACTATCTGTCTTTCTCAGCAGCAAGCCAAAGCCTCTGCCTCAAAAGTCTTTTATTACCATGTTATCAAAAACCTCTGTCAAATGCATTGGCCATCTCATCAATTTTCTTGGTATTCCATGATTGGTTTCACCATGCTTGATCCCTCCAGCAATGAGGCTGTCTTCTTTTCAGTCCTCCATCACCATAAAGTAAGCACAACATCTCATGGGTTTTTTTTTTTTTTTAACAATATGCCTCTCACTTAAACATGCTGTTTCAAGTGTTATGTGAGCTGACAAGCTAGCATCCTTTCAATAGAAACTAAGCCAACAAACTGAGCAATGCCCTTGAGGCTCCACAGACTTCAAGATCTCTTTGAGATTCTTGCCTGTGGGATTGATGGATTTTTCCCAGTGGAGTTACTGGGGAAAATCTTGAGTATAAACTTCATTGTTTCACCCCCAACCCAACCACAGCTTACAACCAACCCCTAACAGATGACAATTATCCATAACCCTGAAAAAACAAAATCTGTGGAAGAGGGGGCATCGTTTTCTTAGAATTGCTTCCTGCTGTCTAGGAGACAATGGTATCTCTGTGGTTTTCTGTAAAAATAAGTAAAAATAAATAAATAAAACAATTGTTAAGTCTCATCAGGACCGGCTGTAACATTTGTAGGCAGTTACAGAGTAATGGACAAAGCTGATGTTTTGGCTACAGGTGTAGGATGGTGGAACATCTCATCTGGCCACCTTGGCATTGTCTTTGGTTGTATGTAGTTCAAAGCCAATCTTTCGGTGGTGTTTATTGGCTGGATGGCATCATCATGAGCCAGGCAGAATCATTGTTGTGGGGCTCCATCTTCCTTCTGGGGACTTCAGAGATTGCTGTTAGGAAATTTTATTGTTTACTGTGGGAAATATAAGCATTAATAATGTCAAAACAGAAAGATTAGGTTTTAAGATAGATATTTATCTAAAGAAAGCTACTAAAGAGTCAAAAATAAATTTGAGGAGAAATGGAATTGAGGGGGACAATTTTGACAATAGTCGGTAGATTTTTTGTTTTCTTCTGTCCCACACCATGTGGCTCTTTTTTTTTTTTTTGTTTTGTTCTTTTTATTGATTTTTAATGAGCTCTCTACATTTTTCTCTGCCCCCCTCCCTATCTCTTCCCTCCCATGCAACCCTCTCCCAAGGTCCCCAGGCTCCCAATTTACTCAGGAGATCTTATCTTTTTCTACTTCCCACGTAGATTAGACCTATGTATGTCTCTCTTAGTGTCCTAATTGTTGTCTAGGGTCTCTGGGATTGTGATTTGTGGGCTGGTTTTCTTTGATTTATGTTTAAAAACCACTTATGAGTGAGTATATGTGATAATTGTCTTTCTGGGTCTGAGTTACCGAACTCAAAATGATGTTTCCTAGCTCATTTGCCTGCAAAGTTCTAGATGTTATTTTTTCTGCTGTGCAGTACTCTGTTGTGTAAATGTGCCACATTTCCATAACAATGATCCAGGGGCATTTAGGTTGATTCCAGGTTCTGGCTATGACAAACAATGCGGCTTAAACATACTTGAGCATGTGTCCTTGTGACATGATTGAGCATCCTTTGGATATATACGCAAAAGTGGTATTACTGGGTCTTGAGGAAGGTTGTTTCAGCCTCCCTGGAGGGAACTTGGAAGCCATAGCATTTTTCTTTCTTGCACTGTGTGAGGTTATTTTTTTCCTTTGTGTTAATCATTACTAACTAATGAGTTAAATTTGGATGTAATCAACATAAATAGAAATGATATTATATCTCCCAGCTATAGAATCAAGCACTCCATTTTTTGACAGAGAGGGGAAACAGCCAATCGATCAACCCAAGCAGACATCTTGGGTTATAGAGATGTAGGGAGCAATGAGTCAGTATTAGTGTGTCGATTTACAAAGTTGTACTATGAACCCTTCCTCCTGAAGGAAAATTTCTTGGTTTGGATCTTAGAATCTTCTCTGTGTGTATCAAACATTATCATTTTTCTAATCTATCATCCCTACTAGAGAAAACCTACTGTGAACTTGTCACTTTCTCTGAAACATATGGCTGAGACTTTATCCACCCATGTAAAGATTTCCATGTGTCTCTGTGTCCCTCTCTGGACATTCTTGGGTCACTTCATTTTCACCTAGGTGGTGGTATACGTAGACACATAAGGGACAGACTAGATCAGCCCATTCAAAGATCAGGGACTAAAGCATGTCCTTGAATAAGCTCAGAATCCTTGAGACTGATAACTACCTATAATGCCACTATCAAGTCTATCCACCTGTGCTCATTGAATTTTCAAAGAGAAATCCTCAAATTCATTGAGAAAATTCAGATTCAACTGAAAGACAGAACAAACACATACTTTTTCATCCCTAAGTGAGAATGAGTGTTCTTAGGGTTGTACATTTCACGTAGAAAACCAAAATAAATTTGTCTCTTTCCCCAAAATTAAATTATGAGTCATCCATACAAGAGGTGGTACACAAGCTGAAGTTTCATGACTTCAGTTATACTGATCAACTCTCTGATTATACTGTAGAAAAAGACAATGTTAGCTCCAATTTATGGCCAGAATTTTTAAAGACTTGTTGTGAAGGTAGATTCTAGGCTATCATGAGCATACCCTACTTATTATACCTGGATGGTTTTCTGTGGATCTAGAGTTAAAATAGAAATGGAAAGATAAAATGAGCTGATTGGAATTCCAAAGGCAGATTCTAAGGTTCCCTATGATTTAGTTGGTGAATTGGGTAGAGAAGTAAGTCAGGGAACTCTGACCAACATTAATGTTGAACCAATTTCATAGTTTTGTTCATAGTCCTATTGATAGCTCTAATTCAATGCTAGACAAAATGAAGAGATTTGGGACCACTCTTTGGCATTCAGACTACTCAGCAGCTGACTTCAGAAGAACATTGATGCTAATGTCTGCTAGAAGATTCAACTGTCAACGGATGAAAGGTAAAAATGGGACAAGGATGAAAAGAACCCCGGAACGTATGTGTTAATATGTTGTTTTATATGAAGAAATGCTGCTTGCCATGAAGTTTGTCTTTTATATATGTATCTATAAACAGATGATTGGATAGCAGAAGCCAGTGTTCATAAAAATGAGCAAAAATCTGAAAATAAATGTCAGATTCTTAAATAAGCATGTGAATGCTTATGATGCAGCTCCGTTTTTAATGTATCATGTATTTGGTTGGAAATAGTTTTCTGAATTTTTATTACACACACATTTACATATGTTCTTAGTTTGGGTAAATTATTTTATTCCAAATACAGTTTGAAAAATAACTATTAACACTTGACTACAGTGTACCTTTTTTGCAGGAGGCAAGAAGTCTACCTTTATATCACAGATGAGACGAGCCAGGTGAGGTAATAATCTCTCCTGACACTAACATGGCTCTGGACATCTTTAGAAATGTCAGAAAGAATGGAAAATACTCAGGTCTGTTGAATAGTTGCTTTGGACTTTGAAAATATGCCCCATCACCTCCAGTATGTGCAGGTCATTCATATGCTTGAGTTTAGCATCGTTATGGACTGTTTCATTTTTCACAATGACCAAAGGCTTACCATACTGGAGTCTAGTAAAAAAACTACTGAAGCCCAAACACCCAGAACATTTTTTTCAACTATAATTGCTTTAACTGAAGAATATTTCTAAAATTCTATTTAAAGTAATGATAACTTTTTTCCTCCTTCATGATAGATAATTCTTTATTGGAAGTAGGTTTTAAGGCTAAATAGCTATTACTATTTTTACTGGATCAAAATCTTTAATATGACTGAAAGGAATTAATAATAAAAAAAAGGTAAGATGTTCACGGTGGTGGTTCTGAAAGGAGGTCAGGATAATGAGCCTGTCCTCAGAGAGGAAAGAGCATGCACAGGCTCATAGTTTAATTACCTCAACATGCTCATCCATTGCCACTTTAAAAAAATAATCATTCCTCAAGTGCTAATACAGTTCTTCTGTTGTTATTAAGATGGAGGCTGTAGGGTTTTACATAAACTCTCTTCTCAGGAAACTCTACATAAGAATTACTACTTCAGTGGTATGTTTTATATCCAAGGCAATGCAATATATCCTCAGTAAGCATTGAATCTTTTTATTAGTACTTTTTTTCCCTCGCTATGACAAAATACTCATGAGAAGCAGTGTAAAGGAGGAGAGGCTTTGGTTCTCAGTTTCAGAAGAAATATTCCATGATGTCAGAGAAGTCTTGGTTACAAAAGTAGCTTAGTCTGTGGTGGGTGGAGCTTGTGGCAGGAGCTTCTGAAATCTCCACAAAAACTGAATTAGAGGCCCATTCCTTGTCTTCAGTAGCAAACAGTAACTGCCCTGTGTCCTCAAAATTTCAGTACTTCCCAAGAGCATCACCTTCAGGGGACCAAGCCTTCAAACATGAAATAGAAGGAGACACTTCACATTCAAACAATTACAGTCATGGAAGCATTGGATTTTATCAGTAAACAATATTACATCTGATTTCAAATTAAGCAGTGTTGGCACAGACAGGTAGCTAGTCAAAGATTGCACTCTAGCACAAGGTACAGCTGGGATTTGAACCCAGGAAGTATGTCTTTAGATTTTATCTAAATCTAGAACCCAATTACTTCCAGTGTTTTATATCTGTTAGTACACAGGCATGTATACACAACATCTCTTTTGTTTTTTTTATTACAATTAGTTTTTTTTCTCTGATTACAGTTTCTTCTCCTCCAACTCCTCCAACATCCCACCCACATCCCGTTCCATCCAAATCCATAACCCTTTGATATATCTTTGAAAAACAAAGAGGAATGTAAAGAAAAAAAATAAATAAAATGAACACAAACAAGCCAGAAAAGGGCAAAACAAACAAATAGAATAAAGGAGGAAATAGAAAGAAATGAAGGAAGGAAGAAGAGCAGGAGAAACTCATAGATGCAGAGACACATATTCATACTCATGAATCTCATAAAAGTACAAAACTTGAAGCCATAATATATACAAAGGAACTATCACAAAATAAAATGACCTGATAAAATATTATAAAACAAAGAACTTCCAAAGATGCCATGGAGTTAATTTTGTGTTAGACACATACTACTGGGCACGGGGCCCTTAAGGGTAGTTTATATCCCCAGAAAGACTCAGTTGGAGAGAAATAATTTTCATTTGTGAGTGATTATCAATTGTAAATAGATTCTCTGTTAAGCAATGGGTGCCTATGTCCACCTCCATTCTCAGATCAGACCCATCCTGACGAAGACATCTGCAGGCCCTGTGCATACTGCCACAATTTCTGTGAGTTTGCATGTGTGAAAATCCTGTTGTGCTTATAGAGACTTTGTATGCTCTATTGCCTCTGGGTTTTAGACTAGATCTACCTCCTCTTCCCCAGGGTTCACAAACCCTGAGTCGGGAGAATTTAATAGAGATATACCATTTAGAAATGAGTGTTTCAAAGTCTCACACTCTCTGTGTAGTCTGGTTGTGGTCCTCTGTATTTGTTCCCATCTACTACGGGGGAAACTTCTCTGATGATGGATGAGCAAGACACTGATCTACAAGTATAACAAAAGGTCTTTAAGAGTAATTTTATGACCACATCCCTTCAGCAGAACAGTAGTCTTTTGTTTTCCCCTAGGTCCCTGGCCTATCTGGTCTGGGATTTTTGGATACCCAAACAGTTTGTGGGCATACTTCACCTCATGGAGTGGTCCTGAAATCTAATCATAGTGTTTGGTTACATGAACTTTTGCACTGCTTTTCACTATTGTACTAGCACATATTAAAGGCAGATCGTCATGGTAAACTGACGAGTTTGTAGTTGGGTTGGTCCTTATGTTTCTCCTTTAGTGGTGAGCAGATTACCTTCCAGGACTATGAGTACTTGTCCTTGAGAGTGAAGGAAGGTTCTGGATAGGAACCATATTGACTTCTATTTGTTCAGTGAGTTGTGTAAGTCTTATCTTCAGCAATATGTACTTACTTTTAGTTTGTGGAGAGCAACCAATAGCCTTGACAATAGCCTGGAGTTTGGGGGTTCCCATAGGGCCTCTTTAGTCAACAACTTGATTAGATGCAATCTGTTTCTACTATGGGAACCTTTATTTAGTGATAACAGACATCCCATTGAGGCTCTTTCTTCTCCATTATTTGGCAATCTAATTTAGGTCATCTTCACACATGTATTTATTTTGGGAAGTTTCTACTGTATTGCTTTCATATGACCCTTCAAATTGCTCTTAATTTTAGCTGTTTCTCACCATATTCTCTTATTCCCTTTCTCTATCCCCTGCTCTATTGGATCCTTCCTTTCTAGCACTTTCCCCCTCATCCATCCAAAACTATATATTCTATTTCCCCTTCCTAGGGATAACTATTCCTCCTCGCTTCCCCTTACTCTACACCTAAGCTCTGTAATTTTACTGCAGCTTCTTATTGAAGATTCAATAGCTAACATCCACATTTGTCCTTCTAGGTCTCAGTTACCTCATTCATGATGATTTTTTTTTCTAACTCCATCCATTTACCTGAGAATTTCATATTTTTAAACCATTGAGTAATATTGTATAAATGTAGTATATTTTCTATCATTTCATTTGTTAGTGCACATCTAGGTGGTTTCCAAATTTCTGGTTATTATGAATAAAACAGCAATGGATATCGTTGAGCAAATGTCTACGTAGTACGAGGAAGCTTCTTTTGGGTATATGTCCAAGATGGGTATAACTAACCGGGTCTTGAGGCACGTCTACTCTCAGCTTCCTGAGAAACTACCACACTAATTTTCTTAGTGGCTATACAAGTTTTTATTCCCACCAGCAATGTATTAATATTATTGTTACTCTGCATCCTTGCCAGCACAAGTTGTCACTTGTTTTATTAATCTTGGACATTCTGATTGGTGATAGATGAAATTTCAAAATAGCTTTAGTTTGCATTTCCCAGATGAGTAAGGATGTTGAATATTTCTTTTAAGTTTTTCTCAGCCATTTGAGATTCCTCTTTTAAAAATTCTGTTTATAATTCTACCTCATTTTGATTGCTTTGTTTGTTTTCTTGATGTATTTTAGGTTTTTATTTACTCTATATATTAGCCCTCTATCAGATGTTAAGTTGGTAGAAAACTTCCCATTCTGTAGACTGCTATTTTATATGAATTATGTTGTCCTTTGCCATTCAGAAGTTTCTCAGTTTTATAATGTTCAATTTGTTTATTTTTCTTCTTTGTGCCTTTGTTATGGGTGTTATCCTCAGAAAGTCTGTTTGTTATCCTCAGAAAGTCTGTTCCTCAATGAGTTTAAGACTATTCCCCACTTTCTCTTCTGAATAAGAAATAAGGTATTTCTTATTCTCCCATATTAAATACCATAAAATAGTTTAGTCAGTGTTCGTGTCAGAATTGCTTACAGTGACCTGTGCATCTTATGAACTCTCTTTTCTGCAGTTTCATCAGCCATCCAACAGACTGGTGCTCATCAGGTAGAGTAACACAATTTTGTATCCATTTTCATCTTCCAGTTCACCAGGCTGCACAGTCATACCATGCTGGCAACATCCCAGTGCCAGCATGAGTTGCTAGTCATATTAAAAATGTGGGTTTTTTGCAGTTATATTTTAAAAATACTTTTGAGATTATAATGTAATTACATACTTTCTCCCTTCCAACCCTTCCACTTATCTCCCCACCTTTCAAATTCATGGCCTCTTTTACTTTAATTATTGACATATGTATATATATATATATATATATATATATATATATATTTCATAAACACATCTTACTCAGTCTGTATAATATTATTGATATATTGTGTTTGCAGTGCTGACATTGGTATTGGACAAATGGTGGTTATTCTTCCTTGAAGAATATTATTTCTTTTACTCTGAGAACTCTGGAATTACCTGTAGTTGTTTGTCTAGTGTTGAGGCCTCCTGAGTTCCAACTCCTCCCAGCAAATTACAATTACAAAATAACTATATAAACACCAGCTGTTTTCTCGCCTCCTACTCTGTCTCTTTTAACTGCATACATGGACTTTGGCCATGCTGCCTTTGTTTTGTTCCATGGTTTCATGCACAACATTCCAAGTACTGGACTTGCTGATATCGTGGTCTGACAGTGTTTCTACTCCATTGTCCTGGGGTCATCACACTAGGGTGTGCAGCCCATTAGATTTGGGACTCTGACATTTTACCTATCTCATTGTCTTCAGGATCACATGCATGTAGAACAAAGCTCAGTACATGTCAAAGTTTCTATAAAATAACAAAATTCTTTTTCTTTCAAAATTCTTTTAATATGTTTCCAGACCCTACCTAGTTCCAAACCCAAGTCATCTAATTGAGTACCTTGGTTTCCACAGGAGGGCAAATAAATGATCAATACTAAAAGACTCTCAAACACATTTGATGGTTAGACTGTATGGCAGAAAGGCTTAGAACATTCTACTTCATTTTCTCTTTACTGAAAAAACAAAGCAATGCATGCAACGGCATCTGATGAGTCAATTTCACTGGCTAAAGCTATAAAGTCTTCATGTCTCTGTACTGCTGAATCCCCAATGTAAATCAATTAGACAACTTTGCCCTCAAGAGAACGGCTGTTCCAGAGAAAAGATTTCTTGGTTGATATAAAACAGCAGTAATTATAAGTATTAGGTGTGTGTGCACTACATCTGGTTTGGACGAAGAAAATTGTCTCCACTTGGATTATCGGGACATGCACAGCAGGAAAAGTATATTGCATTACTGCAGCCCAATCTTCATGACTCTAAAATCAGTAGGGGTCATGGGCAAGAGCTGAAAAGTTCACAGGAACAGACATTAGGCTTGAATCACGGTCCCCTTGATGCAAAGATAGTTCTGAACAGTCACGATATGCAAATATCTCTTCGCAGTTTGTCACTGGTCAGTCTCTGTAACTGTTTCATTTTAAACTGGCAGTCTTGCAGCCTAATGCATCTGGTATCCACATACAAGTAGATAAAGTGTCTACAATGACTTTTAAAATGCTTTTCAAGAAAGATTCTGCCATCCTACATCATCTTATTCATGCTGAAGGCATACTACTGCCTTTGGGGGGAATATTCAAATTTGTAAAACATGCAAAATAGAAATGAAGCGACACTTCTGAAAAGCTGCTACTCAGAAAACAATGACTTGTTCTAGCATTTGTCCTGAGAGCAAATGATAAAAGATTTTAAAAATTAACCAAACAGGCTGTTATCCCAGTAATAGTATTCCCAGTCTCATTAATCTACCATTAGGAATTTGGCATGTGTCAGTTTGCTTGAATAAATTATTTCTTTCAAATTGCAAGAGTTCTTAATTTTTTTATTTCCATATATTAAAAATCATTTATAACTCTCATGTAGTTCTCTACTAAAAATACCAAAGCAATACCTTAAAACCAGAAATTCTTTGGAAGTTACTAAAATCATCGCGCCATCTAAAAAATACCTCACTTTTCAAATTCATTTCTTGCAGGTTATCATAACTCAACTATCGATTTCTGAGAGCAAGCTTCTGCTTTCAACCCACATCCGTATGATTTCCTGGAGTCCTATGTCTAAAGCAAGGATATTAATAATCGTCGGGAAAACATGACAACAAATAAGGAATGTTACAACTAAACAAATTAGCATTCATTTTTGCTTACCTTCATGGCTCACAGAATTAAAAAGAGGTTAAAAAATGCTAGTCTGGTTTAAGTTCATCACATGCTAAAGAGTGGCAATGTGATCTAGTGCAGCTGGAAGAGAATCTGGGTGATCACTTCTTACATTCATGCAGCTGCATATCACAGCACACACAGTCTTTAAAACAGAATTATATTTACATATTAAAGCACTTCTAAAAGACAATTGAAGCATATGTTAACATCTCTGCCAAAAAGATAGAATTGTTAAATGTTCTTCAAAAGAAATGCATCACAGAAAACTGTTGAGACCAAGTCAGAATGTTTCGATCTTAGATATCTTATACATACAGAGAGAGAGAGAGAGAGAGAGAGAGAGAGAGAGAGAGAGAGAGAGAGAGAGAGAGATTCCTGCTTCCAATAAGTTTAATACCAAGATGCTACTTATTTCTTATGTAACAAGAGCTTACAGAAGCAAAAACAATCCAATAATGCTAGGAATCCAGGTATACTGATAATTTTCCTTTATATGGCAATTTATTTGGCTAAAATTCAATTGTTTTTGTAATGAAAAGGCCTGAAATAATATGAAAATATG
Source organism: Microtus ochrogaster (assembly GCF_000317375.1). Classification (NCBI taxonomy): domain Eukaryota; kingdom Metazoa; phylum Chordata; class Mammalia; order Rodentia; family Cricetidae; genus Microtus; species Microtus ochrogaster. Next base: position 32,975,042 of record NC_022018.1, read on the forward strand.
AAGATTGATTTGAAGTCATATGATATATTTTAGCAGTGCTTGTCTATATTTATCATATTGAAACTACAAAAAGAGTGAGTACCAGATCAGACGTGATTTAAAACCTCTTACTGTGATCCTATTGGGACCAGCAGATAATTGAAAACACTTAACAGAATATTTTAGGGAATGTTGCCAAGGATTAAATAAGAGAATTGCATTTCATTTTTACACGCCAGACAAAAGTCACCTTAAATGATGGTAACAGTGGTTAGAAGAAGGAAGGGAATTGGGCTTGGGAATGGCATAATTTACATAAGGTGCTTTTTATCTAACATTTTCTTTCTTTTGTTGAATTTGACAATTTACCAGTCTGACAACCCTTTTAATTAAGCAGCAAGCAGTGAAAAAAAAAATGACAGCCAATGTGTTTCTAGAGTCTTAATGGATTTCTTGAACAAATTTGCCACCTCAAGGGGAACTCTAATTCTGAAGGCAGCATTCAGTGTTCAGTTCTTTCTTATATAGAATCTTAATATGGATTAAAACTGGAAAGATGTGTTTATTCATTTTGGTTAAATCTCTCTCACCTCTAGCTTAAACTAGCAATAAGTTTTTGTGCGGCATTAGGCCTCCACATATTATAAAAGATAAGGAGGGTTCTATATTTTTAGCATAATGACTAAGAAGTAACATCCAGTGATTTCAAGGGTCAGCAAATATGTGGAACTAATTAGCAATGTCAATTTTTAGAACTAAGACTGTATTGCTGAGGTGATACATATTTTGATAGCACTCAAATATTAATATTAAATATTAGTAAGGAAAATATAATGTATTTTTATACTTGCACCTACCAATAGAACAGACATCTGATTAAACAGACACCTTATTAAACAGCAAGATATTTTGTCTCAGACAAAAGTACTTTAGACACTATAAATTTGGCCTCACTGTGAATCAGCTCTATGTGGTACTTGTTAAATTGCAAAGTTCTTTAGAGTCGGCTCTTCTGGTTAGTGTAAAGTTACAAATAAATGGTGTTCTGGTTCAGTTAGTTCTATAATCTGTGGGGAGGAAGCATCTGTTGGATTCTTATTTGTATAGGTAATGCCACCTAATCTGATAAAGAAAAGGTACACAGAATAACAGATAGACAAACTTCCCATGTTTGAAGACAAATGTCACAATTCCCTAATTAAAACCTAGAAGAAAATAAATGGAAGAGGGCTGCACTGATAGTGTGTGATCGGGTGTGGCTCAGTTCTTGCTCTTGTGGCTCTTTATTTAGTATCAGTGGAGGGCAGATTTTTCACCTCAGAGCATCCAGACACTTTAAGTCAGATCCCAGTGTTAGTAACGCAATGCTTTGCTTGCTTTTTGCAACCATAAAAGGAAGACATGCTGGTAGCTATTTAGTTCTATGCCGTGAGCAACAGAGAAGAACAATCAGATGCATTGTCTGTGCTTTGTAATATCTTGGCTTATAAATTATTTTTATACAAATGTAGATATGAAAGTCACCCTTACAATAAAGCAGATTACGTATGTTCATGGAATTTTCCAGTGAAATATTTCAATGGCTATTTCCTAGCCATTCTCCCCTTTCCCACTGCACCATAAAGCAAACATGAGACTACTATACTACACAGGGAGAAGAGGAGAAAACAAAGAGGAGAGAGCTTTTTGGATCACTATAACCATAGTTTCTTTTAATGCTATGCACTTAGTTATCTGAAACACTTACAGGTATTTATTTTGATACTCAATGGCTATCAAATCAATAATATAGAATATTTAGTTTTCCTGGAGTATCGTTTTTCAAAATCCTAGAGCAATCAGCAATCCCTACCTGCCTCTGTGGCTTTATGCTCTCTAAATACAGTAAGTTACCAATGAGAAATGTGAGCTAGACACCAACTTGACCCAATGGGAATAACTTAACTTACTATTCAGCAAATCAATATACTTATGAGCTAAAAACCTACTGAGAAACAGGATGTGTATTATAGATCAATCAGATATTTGATGGAATTGCATATAGGTCTTTTATAGACTGGGAATTTGGCATAACATATAGGTTATACACAATATTTTAGTAGTATTCAGAGTTTATAAATTCAAAAGGGAATTATAATACACTCACATTTTATAGGTTGTTGCTGCATTCTGATAGTACTTGGTTTGTATCACTTCTGCCCAATAGGACTCAATGTGCTCTGAAATTTTTAGCTGTAGCATTAAAAAGGGTTCTTTTACCTGGATCTTCTGCAAGGCAGAGTGCATCTTGAAGTTACAGTGGAAGTTAGGACTCCATGTTACATAAAGCTATTTTAGTATTTGTGCAAACATGTTTTATCCAGCTGGTTTGTAAAGTCATGAGATGTTCCAGAGACAAAAGAAAAAAAGAAAAGAAAAGAAAAAGAAAGAAAGAAAGAAAGAAAGAAAGAAAGAAAGAAAGAAAGAAAGAAAGACACTAGCACTAGGCCTGATGTTTCATTGAATTTTTTCCCCAACTCAGGCATTTGAATCCTTGGTCCCTAGTTGCTGTGGGAAAACACTCTTACACACTGTAAAGATTTGTCACTCATATTGGTTTTTGAAAAATTGCTAATTGGCCAGTAGACAGGAAGGAAGCATGGCCGGGGGTGACCAGACTAGAGTAATTCTGGGAAGAGGAAAGACAGAGACACAGGCACCAGCCAGACACAGAGGAAGCAAGATGAGAATGCCTCACTAAGAAAAGGTACTTAATCATGTGGCTAAACATAGACAAAAATTGTGAGTTAATTTAGGTTGAAAGATCTGGTTAATAATAAGCCTGAGCTAATAGGCCAAATAGTTTATAATATAAGCCTCTGTGTGTTTTGGGGGGCACTGGAATGACTGTGGATCAGGTGGGACAAAACTCTCTGCACCTAGTTGGGGGCACAGTTTGCAGAGATTTAGGAGATGTGGTCTTATTGCAGTCTGTCAGAGGAGCAGACCTTGAGATTAAGGTCTCATTCTCCTCCCAGCTAACTTTTTCTGCTTTATGCTTATGGTTAAAGACTTAAGCTTTCAGCATCTTGCTCCAGCCATCATGCTTGTCAGTTGCTCTGCTGTGCCTATCCACCATGATGTACTCTTATCCCTCTATAACCTTAAGCCAAAATAAACTCTTGTGTCTATAAGTTGATCCTGGTACTTTATCATTACAAAAAAGGTGATTGATACTCCAGATATTACTAAGTCCAGTCTCCTGGAGTACAGACTACAATGTCTCAGATTCCTGACTCATGTTCATCTCTCTTCCTTCTTTTATAGAATCTGTAACCTCAGCCCATGTGATGGCGCTATCCAAATACAGAGTGGATCTGAACTGCTCAGTTAAACCTCCCTGGAAAGAGACTCACAAACACAGCCTGAAGTGTGTCTCCTAGTAATTGGAGTCACAGCTAAGCTGACAATGAGTATCAACATTCATACTAAGATAGTGAGAACCAACTGCCCTCCAGAGTCATAGATATAGGATTTACCTCTGCTGTATGTCAGAGAAAGCTCGGTTTCATAAAATGCATTCTCAGGATGTCAGAAAAGATGCAGGAGGACAGGGAAGGGATTTGTGTACACTGCAATTGCCAAGAAGATATATTTTGTAACAATATATTGATCCTAATGAAAATAGATTGTTTGGGTAGCAGCCAAAAGAATGTTGGTGAAATCCTGTAGGTTTTGCTTTGTATTCAGATAGTTCTCAGTCAATGCCAGTCATTTGCTTTGCTTCATTTACATTTTTGGCACATGCTAGCTATAAGATTAATGGGTTTCACTGGGATGTTTCGGTATATGTTCATGTAGTGGGTTGGCCATGACTATTATTGTTTGACACTATTCCAAGGGAGACATGAACAAAAGGTCAATTCATCCCAGATAGGAAACTAATGACAGACCAAAGTAGGTATACCACCAAAGTTCAATCTTGTGCGTGAACCAGTGAGTTGTATTTTGGTTTCTTAAAAGAATCTGGGTAAGAATTTGCTTACAGGCACAGAAATAACTCAAAGATAACCTCATGATCAAGTCCCCTTCCCAACAACCAACAGGGATGATGCTCATGGAACCTGGAAATAGAGCCCACTGAACAACTTGCAGGCAGCTCAACAAGTTAGAGGGTGTTTCTTGCAGGCAGCTCATGTAGTCTGAGCCTCTTTAGGCATCTCAGCTTGTCTCTGACTCTTCTAGGCAGGTCTGTGTGCTGATAGTGCCTTGTAGAGTTCCTTACTGGTTAAATATGCTTGGAGAAGGAGGCAGTTAATAAACCAGGTCACTTTCAGTGGTTTTTGGAAGCCATTGGGTTGTTTGCCTCCCGAGTTTAACAGGTTCCCTGCAGGGTAGGACATTTCACCTCCTTTTAGAATATTCTGTATTTTAAAAAGCTTCCCTTCAAGATGGAAATTCATCTCAGAGGAAACTGTTACATAGAATGCATCTAATCTTATTACACACAGAATTTGATTTTCAGTCTCTGTCTTCTCCAAGCAGACATGCCTGTCCATAAAAATCCCCCCTCCATCTCCTGTTTATACTGATGGAGCTGTACTTGCCCTTCATGGCTCAAAACACTTTAATACCATGATTAATTAGGAACTTTATGGGATATTTTAACCACACACTGATGGAGCTAAGGACAAATACCATCTGTTGTTTCCTAGAATTTTTTGCTGAGATTATGTAAGATATCTACAGAAACACACACACACACACACACACACACACACAAACACACAATACTCTCATTGATGATACTGGAAGATTAACTAAAAGCAACTCCAACTTTCAGTTCCATTACCAGAACCATCTCTACAGTGAACAATGTCTCCATCACATCATGGATGACAATATTGTCAAGTCTTTGTAGTTGGGTTTCCCTTTCTTTTTTCTGTTTATGATCCTTACCATGAAGAATTAAAGGCAGATAATGAATAAGAAAGTGAGGCAGAGACTCTAGAGTAAGTTCTGTACCTATTCATGTGTTGTTATTAAAATTAATGTCAATAGTTAGCACAATTTATGATGTGGATTCCCAGAAATACTTTCTTCCTTTTATAGAAATTCGACCATATTATAGGTTTCAAACCAGTCTCACTGTTCAGTAGTTGTACAGACCACACAGGTCTTATGATTCTTTTAAAATTACTTAATCTTTGTGGGCCTACAATGAAGTGGGGATCATAAAACTCATGCTGTACAGCACTGTAAGAAAGATTAAATGAGCATTTATTCATAATTCAACCAAAATTGTGCCAGAGACTCAATAAGCTCTATATCGACACTCCTTAAATAAGTAAAGTTTACTCATTTGTTTTCCAGTTTGGAAAGTATTTCTCTAATTTATCTGTTTTTAAGTTTTTTTCTGTACACATATCAATAAATAGGCACACATAGGTATCTATGTAATTGCAGACACACCACTGAGAATAATATCCTTTTCCATCTCTACAAAAACATTGTAATAATGTGATGGCTGGTTTTGGTTGTCAACTTAAATAACTCTGGAGTAAATGAAAACCCAAGCATCTGGACATTCCTGTGAGCTGAGTTCTTGATGCATCATTTGTGGTATGAAGACCCACACTATATTTTGGTCATACCATCTAATGGAAATCTACATAATAAAAGGAAATGGGAAAAGGAAGTTATTAATTTGCTTTCCCTCATTTCAGCTGGAAAGTTCTTATGTCCAGTTGTTGTGCCGTTCATCTGCTGGTATTAGAACCTACGTTTTCTGGATTCCAATGGAGACTGGGAACCACAGCTCTTCAGGAATATGCTGGGACTCCAGCACCAGATTGTTACTGCTGAGATGTAGAGTCCCATGGGATGAACAACTACAGAATTCTTGGCCTTTCTATTAGGAGACAGTCATTGTTAGACTGCTTGGACTATATCCTGTTAGTCACTGTAATAAATTAAATATATATATATATATATAGTGATAGAATTATTCAAATATATATGTGCATATATGTATATATACATATGTATGTATATATATATATAATTCTATCATTAAACACACACATGCACATACACATTTATTCTATTTTTTTCCTTTAAAGGACCTTGACTACAACAATAAGTATCCTTGTTATGCTTTTCTTTAGCCCTTATTTTAATACACCAGTTTGAGGAAATGCAACTCTTTTCCAGAAGTAAAGAACTATTAAAGAGCCCTGGAAAGATCATTTATTTCCCCACTCACCCACTTAAAAGCTGGACCACACGCATTAATCACTTAAACTGCCTTTTTTCCCCATCGTGATGTGGTTACAATTCATGTTTGTTCTGCCCTAAGGAAGAGATTTTGTCACAGGTGGGTGAATTCAGCATTAATAGCATTACCCTTTATTTTCAGAAAAACTTTTGAGGTCAGAAGAGTCCAATTAACAATTCCAGTTTTGCATGTTTTTGGTTACTGATCGAGTTTAATTATTTCCTGCGCCTTTGTTAGAAAACCCAGACATCAACTTCCCAACTCACAATTCATGTTCAAGCTGAGTGGTCACATGGTAAGCTTCTAAAACCGATTGCATAGAGGTGACTGCAAGATGGAAGCCTCCACTTTCATATTTCTCTACCTACACCCTGTACAGTCATGAAAAAGAAGTAAGTGGTAATTCCTTCTGAGCAGAGAGAGTAGTGTGGGGTTGCAATGTGCCAGGCATTTCTGCATTTGCTTCCTTCCTGTCAGGTTATTTTTTAGCTATGCATATATGTGTCTACAGAGGCCAGAAGAACGTATCAGATCTCCTGGAGCAGTTACAGACTGTTGTAACTCACCCACCCATATTGGTGCTCAGAACTGAATTCAGATCTTCATGGAGAACAGCAAGAGCCCTTAAGAAATGAGACAAATGAGCTGTCTCTGCAGTCCCAAGATGTTTCCTTAAATTTCCACTATTAGTTGCTTAACAACGACATGGGAAAATAGAACTGGCACCTTTAAAAGACTTTTTATGATGCTGGCTTGTGATTAGCTATTTTCTTTTTAAACATTTCTTTTCATCTAAAAGATAGAGGATTCAAAGGTTTAAGGCTGTGCATTTGTTCTACATAAGTTTTTTTTCCCAAACTATTCTTTGAAACTCCTTCAGCTTCCACCTGGCATCTGTTGTTCTTAGGAGTGCAAACACTTAAGGACATACCACCTAATGGAGTCTCCAGTAACTTTTCTCAGCTTGTCCTTTACTCATAGAAGAACATGGTGGTGGCTTTTCAGCCAGTGAAGGATGTACTGTAAGTGATTCTGAATTCCTGCTGCTACACCTAAACCAATATTTCTACTAAGAATTAAGATTACATTCTTTGTGGATTTATTTACTTGAGTCAAGTGTTTTTGCCTCTTCATGCTTGCATAGATACAGCATTCAACTAACAGCAACTGGACAGCAGTGAACTTTTTCCCCTGATGTACTTCTTGGAGGAGAGGCGATGGTAAAGATAGGCAATAAGCATCGACATCTTCTTTCACATTTTTAAATTAGGAAGTGGTCTATTGATTCAGCAAGTTGTGGAGGCCAGAAAATGTGAGCCTATCTCCACGTTGACCAAAAGTCAGAGAGTTGTAACTTACCTATTTCCTTCAAGGTTATTGTGCTTCTACAGCAAACAAAGGACCGACGTAGATTTCAGAGAGATTTCAGAGAGTTCTGCTCTCTCAAATTATTGTCAACAGGTGTGGCTAATAGCCAGACCTTGCACTCAAGGAATAGAGAAGTAAGTTGTTCCTACCTCAAACAAGAGTCTGAGGATCCAACTAAGTTCCAGTTCCCTTAAGGAGGTGACTTTGGATTCCACCCAGGAATGTTTTGCCACAAGTGATTTGTCTACAATGTGCTTTGGTCTATTGTTTGAGCATGACTTGTTTTGTTCTAGCAACAGAATGTTTAACTATAAACGTTGCATGTAGCCTTCAATTGATATGTTCATTTCTTTGTATCATGTTAATGCAGACTTTTGTCTTACTCTTACTTTTGGGGGTCAGTGGTATTTTAAGCAGTTGGAAATTAAACAAAGGCAAACTCAGTGCTCACCGGAATTTTCTCCCAATACTATCCTATATGTTTCTCCACTTTATTATTTTCATTTGCATCTTCGTATTCTTTTTTTAAAATATTTATTTATTTATTATGCATACAATATTCTGTCTGTGTGTATGCCTGAAGGCCAGAAGAGGGCACCAGACCTCATTACAGATGGTTATGAGCCACCATGTGGTTGCTGGGAATTGAACTCAGGACCTTTGGAAGAGCAGGCAATGCTCTTAACCACTGAGCCATCTCTTCAGCCCCCATCTTCATATTCTTTACTAATATATTCTAAATCCCTATACTTCTACCCAGACAATAGGTATTTTTGTCAAGACTGGTCCATAACAGCAAATATTCTTTGATATCCAACACTTGACCAGTGTAGTCTAAGCTTTGTAGACATAAAGAAAGAAGATGATGGAAACAACAGATAATTTTAGTATGTAGTCAAAGATAATTATTATTTGTCCAAAGAAGACAAGAGTGGATAACAGTTTAGATAACCCTGTTTTGGTGGCTCTTTTTATTAATTATAAAATTATCTAAATTGAGAATCACCTTGTAAATATACCCATTAGTAGGTCTATGATGATGTTTCCAGAAACTCTAAAAAGATACCATCTTAAATGTGATCAATACCATCCCACAAACTGCAATTCCAAATTGAGTAAGAAGAATAAACATGATGAATGCTAGCATTCATGTGTCTTTCCTTCTTGACTACAAGTACCATATGACCAGCCACGTCATATTCCTGCTAGCTACAGCCTCTGGAACAGAAAGTCAAAATAAACCCTTCCTCCTTTAGATTGCTTCTTGGGTGTCCATTTGGTCACAACAAGTAATTATAACAGAAGTCAAATAATGTAATCAGAAATTCTTGTTTCTTATAGAAAAGGTTTGCCAAAGTATTTGCACATGGTAAGAATGAAAATGTTTTAGCAAGTGAAAGCCAAGAGTGTCTGCCACAGGAACTCAAGTCGGCTGTAACTGTGAATGAGTAGTAGAGGCAAACACAAACTGTATGCAACAAAATCTTCTGAGATACAGAAGTCAGAAGCATTGATAAAGTTTTAATGTCTTGTATAAGTGTGTTCTGCTGGAACAAAATGAAGCTGATTATGTCCCTAGAGATTGTAGTCCAAACTATGATTGCTCTTATAGTAACTAACTGACTTTGAAAGCCTTTCTCGTGTACTAGGTAAGGAAAACAGTGTATTACGCAAAGCAACCTCCTAATGAGCATCCAAAAATAAGTCACCTAATGGGCTGTCAGGTCCAAGCACTGTTCCCAGTAGTTATGTCCTTAATGAGTTTCTGTCAAATGATGGGATAAAAATAATGAGTTTCTCTTTGTACTTCTTTGCTCATCCCTATATATGTTTTTATTTTTATATCTTTGTAACCCAAACAGTACCTTTTAAAGGGAAAGCATGCAGAATTGCACCGAGATGTAATCTGAGTCCATCTTTTCAATGTTCGTAAGATCATTAGAGCATAGTGAAGGGAAACACTCTATAGACCTGTGGCCTTCCTTCATTGAGACACAGTATGGCTTCAAGTTGTTCTTTGATCTGCTGTAGGCACTGGTCTCCATGACAATCATTCTTGTTTGTAAATATTTTTATTATAGGTTGTTCTGGCTTTAGTAGGAGCAATTAAGAAGTTTCTCTTTCTCTTGGCTACCTATGATTTCTTCTTGATACAAAACTTTTGGCTCCTTTCTTAACATTAGGAATGTGCTAACTAATTCAGATGATTTGTTAGCATCTTTAACCTACCACTATTATATTCTTTGCCTTTTCACTTTTGGTATAGTTTTCATAGTTCTTATTTTTGATAATTTAAAATGTTTTAAAATAGAAAGTTCAGCTGGTTATTTAAAAAAGAGACTTTATACATCAGGTCCTGAAATGAATTTAGCATTTTAAAACACAGTTAAATAGACATGAACTTCCTGACCAGTAACTGAAAGGTGAAAAGAGATCTCTAAGCAGGGTGTGGTGTTACAGACCTGTACTTGTCACACTCATGAGTTGAAAGCAGGAGGATCAAGAATTCAATGATGGTCTGGAGTATATAACAAGATCCTCTTTCAAACATCAGCATGCCTGAAAAAGAAGGAAGAAAAGCAAATGTAATCCTCAGTCAGAAAGTCAGAGGTCAGCAAATACTTTCTAAAAAGGAGAGATAGAAAAAGTCGGAATCCTGTGAACATCACGTCTTAACAGTGAAAGCAAGAAAGCATCTACCTCCTTTATCAATGGGCCTGTATTTCAATAACCCTATGTTTAAAAAAACAGGCACCCTGCAGAAATTAGAGCTAAGGAAGGAGCTTGCCAAGTAAGTCAGGGTTCTCCAGAGAAGCATGATTTATGTGGAAATAAGTTCACATGTCTAGGGAAGCCAAGAAGTACAGGATAAATGTTGAAGCTGAGAACCCAGGATTCCAGAGTTTAATTAATACTGAGAACTGTAGGGAGCTCAGCTGTAAGTCTGTAGTCCAGATATATAGCAAGTACAATGCCCAAACACAGCAGAAGATGAAATCTCCATCTCAGAGGAATATTTTGCCTCTTCCTGTCTTTTTTGTTTAGTTCAGACTTCAAGTGTTACCTGACACATATGGATGAGAATGATCAACTTAATTCAGTCAATTGATTCAAATGCTAAGTTATTCAGAGACACATTCAGAAACAATGTTTTCACAGCAACCTAGCAACCCTAGTGCCAGCATGCATCATAAAACAATTGTGGGAAAGGAGTAAAAATGTAGTAAATGTAGAAGGTTTATGAATGTATAAAAATCAGAAATTCAGAAGGAAATGTGCCACATACCAAGGTACTTCTAACAATGCTCACCTGTGTTGTATTGTGCAACTTCACTCCATCCTTGGTTCTGAACACAAAACATATGTTCTATGATCTGTGTATACTATTACACACACAACAATGAGAACTATCTGAGGTACAATGGCTCAATACAAGATACCAGATCACTGCATGTGATGAACTGACAATGTTTTACTGTATATACAAATTTTTCTGTTCATACAACAACATAACAGCTTGTTACAGAAGACAAGAAAATTTTTAATTGCTCCTGCACTATCAAATATTAAGCCATGATTTAAATCTTTAAGAATAAACCAACATTTCCATCTCACTCATTTACAAGTTTGATTTCATTTTTAATAAATAGCAACCCTGTCCCAAAGAACTATTATAAAGTAAATTTGGTTGTGATCTGTTATCAGAAAATGTTTGATTTGCATACCTCCTTTGTGTACCTTTATACTTGGGGTTATGCAAGCTTTTCTTTCATGGGACATTCCCCCAAGAGAAAGTCTTTTAGGAAACCCTGTTTGAGTGTGTTCAAACTGAACATATAAATTACTCATCACTTCTGTTATCTCCTAAGATATCCTAGAGCAATGGTGTTCAATCTTCCCAATGTTATAGCACTTTAATATTGTTTTTCATGTTGTGATAATCCCCAATCATAAAATTATTTTGATACCACTTCCTAACAGTAATTTTGCTACTGTTATGTATCATAGTATAAATATTTAAATATTTGTGTTTTCAGCTGGTCTTAGGCAATGCCTATGAAGGATAATTTGACCCCTGATAGGTTGAGACACAAAGCTTGAGAACTACTGCCATGGAGATTATAGCTGCAAGAAGCAACTTCTGGTCTGTGGGCCCATAGAACAAAGGGACAAAAATGGGTTGTAAAAATTTGGAAATTCAGAAGGGCCACTAATTAGGGCCCCTAAACCACTAAGGAGGCAGTAGTAAGAATCTTTGCATGGGTGAAAACAAAATTGGTCCTGCAAATGTTGGAGGAAAATACAGCTCAGATTCTAGCAGAAAGATTTACAGCTTCCTGTATCAAGACCCATGTGGAGAAAATGACCTCTCCCTGAGGAGGCAAATGGGTGAAATAAAAGTAACCTGCCGAGCCCCAGTCTCACATGTAAGAGCCAAAAGCTGCAAGGTGGGAGCTGAAAAGCAATCAGTAACTGGTGCACACATCAACCTGAGTTTATTTTCCTACCATTGTTTTCTTGTTGAGTTACTACCAGAAATTGCTCAGATTGCCTGGCAATTACTGTATAAGAGGAAATGTCAGGCAGCAATCATGTATTTCCAAAATCTACCAACTTTTGATAATGCTAAGAACAATTAGAAGTTTAGTATCCAAAACATCAAAGCATAAAAAGATAGCTGTGTGTGTGTGTGTGTATGTGTGTGTGTGTGTGTGTGCGCGCGCGCAGATGTTTGTAAATGTGTTTGCATATGTCAACATATGTATCAGTAAAGTCCTGTTTTGGGGAACTAATGCATGTTAGTCTGAAATATATCTCTGCTTCTCAATGATTTTAAATATGTCTTTTATTACACACTGATGATAGTACTTGGTACTGAAAGTTTCTATTATGTTAATTTGTGTTAGGAGTTGGAGAGATGGCTCAGCAGGTAAAGTTAAGAATATTTACTGATCAAGCAGAAGACACTGGTTTATTTCCAAAGGCTCTGATGTCTTACCCTGGCCTTTTGGGCACCTGTAAGCACATAGTACACATAAACTTATGCAGAAACACACAGATACACATATTTTTTTAAAAAAATCTTTATATGCTATTTGGAAAATAAAATATTATCAACTATACATGCATACTCTTTTCCTCTGCATCCTTCACTTTTGAATTTTACAAGTTGTTGAAATAGAAGGTTCTGAAATGTTTATAATGCCTCATGTTGATTGATTGATTGATTAATGATTGATTGATCTATTGATGGATAGGTAGTGAAGGATGCTGGAAGAAGGAGGCAAGGCTATTCTGAGAAACACTCTTTGAAGATATTTTAAAAGTTAGGCAATTTGTCACTCAATAAAAATGTGTCTACATGATACATAAAAGTTTTGCACCCCAGCTTGATTGAATGGCTGCACATGTCGACAGCCTAAGTGTCTGTGTGCAGCTAGACAATCCATAATAGAATTCCTATTATTATAGTGTGCACTCACCATTCCTGCGTATTTACTCAGCTCTAACCAGTTCTACCAGGACACTCTGCTTTAGTTTCAAAAGCCTCTGCATAAATAGCTGGTTATCTCAACATTTTACACACTTGTTGGTCTTTTTACATTTCTTGAATAATTTCTTTCTAGATAGTGAAAACTGTGCAATCAAATTGATAGTGTAACTGTTCCTGTGGCAGTGAACATCCAGAGCTTGCCTAAAAAATTCTTCAAGCCGTCTGTAATATTATATGTCCAGGGATTGCCTACAGGTACCTAATTATACTATCTCCCAAATATCTTATGCATTTTCTTTTACTGATAAGGGTTAATCCACAAGTCTCCCAAGGGCTTTACATACGTTAAACAGACAATATTATTTCTTGTATTGAAAACCTCCATACATTATTTTCAGTACATAAATTTGGTGTATGCTAAAGAAATGTTATCTGGTGAAAAATAACTTTGAAGATTAATGAGTAGTAACTCAACGCAGTGCTGTACGAGATACTTTATCACTGAAGTTATCCTGGGGAGTGACATGCACAGTTTTTCTACGTTTCTTCTGGAGTTTTAAAAACAAAATGCTCCCCACTCACATTCACCCTAAGGAGACCAAAATTATTAATGGCTTAATATTTGCAAGCAGCTATAGATTCTCATAGCCAAGGACAGAGTATCCCATTTGTAAAACACAACCTCAAGAAACAGAACTGCATTTGAAATAAGCTCTGCCCAAACTGTATTTCACTTTTTTTTTTATAAAAAGCCAATTTGCATTTTTAACCAGTTTCCATGTTGTTCGTTTTTATTCCTCTTTGATCATGTGGATATGGATGGATAGAAAGATGATGTTCTGATCAAAATGTCTCCTGTGATAGAGAAAAGTATGAAGAATTCTTTTACAGAGAGTGATTTAAATAATACCACAACATTCACACAAGTAAACAACTCTGCTTATTGACTATAAATGTTCAAAATTATAAAAGTCTTAGGAGATGAAAATTTTCTAGCTGGCCGAAATACACAGAGTTAAGAGGCTTCCTAGATGTAACACATTATCATTTAGGACACTAGTTTAACATATTATTTAAGTGTTGTCAAGAACATAGGGTTGTTGACTTATTAGCTAGGATTGACTAAGTTTTTAATAACCCAGATAGCTTGAATTTGAGAAAGAGGAAATTTCTTGCCATTGAGGACAAGCAAGCATGAAGGAACAGAATTCAAACTGGTGAGAGGCAAAGGGGCCTTAACTTAGCTGGGCCCGATTAACCTATCCTGTAAAGGCAGCTTTTAGGAAGCAGGTTTTTTTTTTCCCTCAAACCCACACTTTAGAGTCTGATTTTTGTTTATTTGGTCTGGTTTTGTTTGTTTATTAATTGTTTGTTGTGGGTTTTGTCTTGGGGTGGGTTTTAGTTATTTGTGTATATATTTTTACTTTTGACTTGGGGACAAAAGGACATTTGATGCGTGTGAAATGTTTTTGTTTTTTCTGTAGTGGAGCACACTTTTCCTGTGTGAAACACTGTGTGATCAATGATCTCAGAGGTTAGCTTTGGTTCCCTCAAGGCTTGCTCTGTAAGAAAGCTCTGAAGTCCCTGCTGGCTTGAAACACCTGAAAGTCCTCATTGGAAGTTGTACATGTGCTGTACTTTGGTGCCCAGCCCATCAACACAGTTTGATGGTGGTACGTTGACCTCCTGGGTGGAACAAGCTAGACAGATGCTGTGTTGTCTTTTTCAAAAATTACACTGACTTTCATGGCTGTTCAAAAGGGTATGGAAATAGGAGATAAAAACATATCACTGAATAATCAGATCTTTCAACTGTGTTTTCATTAATACATATTTAAATATACTTTTTCTCAAGCTCTACTGATAAGTAATGCTTCTCTTCTTTTGAGCTATGTTATATCTAGTAGCAGTTTGAAACCAGGAATTAAGGCTTCTCATCTTTTCATAGTCATTATGTCATTATGGGATATTATATTATTGTTTTTGGTTTTGCTCTTTATTTACCATAGGCTGGCATTAGACTTGTATCAATTCTAGCTTTGCTACCAAGTAGAGTCATATGAGTGTGAACCACCATGGCTGTATTTCTTACAGTACTCTTGTGACAAAACCTCTACTTCCTATATTGTCACACTACAATTAAAATATGATACCAGAGAAGTGTGGGGTTGAGACTTAATTGTGAGCAGTTTTGAGGTGCTAGGAGATTGGCTTCATGCAGCTTAGTGTATATTAGTGAATGACTTAGAGACTAGAGATTTGTTCTTTAAGTCTATGTACAGAAGTCTAAGGAAGCCTCACACTCTGCTAGTAACTAAACTTCATGTGATGAATGACTTCTCATCATAAGATGACACTTACCCCTAATGGGCGGAGCAGAGCTGGAGGGACCCTTAATGGAGATTATCTTTCTCTCAATGACTATGATTTTGCAAGTATAATCTTGCATGTGGTCATTTTCCTGTGCAATGCTGGGTATTATGTGCAAATTTGCAAGGTTCTTTTAAAAAGCTTTTCTTTCTTCTGGGCTCAATGGGGATAATAAACACACATCTGTCTTTGAAGTAGAGTGGAGGGTGATTCCATGAACTCAAAAGGCCACTATGAAGGAATGCGAAGTAAAAGGTGAAAAACTTGACTAACAACCATTTGGAGATGAAAATGTGTTTTACTGGTGAATTCCATTAACTGATCAAAGAGGCATGTGTATGAGTACATGTATTTATGCAGGCTTTTAAACTAGAAGTTGAAATTTGTCTTTCTCTGTGTTTTATCAAATGAGTTTGGCCATCATCTAATTGACGGCGGCTCTCCAAAGACACATCAAAGCTGGTCTGTCTCGTGCATCTCTGCAACTCATTTCCTAAATTTCCTGTTTTTTTTTTTTTTTTCTTTTAAGAGCAGCATTCTTTTCAAAGAAGAAACAGACCATTGTCTTTGAATACTGACAATCATTTCCCCTGGTGGCACTTAAACCAGACAGAGAAGTGTTCCTTCTTCAAGGTCGAAGAGCCCTGTCTGTAGCTTCACCTTGCAGCCAAGAGAAGGTGTAGTACTTGCAAATGTTCTACTGAGCCAGAGTCTGCACCAAACTGATTTGGTGCTCAGAGCTGTTGGTGAAGTGTTGAGTGACATCGCTAACACGTTAGATAGTAATGAAGTACTGCTTGCTAGCACAGACCACGCACTGTGATAGTTCTGAGAACAGACACAGTATAGGCTCATTCTGACCTCCTGATAGACACTGTGAGTATGAAATACATCCATTTGCTCTCAGATCTCCCCATTTAGACGTAAGTACCAAGACTCAATGAATTTTTAATCTCACTCCTCATGTCTATGCTGCTGCAGTTTTCAAGATGAGAATGGAGCCAGGACAAATGGAGCCAGCACAGAGGAAGAGATCAAATGGACTGAAGCTGCTTCTAATATCCCCTATTGTCACGTGCTTTCCTCTTCAGCAATATCATCCTCTCATTAATCCTAACAACTGTGCTGGCTTCAGCAGCACTTACACTACAATTGAAGGGAGATAGAGGTCAGCACGACACCTGCATAAGGATAACGCTCATATCCCTTAGGCATTCCATAATTTTCCCTCTGACGTTTCATCATCAACTTTCTTGACCAACTTTCTCCAGCAGTGAAGACTGTACATCACTTTGGACTCCCACCCGCAGTGTCCTGCGAAGTCAGAGCTGGGCAAAGTGGTCCATGTCTGACCTTATGTCCTATCCATGGCAGCACGTCTTCCTCTAGGGCAAAGATTCCAGAATCAGCTCTTTCTTATGTGAAGGGTCTAGGTTGTTTGGTGCTTAGTACTGCTTATCTGAGAAAATAAAATCCTATTAAAACCACCACTATACCATCCTTCCTCCTGTGCAGATGTTGGCTTCAGCAAAATATAAGGAAACCAAAGTCTGTGGGTGTCTACCAGCACAGCTGCATGAATAATGCTCTGAGGGATGTTGAGGGATGCCTATCACAGAACTTAGTGCATAGGTGGGTGCTCGCTTAAACTGTCTCTGATTTATTTAGCTTAGATTTATTAAGGATGAAGGTCTCCTTTCTCCTCTACTTTGGTCACCTGGGAGAAGATAGACTCGGGTTAAAATGACCAGCTGAGTAAATTCTATAAAACTTAAGAGCAAAACACTGCTCATGTCCTTAGGATTATACATCCACGACTTGGTTTCAGAAACGAGGAAATAAAAGATGTTGAAATTCATGTCTGCTTCCTCCCAGGATTCCCATTCAGATGGTCTCTTTCAGGGCCTTCTTTTAAAAGCGCCATGAAGCAAGCATTATTTCAGGCCCATACTGCAGACAGACTCTCTAATGGTGACTATTACCTGACGGCCAGATCTTTCCAGTGAGAATCTCAATAGGTGAAATGGAAATGATCAGTGAGCAATGAGAAGCATTCTAATAGAAACATTATTTACACTGGCAGCTTCACATCTGTTTCCCTTTCTAATTACAAGTACAACACTCCCCTAGACACCCAGCTCTAGAAGCAGGGGTATAAATCACAGCCATAAAAAAGCTGCACACAACAACATGATTCTGATTTTCATAGTTGCATGTGCTTTGTGTTCAGGACCCCATATGTACTGAGTTCTGTGCCTGTCCTGTGTCAGATAAAATCTGGCAGTATGGAAAGTGAAGAAAGAGAGGTTTTATCGTAACTATGCAATTTTTTTTCTCATGGATATCCCTAAACATCCTGTATGAACAAAGTAAGATTATGAGAAGAGAAAAACAAAACAAAACAAAATAATCCATGTGAGAAAAAAATCAACTCTGGAAAGTTTTTTCAAACATTTGCCAATAAATATTTATTAACTCCTACTATGTGACAGGTTTAGTGCTAGCCTAAGGGGACAGAGGAATAAACAAAACAGACACTCTTAGAACTGACAACCTAATTCTAGAAAGAGATATTAAAGATGATTGCACACAGAATACATAATTACTGCTGTGATGTTTTCATGAAAGCCAAACTTCAGTGCTCTACAGCAACACCACCTTCAGGGGAAAATTCCAAGACAGAAAACCCTAAGGTAAACAGCAAAAAGACTACCAGAAACATTTATCAGTTGCCCATCAGAAACTCAAGCAGGGTCAGACTTCCAGGATTTCTAAATTTCTAGAAAATTTGTAATTTGAAGCAGAAAACAATGTGGAAAAAAAAGGTTATTGAAGGCTATTTTACAGATTTGGCTTTCAATACTTTTAAATATAAAGAATGAGAACATTCATTCATGTTAGCTTTTATACTGAGAAGAAATATGACTCATGTTGATCAGTGTAGAATAGTCTGAAACACAGAAAACAGAATTGTCTTGACCCTGATACAAGAGGATTCTTATGACTCCAGAGGCAGCACATCTCTAACATGATATAAGATTGCTGTCAGTACTTGGAAAGAAGAGAAAATGCTATTGAAAAAAACTTGGGAGAAATTGTAGAGTTTTATATACATATATTTACAAATATACATATATACAGCAATATATTTGTGTGTACTGTAAACTTCATGTGGATTTATATATGTGTGCACACTTCAAATACTGCCTAACCTATCAACATACTATTAATCTTAAATCTATGATACATTTCAATGGTACATGACTGTGCATACTAGTTAGGTTTTTCTTATTGTGCTAAACACTAGAACCAAAAGCAACTTGAGGGGCTCCATTGACTTACAGCTACACTCCATTATGGAGAGAAGCCAAAACAGGAACTCCAGGTAAGAACCTGAAGGCCGGAACTGAGCAGAAGCCCTGAAGGAGCATTATTTACTGAATTGTTCCAGACTATTTCCTCAGATTGCTTTCCTCATACAATTCAAGGTCAGGTTGGCACCACCCACAGTAGATGGCTTTTTAAAGCAAAGAAACCTAGCTTTCAAAACCACCTATTAAATATTGATTGTGGTTAATGCTTATAAATTTTAATTTCATGACCACAGATTGAAGATTAAAGTATATTTCTCCATTTATAAACACCAGGTTCCCATCCCAGTTTTCCTACCTCAAGGAATGTGATCAGGAATTCCACACAGGCATATTCAGAGACCCATCCCCAAATAATTCTAGACTCTGTCAAATGGACGTTTACCACTGACCAAGACATCTGAAATCATGGCAAAAAGCAAAACAAAACAAAGCTCACTCCATCCAAAATAAATTCTCAGGACCTCAGTGCAAAGACATTTTTGCCCTTCCTTCCTCAATAACTATGGCAACCAACTGATCTCCTTCTGCTTATTAATAACATGTCACATAAAGACAACACTGGGAACGCCAAACTCTACTTACTCTTCCTAGGACTTAAAGATAAATTCTTTCTTGTTTGCATTTCCATATTTTGCTTTAACTCTTGTAGCCTCTGGCTCACTACTGTATACTGCACTTTTCTACATTATGTGTGAAGAACCAAAGTGAACCTCATGCTCTGCACTTTATACCTACCTTGCTTAGCATGTTTTGATGCTTAGTAGTGTGGGAAGTTAAAAATAGAAAAAAGACTAAATTTTTTAGTTAAGTAACATGTTGTCTTTTACCAAAGAGCAGAGTGCCACTGATTCAGCCATCGATCCTTCTCATTTAACATCAGATTCCCTTT
This sequence comes from Microtus ochrogaster, assembly GCF_000317375.1. Classification (NCBI taxonomy): domain Eukaryota; kingdom Metazoa; phylum Chordata; class Mammalia; order Rodentia; family Cricetidae; genus Microtus; species Microtus ochrogaster. The sequence goes on from NC_022018.1 coordinate 32,994,772, forward strand.
CAGTGTCTTACAAACATTTGGGCTTTTCTCGTTTTAATAATGATGCCCCTTTCCTCTTTTTATGTTTCTTTAGAAACATAAAAAAAGAAATAGAGCAATGATTTTCTATGGTGTTTTAAAAAGGAAAACGAACACTACTGAGTTCCACACTGCATGGCTAACTTTCTGTTTCCAGTCCATAATCTCCTAGCATTCTATCATGTCAGCTGAAGTTCCTAGAATTTTAGAACTGCAAAAGGCATGAACAATAATGATATTTGGTGTTTATACAGCAATATCAGGTAGAAAGATGGCATATTACAAGGAAATGGTTAATTACATCACCTCTTAGAAACCCCCATTGCTCCTGAAATATTAGGTGATGATAAAGAAGTTCAGGTCACTTGCACTGATTTTTGTCAAAGCTATTTCATGGCAGAACTCTTTTAAGGGCTCATTGTATACAGACAATGGGATGTTTTGCTTTGGGACAATGATCTTTTATCCTGTCACTTGTATCACTTTAATAAAACTCTGATTGGCCAGTAGCCAGTCAGGAAGTATAAGTGGGACCTAACAGGCAGGCAGTAGAAGAGGAGAACAGGAGAATTCTGAAAAGAGGAAAGAGTCAGTCTGCAGTCATGACCCAGTCAGAGAGGAAGCAAGATGAGAATGACTCACTGATAAAGGTACCAAGCCACGTGGCTAACACAAACAAGAATTGTAGGCTAATTTAAGATGTAAGAAAGAGTTAACAAGAAGCCTGAGCTAATCAAACAACCAGTTTATGATTAATGCAGACACCTGTGTGTTTCCTTGAGACTGCAGGAACAGGCAGGACATAAAACCTCTGTCCGCAATGTGTGTTTCTATAGAATACACATTAAAATGTTATCATCACTCAACTTCATGCTCACAAGGAAATTGAGTCCCAAGTGGTTGGTTATCTGTCAGTGTTTCTCATTCCTGCAGTGAATAAAACTAGCAATGCAACATATTGGCCCATATGTGAATGTTAATTCACCCCACAAATATCATAACAACCACACTCAGCTCACTGGTCCTGCTTTCATAGTATTCAATAAGCACAAGTGTAGATTTGCATTTCTATCTGAAATGCCTCCTGCCCATGTTCTTTCTAAACTTGATCCAGTGAAAGTGATGATACTTAAATGTGCAGTCATCAGATAATATTCTGTCTTCAGTCTTTCTGTGTGCACGTTTGTATGTGTGCCTCTGTATATGTGCATGTACATGTGTGCACATTTATAAGGAAAGCAGGGAGCACCCTTGGCTATTATTCCACAGAGCCATCTACTTCATACTGAGATAGTCTTTTGCCAAGTAGGCAAGTCTGGCTGTCCAGAGAAACCTAGGAATTCACCTGGTTTCATGTCTCTAATTCTGGGATTACATGGGTGCGCCTTAATGCTCCTTTTTAATGTGGCATCTGGAGATTGAACTCAGGCTCTCAGAAGGACCTTGCAATCACTACATTGATGAAGCCAGCTCCCCAGACCCTTCTTTGCCTTGCCTTTGAATGTGTGTTTCTAAAGCAAGCTTCACAGGCTTCAGCTATAGTAATATGGGAGGAAATGACAGTGTGAGGTCATTATAAAGTTAAAAAATACCTCGAGAGTTGATCAATATTAATTTATTAATACACTATAAGTAATATACCTCCATTTTCAGCTGACCATTTCTACTTCACAGCAAAAGCCTCATGGAACAGAACTATAAATGTTCTTTCACACTGGCCTTGAGACTGGAAGGCAGGGAGAGCATTGATTTGAAAAACAGGTCACATTTTTATTATTGTGTTTGACCCACAGAAAGTTTCTTCATTTCCTCCATAAAGAAAAAACTCATTTGAAAAAAAAATCTCTGTGAGACCCTCATGTCCCAGAGAAGGGCTATGAATTGTCAGAGACCTGAGTGGGAGAGGGCTTGCAAATTGGTTTTCTAGGTTGCTTTGACCAATCTGCTTTTCATTAGTTCCACCGGCATACATACTAAATGTATAAAAATGAGAGGTGTTTGTGTATGTGTGCTTACACGTGCTCTTTGTTTCAGTGTGATTTATCATAGGGTCACACCCCAGAAGTTGGATCCTTTCAATGAGGGGGAAGGGAAAAATAATGATCGTCCTTCTGTGGGTCCCAGGCCTGAATTACTCCATTTTCCCAAGTCAGCAACTCCCCTGCATGTCTGAAGCACTAAAGTTGGTTCCTGAAAATATTGCCTGCTGGTTAAATCACCCACAATGGATAGGCCCTTAAAGAGGCAGACAGGCCTTGAAATTTATTGCCACATGCCTATATATCTTCCCAAGGTCTGCAAGTCTCTAGAGTCTTCCTCAAACAAGGCTTACCCCTGCAGAGGGCAACCAAGAGCCACGCAGCCTGCCAGACACATGCTTGTACCTTCAAGAAATTTAGCAGGGATTCCTGGTGTGGGTCTTTGCAAGACCTTGACAGTTGATCTAAGCCATGGGAACAGCCTGAAGCTGACCCATCGCTTGTTTTTACTTAGAAGTATGTATAACTGCTCATGAGAGACCAGCTTGGTGGATGAATATTAGTTCTAAGGCCTGGTTTTTCGGACATTTAGTCAGTTTCATATACACGTCCATAAACATTCTATAGAAGCTAAATTCTCACACACATCTATAGGCACCCAGTTTCTCTGCCCTCCTGGCATTAATCTCTCATGGTAAGCAAGCAGAGTTTTACTGGACACTTCAAAATTTGTCCCCACTGTTCCCACTTCTTATAAATAATTTTGGAACAGGCTTTTTCCATCTTTAACCAGCTTTTGTGAGCTCTGCAGAAGCCAGGATGATGATAACACAAGGTCTTAAAATCTATTCCGCTCATATTCAAATTTTCTAACTGAGTCTTCCCAGTGTGTATTGAATGGGACCACTTAGAAGACAGCCTGTCATATTTGAAGGTTGCAGAGACTTGAGCTCCTTCCTTCGATTCAACTAGAATTACTCCTTTAGTGTTTGAAAAGCTGGATGGCTGTAAGAGGACCCTTATCAGTGTTCTTTTTGGAGGGTCTCATGAAAAGATAATATGGACTATTCCCAATGATGAAAAATGTAAATTAATACAGCATCTGGGAAAACATGAAGTTTCAAATGCAGTTTATTTGAGATGCTGCTCTCTCCTTATGTGAGCTTTATATCCTGCCTTCCTGTCGGGACTGGTGTGCGTTTCAGAAAACCTGCAACTATGCATGGCTTGCAAACCACTTTCAGTGCATTTTAACTCTGTCATTGGCATCTTAGAAACTTGGACCTAGAAAGAAGTACAGGAAACGGGGCAGCCTGAGAAGGGAGACCACATCATAACATCTTAGGCTTCCAACGTGCCATCTTCCTAAGGACCACAAGCTCATGGTAGTCTCTAGGTTCCCTGGTCCTACTTCAAGCTGATCAAGAGGAAATCATGGTGCTAAACTCTAGCAAATCTTCCATGTAAGTCTCTGTATTGACCTTTGAGAACTGGTGCCTTTGATATTTTTGAGGCTTTTGAGAAGATATTTTTAGCATAAGGTGGTTTCATTTTTTTTTTTACTTCGCAAATTCACCAAGTATAATGTGTAGTTTTCCAATCTCTAAAAGAAGAAACTCTTAGAAAGACAATTTACTCAACTTGACTACTCCAGTGCAGTTCACTGTCCAAATACTTTACCTGGGAGACAAAATTCTACCCAAGGTAGGATTTTCTGACTTTGGTGACATTATTGATGGATAAGCCAGATGACACTCCCATGGTTAGTCATAATGAAAGAAGCTTACGGAGAATAGAAAATGAGGGAGAAGATTTAAAAAAAAGAATGAAAGAATGAGGGGATGGAAGAATGGGAATCTGGATGTCTGACAGAATCGTATTACATGTATTGGGATACGTATACAAAAATTCAGCTTTCTCAGCCAGACACAATCTAGATGTAGATTATAAACATTAAAACCAAATATTGTTGTCCTTAAACTTGTCATCCTCATGCCTCAGACTCCTGATTGGAAGAATTACAAGTGTATATACCACCAATCTGGTGCTAGATCCACTACATTCTTGCCGCAGGTGAAAACTCTGAACAGCTAAAGCCACCACTTCATAGTTTCCATCTGCTGTATTATATTCTTCTGTTATGCTTAGTGAAACAATCTTTTATAACTATAAAGGGAATAGAATGGGCTAACTTCTCAAAATTGAAGCAAGGACAATGGAGCCCTGGATTGAATCCAGAGTGGTAGGTAGAAAGGGCACAGCTTTAAGTGATTCCTGCCTGGATTGAACAGGGGAAAGTTGGTGTCCTTATAATTAATCTTGATTGTCAAAAGACTTTGTAGGCATGTTAATGCATCTTAGCAATATATATTGGTAAGCATTGTTCCCTCAGTGTAGTTATATTTCAATTTTTTAAAAAAAGCTTGCCTGAATATTAGAGAGTAAAACAGCCACACTGATCAGCTATATAGACCAGGTAGTCACACTAGCTAGCAATAGAGGCCAGGTGGTGGTGGTACATGCATTTAATCACAACTCTCGAGAGGCGTATAAAACAGGAGAAGACATGTCTCAACCCAGTCTCATTCTGAGGATTCGCCATTTCCGCCTGAGGTAGAGGTAAGAGCCAGTGGCTAGCTGCTTTGCTTTTCTCATCTTCAAGATGAACCCCATTATCTGTATATGAGATATTATTATTTGTGCTACACCTAAGTGTGTGAAAGTGTCAGTCTCTGATTCTCGTACCTTTTCTTGGGACTCTTTTCCTTCTGTTGGTTTGCCTTATAAAATTTGGTGCCATGTTCTTTTATTTTATTGTATTTTATTTTCTCATGTTTGGTTGTTATATTTTAGAAGCCTGTTATTTTCTAATGAGAGACAGAAATGGAATTGACCCAGATGGGCGGGGGGACTGTAATCAGGATATATTGTATGAGAAAAGAATCTATTTTTAAGAAAAAGAGGGAGAAAGAAAGATAGATGGATAGATAGGTAGGCAGCAATTAGATAAAAGATGGATAGATAGATAGATAGATAGATAGATAGATAGATAGATAGATATCTCATGTTATGCCTTAAAATAAATTCTTAGCCTTTTCTGGTGAGTACCAGTCTGGAATATCTTCCTTTGTCATTCCATCAACTTGACTCCTATTTGGACATAATATTTTCATATTGTCTGTAAGGAACCTCAGTTAACCAGGAGAGATAGAGAAGTCACATTTCCTATTCCTCAGCTTTGTATGAACTAAGACATCAACTCCACAAGGATACCAGATCTTTTCTCTAAATGAAGTTCACACCATCTGGCATGGTCATTTTTTTCTTTTGTTGCTTCTCCTAGGAAACCACAACTTTGAATCACTCAACCATAACCTGTCCAGCTAAAGCATAGGTATCAGAATATCTACTCAAGTGTCTATACAATGACATGCTAGAAATATCTCCCACACAGTGAACATAAACTCAAACATGGTGCTTGGTAACAGAGTAATCCACTTTCTTCCTGACCTCTCGGTTTGGTTTAGTTTAGGTGGGTTTTTGTTTGTTTGCTTGTTTTTGTTGTTATTTCTTCCCTGGTTTCCTATGTATCTTTAGTTTTTTAAAATTTATTTTTGTTTATGTGTACACAAGATGAGGAAACCAGAAGAGGACACCAGGTACTTTGCGCTATTAGTTTACCTAGTATTTCTTGAGACGTGATCTTTTATTGAGCCAGGAGCTAGTTGGTAGCCAGCAAGCATAATTGATCCTCTGTTCTCTTAAGCTCCTGACACAGCATTGGGATATGGGAGGCACACATGCCTATGTCCAGTTTTCACTTGGGTTCTGTAGATTTGAATATAGGCCCTCACGCTTGCTCATAAAGCACTGTTACCTCCAAGTCACCTTTCTAGCCTGTCCTGATCTGTTTTAATAAAAGCCTAGTTCTATTATTTCAGATAAGATTGAATGGAGAATAACTTAGCTGAATTTCTAGAATCATTGTTCCAAAGAAGGAACTAGGTCTTTTGATTTCTAGCCTAGAAATTTACTGGTGATTTTTTACATAAAGTTACTTTAGGATAAAAATGGAAGTTCAGCATCATGAAGTTAGGAGCAAGCCATTTCATCTATCTAAATCTATATAGGACATCATCAACCACATAATACCATATTTATATAAAATAACTAGGTGTTCTTTCAACTGACGTAGTTGTGTCAATCTCACACATGTGAGAAAAGGATTTTATATTGTGTAATTATCTCAAGCTAATAAATATTATACCATATGGAAATACTGAAAGGCAAATATAGACTCTGATCGCGTGGTATTAACTTACTAGAGATCTTCCATAGTGTTAGACACCATCTGAGATAGCTCAGAAGTTCCTGTCTATGCACTGAGGGCACATAAATGACACGTTCATTTGTAATGGAGACCTGAAAAGTCAGTCTGGTACATTTCAGAAATTAAAATGATTAAACCACTAGAAGGAGGAGGTATTAGTTTTGCTGTGAAAAGAATTCATACTGAAGTAAATGGACTTTTGTTTTGGCACAAGGTAAGCAAGCATTCTGAAGCCATAGTAGCATTTAAATATATCTCCACAACAAAAATTAAGATCAAGCAAATGGAAAAAAAACAATTTCTATTTCTCTACTGAGTAGCCCTATCTTATATAATCCCATGTATTAAATTTACTATGCTGGATTATATTCATCTCATTTTTGACTGCCACGGTGGATAGCCTGTGGTTACCTTGGGGGCATATTTTTTAAAATAAATAAGCACTGCGATTTTTAGTCAAAATTTAACTTCCATTTTAACTTTGTGTTTTGATTTATTTGGGATTTGTGAGTATGAAAGAGGAACATATAACAGATGTATAGAAAACACCTTACCCTGTACACAGTGAGTGAAAACCTTTACTTACAAGTAGAGTCCTTCTCAGACACAACATGAAATGCTTCTGAGACTAAGAAAACTGTTGGTTTTTCTCTCAAATTACTTTACATTCAATGGCTTTGTTCTTTAAATAGGCTAAGCATGTCAATGGATCTAAGTGTAAACATTAGACCACTTTTTTTGTAAAATGAAAATCCGTGATAAGGGAGGATTGCTGAGGCAAAGGAGAAGAGTGTAAATATTTGAGTCCCTGTGAGTTGGGACAAGGCTATTCATTAATTTAGAGGTGGAAGCTGAGAGGGCATTGGAAGTAAGTAATGAAGCAAACAGGTCATTGATTACCTTCACATAATGTGATCTGAAAAGTCCAGGACCTAGCTTCTCAGTGAGCCAGGAGAAAGGAGCTGAGTGTTTGTTCACCCTTCAAAATGAAAACACATGATGCTTCCAATTACAAAGATAAAGAGGATTTATTGTAAAAATTAAAAAAAAGGCATGCCAAAGACTATCCCACTACATGTTACATAGCAAATAGCTTTAAAATGTGTTAAAGTCTTCAGAATAATTATTGTTTTCCTATTTGTTATAAGCAAGGACATGTCCAAACCCTCCAACTTATATAAGCACAACAGGAAATGAAGGCATTAGGAGAGGAAAGGAATAAAAAGAGTTACAAAATCAAACCAATTCTTCCTAGATATGTGACCTTTGGAGTCATTGGAAAACACCTACTACAAGTGATTATTAGAAGAATTAATAATGACAGCATATGTAAATCATCCCAATATAGTTGAGTTAAGAAAACTTAGTTGTATTTTCTTGCCTTGCTTCCCCTGCCAAGAAAAAGATATTATAATGGTGTCTCCCAAGGAAAGTTTTAAAACTGAACTCTCTAATCTTATATTTCATAAAGAGTAAATACATGAAACTATGTTCTATATTACTTATAAAATACAAATTAGGGAGAAGTTACTAAGAACAGAAGAGGACAAAAATAAGGAACACAACATATTTGAGGAAAGGTGGAGCAATTGACATTTCTTGAACAGCTGGTTGCATTATTAATAGCCACAAATATCTTGAAGAAGATCATTGGCACCAGTTCTAAAATAGGAGAGCCTTGTTTTCCAATGGATCCATAGGACAGGGCTTATGGCAGCTTTCTTTGTAGTAGTCTCACATTGGAGAAAACATGGCTATTCAGAAATGTGAAATAGAATGAACACATTCTAGCATAAAACTCTAACAGCAATCATACAGCAATAAAAGAATGATGTACCAATACGCATGGCATCATGAATGAGTGATAAATAGAGTGAGTAATAGAATCAGATCCTCAAGGGTACCATGTCCCACATATTTTACTTTTGTCAAATTTGAAAACAGGTGAAACATAATAATAGCTTTGCCTGTGGTACCTGCTGCCTGCAAGTCAGGTAGGAAACCTTTTGAAATGCTAAGAACTTTCTACACCTTGACCTGTGTAGAAGGTAAATCGGCTAACACAATTTGGATAGTTTCAGCAAGGTTTTCTTTTATCATCTATATGTCTTGAAATTTGTCAGTGGGTTAGCAAATAAAAAATATTAGTGTTTTATACACATTTGGAAGTTCATTAAAACAATATTCAATGTGTTTATATTGCATTTGAACATGTCATATATCTTCTGCTTTATTTTCAGCAAACTTACTCTTCTGCAAAAGTTCATTAAATAAGGTGATTTTCTTGAGAAATCTTTTATGTGTTAAAGATCCCAAACCTACAAAACTGAAAACCAAAAGGCTCATATAGTTGAATCTTCTAAGAATCAGTATAATAATCAAATAGTGTTAGATTTGTAGAATCTTAGATTTCAGAATTTAGGTGTAACACTGCTCAACTGGTAATGTCTAAGAAAATATTGTAGAATATGAATAAAAAGGCACTCCAAAATTTGAAATCAATCTAGTCCCAAGCATTTGGAGTAAGAGCAACTCAATCCTACCCTTATCAGGAAGCTCTTCCCCATTTCTGGTAAGACAAGTAGGGACCATTCTGCTCATTGTGCTAAGAATCAAGGGTCCAACCTAGATTGAAAGGATGTCTGACAATGTGATGGTTATTTTACTTTTTAAAAAAAAATTATTTATTTTTTAAAACTATCTTTTATTATTTTACATAACAATCCCACTTCCTCCCCTTCTCCCACTCCCTTCATCTTCTCCCACCCCACCACCATCTACTCCCCAAAGAGAATAAGGCTTCCCAGTGGGAGTCAACGAAGTCTGGCACATCACTTTGAGGCAGGACTAAGCTCTCTCCCTGTATCTGGGCTGGGCAAAAAAACCTATTTCCAAAGAAAATGGGTTTCAAAAAGCCAGTTCATGTACCAGGAATAAAATCTGCTCCCACTACCTTGGGTCAGCTGTCTCTATGTGTTTCTCCATTATGATCTTAACCTCTCCTTCTTTTTTATATAATTCCTCCTTCTTCTCTTAGACTGGATTCCAGGAGCTTTGCCCAGGTAACAAGGAGAAACCTAAAAGGCAACTCATGGATCACCCTAGGAAGGGGAAATAGATAAGATTACCAGAGCACACTGAGAACAGGGCAGGGGCAGGGAAAGAGAGGGGGCCAAGGGGGATAAGAACGGGAGGAAATGGGATGGTCCTGGTGGGAAAAGAATGGAGTTGGAGAGTAATGAAAGAGATAACTTGATAGAAGGAGTCATTATGGGGTTGGGGAGAAACCTTGGGCTAGGTAAACACGCAGGAATTCACAAGGATGACTCCAGCTAAGACTCCTAGCAGTAGTAGAGAGGGTGCCTGAACTGGTCTGATTACTGTACTGTAATCAGACTGGTAAATACCCTAATTACCATCATAGAACCTTCAAACAGTAACTGATGAAAGCAGATGCAGAGATTCACAGTGGTGACTATTTTTAATTATCAATTTGACACAGTCTAGAATCATCTGGAAAGAATCTCCATGAAGAATTGTCTAGAACAGGTTTGACTGTGGGTGTCTGTGGGAGATTGTTTTGTTTGTGTTCATTACAATGGGAAAAGTTGGTTCAACTTTGCGGTCCTTGTTTTCCAGGTTTGGTTCCAGGACTGTTTGTGAGTGGAGAAAGAAAGCATGAATGCATTCATTGCTCTCTGCTCTTGGCTAAGTATGTAATGAGGGGAACTGCAATAAGTTTCTTCCACCTTGACTTTCCTACTATAATGGACTGTAAATTAAACCCTTCTGTTAGAGGTTACTTTTTGTCAAAGTATTTTCCCAAAGCAACAGAAAAAAAACAAGGTCAGCAAGTGCATCAGCTTGCTAGAGCCACCAGTCACAGTTAGACCACGTTACAAACACAAATGTTCAGTGGGGCCAGAAAAAATGTGAGTTTTTTATTATTATGTAATAAGTATCACTTTTCAATTTGGATGATGTATAATAGCTGTAAATTTCTGTGTATTCCATATATTTTTGCACACCTCAAGTTTTACATGAAGATTATATTGTGAGACTTGAGGAAACAGCAGAGATCATTGATGGGAGAAGAGGAAAAAATAGCTAAAGGAAGTTAGAACATAGATCACAACTGATGTGAAGGGGAAGAGAAATCATAAGAGGGGAGTTTTAGTAACAAGAAGGATGCTGGAAGAGCAGAGGAGGGAATGGGGGCATGATCAAAACTATTGAGAAAGGCAGATGGAAATATAATATTTCATAAGCTTCATCATGTATATATACATATATATATATAATTTAATTGAAGTTACTTTTCATAAGGGGGATTAGGCTTTCCAGGAAGCCATAGTTTAGCCAAGACAAAAGCCTAGGGATGGATTAGGGAGGTGGCTTGGTTCTGGGAGGACTTAGAGGGAGGATCAGGGAATGAAGATGATTAAAATACATTGCATGAAATTCTCAAAAGTGAATAAAAATATTATTTAAAGAGAATAACTTATTCCCCCTGTGCTTTCTTTTCTTTTCACTGGCCTACTTCAGTAATATTGACCATAATTTATAGACTATGTGCAACTATTTTACTTTTTCCCCCTAAGTAAAACAATTCAATTCTAAAGATTTTTAAGGCAATCTCACTTTGGACAAAAAACAACATTGGAGAGAAAAGTAATAACAAATAAACAGAGACAAGGAAGAAATGGGAAACTGCCTGGTCTTCTAATTTTTATGCTTTGGACTTGAGCATAACTCAGCAAGGTCCTTCTCTGCAGATAAAAATGCTGCTATTCTTCATAATGAGTACTAGGCATCTTTAGTTGGAGGAAGGACCACTTGCAATTGACATAAAATAGGAATTTTAAGAAATGAAGCACAGAGCAGACGCAAAGTCAGTCAGCATCATCCGGAATTAGAGGCTGTTTGGCTGAAGTGTGAAACACAAGTTTGGACCCTGGCTGCTCTCTGACTACACTCATCAGACAGAGACTTGCTAAGCTAACAACATTTTTCCTGCCCAGACTCCACAGTCCATTACTGTGTGCCAGGTTAAAGCAAGGTTAAATGTCAGGACACCATTTGCTCAAACACCTTGAGCTGTAAACAGTTTGAGCCGAAGCTGCTTAGACGATCCCTGAATGTTTGAAGGAATGAAAGCAAACAGTTGTTGAGATTTTGACGTGTGCTTATTACCCTCCTCATTTTAGCTTTGTTTTATTTGTTTTCTTTAACAGTCTGGGTCTGCCAAATACATCGACCCACTTAGATCTTCAGATTGAACCATGACCTGTGACCTCACTTCACTTGAAACCAGACCTCTCTCGTTGGGGAGAAGTCCAGAGCCACCTCAAGCTTAAAATCCAAACACTCTTTCTCTCTGTGTATCTGTTCCTCTTATGTGCAAGGTATGCAAACCAGAGTAACCTCCGGTGCCTATCAAGAGTAGAGCTCTGATTTAAGACTGATGGATTTGGTCGGCATGATTTGTACCCTATATGAAATAGTGATTGTTCCCATCTGGCTGCAACCTGAGTAGAGCTTGAGATGATTAACAAGGCAGTTAATAAAATTGTGGTAAGAAAGGGGAGAAACTCAGTCTTGACCTATCTCAGAATTTCAGCGAAACAGGAGAGTCACCTTTTTAATAAAGAAATGTGATCACATAGACCACAGCTGCAAATTCAGAATAACTCTCCCAAGTTAAGTACCAGAGGGTAAGACATAGTCTACCTATTCTATCTTGTAAGTTATTCTAAGAATATTATGAACTAAAGCAACAGGAGATTTCTACACATACATGCACATACTAATTAGGATATTTTACATCTAATTTCCTCTTTTCAGGGAATAATAATAACAACAAGAAAAGAAGGATGTTTCTATATTCTTGTCTGTGTCTTCCTTAGTCATTTTCTAGGATGAAAACAAAATACACATGTTTATGCCTGTAATTCTTATACCCAAGGATAAAAATAAAAACACAATAAAACACATATGACCACTGACAGTCTAAAAGACATTCTGGCCATCGAGTTTTCGTGAAATAAATCTCTTGATGTGAAAACACACAAGCAGCACCGCCCTTCAGATGCATTGTCACATTTTGTGATTACACTGTCTGTAAACGAAGGCTTCTCATTCGGTTCCTAGCTACCCAGATGCAAATAGTCATACAGAAACTATGTTAATTACAACACTATTTGGCTGATGCCTCAGCCATATTTCTATCTATCTCTTACATCTTAAATTAACTCATTTCTATTAACCTATGTATTACCATGAGGCTGGGGATTACCAGGAAGGTTCTGGCATCCTTCTCATTTGACAGATACATGGTGTCTCCTTGACTCTGCCTACTCTCTCTCTAGATCTCTGTTCAGATTTCTACCTGGCTATATTCTGCTCTACCATAGGCTAAAACAACCTCTTTATTAACCCATGATAATAAAACGTTATCACAGCATATAGAGCGAATCCCACATCAACTTAGCGAATCCCACATCAGCTGTATACACTGCATGTGGAATATATGACATTTGATGTGACCCAAAGATAGAAATTGAGGTTATAATTAGACTGAAGCTAAAAGTAGTGTTACATGGAGTTCAGAGGGGTTTGAAATGCTAAAGGAATATATAACATACAATCAAAACTTAAAAATATATGCACTTTAATTTTTATTTATTTTTTTTTATTTTGCCACAGTTTCCTTAGCTTCTCATTTACCCATATTGTGAAAAACACTAAGTGTACTCCAGAGCCAGTGAGAGTAAACTGTCTAAGAAGGGTGAATGCTTCTACTTCGCTTTTCTAATCTCTGATCATACAATGAGACAATATAAATTAACCAGATGAGGCAATTAGTACACATACCTTATGGAAAATAAAATACTGACAGCATCAAAGCTATTCCCTAAAGGTTGCTAAGATGTCAACCTGAGTGTGGTGCTTTCCTTCACTTTCCAGAACCTCATTTCAATACATAAAAAACAGAACTGAAGAGGTAAATGGTGGCGTTCTGATGCAGGAGATTGCTTCAGACACCTGTCTGCTTGTGGAAGGCTGAGCACCTCCGCGAAAGTGTACAGGGCTCTCCTGAGACTGCACTTCTTGACTGGCTCTCATTTGATAAAAGCAAAATGAATAATAATTTTTCAGGAGAGTGCATTCTTTAAATAGAGGGTCTACTTTACTATAGAATGTAATTGACAGCAGTATAGAAAATTTATTTTCTTCTCTGACACCCAATGGGGTGATGTCAATAAAAACAAATAGTGGTTCAAGATGACAGCAGAAAGAGCTTTTTCTTCTCATGGGCACATTTGGTTCCATTTAATTTGTCCTTGGGAGACCTGGCTATGGTCACTCTATGGTGATCTTTGCTTTGCACTAGCATAATTTGCAGGTGATAACTGAGTTCCACAACTTTGCTTTTAAAGTAGGACTCTGGTTGCCAAGCCTAAACGTTGCATTGCATTTTAGTATTATGTTCCACCATGTGGATGGATTCTGATATCCATGCTCTTCTATCAGTCTCCTCTGTAAATAAGGGTGAGCCTAAAAGTTGTTTTGATTAATAAAATATGGTAAAAATAAATGCTGTCTCAACTTCAGAACTACTTTTTTAAGAACCGGTGACTTCTGCATTCTTGTGAGGCCTGACTTCCACATAAGTTGTGCAGCAAGCCATCTGGGAAATTATGTGCTATGGCCACATGGAAATCACATAGAAAAGCTGAATTCCAGAAACTGGTTGACTGTAGGAAAACCTACAAGGTCAACTAAGACACAGCATAACTGTATTAGTTACCTTCTTATTGGATGGAGTCAGTAGTAGGAAGAAGGTTGGTTCCACTGCAACTCTACTTTGGAAGGAGAGAATAATGACAATGTTTTCTTCTTTTTACATAGGCCAGAATACAAGTGATGATGTCATTCCATGACATCATTCACCGTAGGCCAGTCTGCCCATCACAATTAACCTAATAAAGATAATCCCCTACAATCTGGGTCAGGTTCCATCTTCCAGGTGATTCTAGAGTTCAGCATGTAGACAATTAAGATTAGACATCAAAGAATCCCACACTCACTGTCAGCTACAACCATATCTAAGGCAGGTAAACAAAACAGCCACTGGATAAGTCAAGAGATCACCTTGTAAATCATGAAAAACAACAAGAGAATGATGGTTCTAAACATGAGCTACTGAGACAATGGGGATGATCCTTCGGGAATTCACCAAGACCAGCTAGCCTGGGTCTGAAAAAGCATGGGATAAAACCGGACTTACATAGCGGACAATGAGGACTACTG
>NC_022018.1:33009672-33026607 GCF_000317375.1 Microtus ochrogaster
AAAAAACTGAAAGACATGCCAAAGTGGATGAGCAAAAGTTCAAGAGGACTCAACCCTACATAAAGAACTATAGACAACTGAGGAAAAGTTGGGAGCAGGAGACATTATCTTACCCATGGAAGAAAAGATGAAGCTGTTGTCCAGTGCCAAACAGTCAGCCCTAAAAACATACATGCAAGTAACATTATATGGACTGAGTAGGTTATCTTTAACAATAACACTAATTATGCACACACACACACACACACACACACACACACACACACACACATATATATGCAGTAACTGAGAAAAAGGTCATGAATTTAAAGGTGTATGGTTTGGAAGAAGAAAACAGAAGAGAAAAATAATTATATTAATCTTAAAAGAAAAAGAAAAGATGGCTTACAACCTTTATTTTCCTATAGATTACTATACAGTCACACAAAACCAAAACACTTCTATTCCCTTGGCTACCTTTACTTAGGAATTAAATAGAATATTTTTATTTCATTTTGTTTTGTTTTCCACAAGCAGCCATACACTGAAGTGTTGCTTTGGTACAGTAGGACTAGTTTTTGTTTTCTCTTCCAGACCGGAGTCTCCAGGTTATGCGGGAGATGGAATCCCAATTGGCTTTCTCTTGTTACCAAATGAAGCTTCCAGTATCAGGACTAGATTTCATACTATTGAATTGTTGTTTGCCCTAAATAACCCAGGCTGTCGCCAAGACAATAAGTTGTTCTCCACAAACTCATATCAAAGCCCAAACATGAACAAAAAAACACAAACAACTCATTGAACATGGAAAGGTAGGTAGATCTAGTACCTACATAGAACCTCGACACCCATGTTCTGATATCTTTGGTACGGTAAGGTACTCTGCAGGCTACCAAAAGAGAAATGCAAGCACCAACACAACCAAAAAAAACCTTAGATCTACAATCTGTCCTGCTTGCAAAATATGCTAGAGTGGTGGTTGCACAAACCTAGTACCAGTAACCAACTGGTGTCTGATTTGACTGTATGAGATGGAGCCAGTATCTGGCATTGCTTGGGTCACCAAGAACTGAAAGCTAGATAGACTGGAAACCTAAGGATAAAATCAAGTTAGATACAACTGTTCTAAAAACAGCAACAAAAAAAATAAGATTAATAAAATGACACCTAATTATATTCTGCTATATACATACATCAAAACCTTATTCAACCATCATCATAGAAGCTTCCTTCTGCAGCAAATGAGAACAAATATGGAGACCAATAGCCAGACATTACACAAATAAAGAGACCTTGGAACACACAGCTATGAATAAGATATCACCATCAAACCCATTCCTTCAGAACTCATGAAACCCTAAGTGGAAGCAGAAGGACTTAGAGAGACAGAAGAGACAGAAAGAACAGGGCTCTCTATGACAACTAAACAAAGCTCATATGAACTTACAAAGACTAAAGTAGCAATCACAGGGCCTCCAGAGACATATACCACGTCCCCTGTGTACATACTACAGTTTTCAGTTTTCTATTTTCATGGGACTCATGAAATTGTAAATGAGTAGGTCTCTGATTCTTGTGCCTTCTTTTACAACTCTTTTATTTTTCTGTTGGCTTGGCTTATCCCACTTCAATGTAAACTATTTTGTTTTATCTTATTATATTTTATTTTTATGTTTTGTTGTTATCTCTTAGAAGCCTTTTATTCTCTGAGAGAGAGAAAGGGAGTGGATCTTGATGTGAGCAGAGGTGTGGAAGAAGTGGGAGGAATAGAGAGAAAGGGAACTGTATTTAGATTACGTTATATGAGAAAAGAATCTATGTCTAATAAAAGAAGAAAAATTAAAAAGATACTTAAACTCAGCAAAACGTATACCATTGCAGACCACAGAATTCCCTGGAGTCCTATGATATTCCTGGGCTCAGACTCAGCAACCACGCAGCATTTCATTTGTTTGGCTTGTGTATTAATACCTAAATCTTTTAAATGAATAGCTACTTCTTGAAATATGTGCTTTATTTTTTCAACTTATTAGTCTTCAAATATAAGGCAATTAAGTACAAAACTATCTTCTCTCAAATCCTGGTTGTCAATTCAATTTTCAAAAGTTTAATATCTCAAAAGTTGGGTCATAGTTGTCTATGTTTGTATTTGTCCCAGTATTTGCTACAGAGCCTCTTTGAAAGAAGTATCATAAAAATTAATGAATGGCTGCTCTGTAAGTGAATATATAAATATATGAATAAATGATGCAGAACTCAAGAGCACATAAAGTTTTCCTGGTATAGTACACTTTATATGACTTACTCAGGATTATCATTAGAAGATAAAACAGGGCCAATTTATGAAGACAAAGCAAGAAGAATTCTTACTTAGTCTGGGATTCTTTTTTTAAAGGTGAAGAATATCTCTTGTTCCCATGAGCAGCTTATAATTTATTGAAAAAATAAATCTTGTCTCAGTGCTGAATTCAGTACCCTAAAATAACATGATAATGATATAGGCACTTGATCTAAAAGGAGAACTGGAAGTTTTAGTTGGCTTTGAAATAAAGCAATAAGAGCAAAATAAGCTCCCAGTTGTCTGAGGCAGGAGTTGGTTAGATTCCAGAGGAACATCTACTCTGCAGCATTCTACAGAGGCATAATCACCCCCTTGGCACCATTCTACCTGTCTCTGAGACTAGAAAAGTAAGCAGAGAAACCTCAGAGACCGAGATGTTCACTCAGCCTCAGCCCTAACAGGATAATTCTAGCATTTTTCAGTAAGATTCAGGTTAATTGTGTCTGTGTAAAGATTATGGAAATAGAATGTTAGATACCATATAAAAAAGGCAGAGAAGAATTAATGGCTATAATTGTGTCTACAAATATTACCAGTTGTAGAAATTAGCTCAATATGGAAAATAATCAGACTATCCAAAGGATAAAACAATTATATTTTTATTTACTATAAGGGGAAAACTCATGAAACAGGAAAGGGAAGTCCACACTCAGCTGTGTCATGAGAGTACCACATAGAAAAAGAGCATCTGGTCCATTCTCCAGTTTTCTCTCAGGCTTCAGGAAGTCATGCCTTAACTAGGTTCCACCTCTTACAGCTTGGTTAACAAAGCTTCCCCCATCACCTCCCCCTTTTGTCTAAACAAGAGTGATCCAAACCCAATACAACTATATACAACAGGAACAGATATCAAGTATAAAATTTCAGCCAACATAAACACTATTAAGCAAGGAACACATTACAAGCATTTTAATAAACATTTTATTCCAAAGAGTCTCTGCTAAATCATAGGAGGAAGATAACTGTGACTACCTAAACTTTAACCCCGTTGTAGGCCTGAAAAGGGAGATAGTAAATATATATAAAAAAAAACTGGGCAGTGGTGGCAGAGACAGGCAGATCTCTGTAAGTTCAATGCCGGCCTACTCTACAAGAGCTACTTCCAGGACAGACTTCAAAAGCTACAGAGAAACACTGCTTCAAAAAACCAAAATAAAATAAATGTAGGCAGAAAAAGCAATCAAGCAGCTTCCAAAGCAAGCAGTGTATGACAGAGACAATTGCTACCTTAGCAATCATCTAACGTCTCATTTGCAATGTTGAGGCAACCAACTTTGGCTCAGGACTAGCATTACTGACCATTTTCAGAGGCAAGAAATTATTCAGAACCATCTTTTCCTGTCTTGTCAAGGTTTTACAGTCTTTTTTTGTATCCTGATTGTTCTGTCTGGACATCACACATATTGTCAGTTGTTGATGCATGGGCAGTTCCTTGCCCAAAGGCCAGTTTTGCCAAGAAGGAAAAACTCCAAGTGGAGTGTCTCTGGTGCTCAACGGTCTCTCAGGAATAGACTCGTGCTCTCAGGAGCAATCATGTCTCATGTCAACAGAACCCTACATTATTTAAATGCCATATTCTACAGATCCTTGAAGTGGTTGAAGATTACCTATCTAGGCAAAATATAAACCCTATCCATCTAAAGAGCCTAATCAATGTGATTATATGTATAACAAATATTATACTTCAATAGTTGTTCATGTTTAATACCCGTATAACTTAAAGACTAAAACTTCATGTCAGAAAATTAAATAATCTGTAAACAAATGTGCAGAAAATGAGGACAATGACTGCAAAAAGTAAATAATGTATAAGTATCTTGATCATATATCTATATATATAATGCAATATGAAAATATATCCTAAAAGTTGTGTCAATATAAAAAATCTCCTAAACAGACGTAGAAACATGTATATATACAACCTGAGAGAATAACTTTGCATAGATATGCAAATACTGCAAATAGAAACAACAAATATAATTTGATTTGTATCAATGTACACAAACTATACCAATATAAAATATCCATAAATAATAGCTCAAAGTATTCATTCTATTATCCACTATTATTATCCTTTTTCAAACCTATATAATTTGTGTCTCAACCCTCTATCTTATACAAACAATAATCAACAACCCCTGAATTGTGTTCCCAATCCTGAGGACAAACTTTTTTGGGAGAGGGGATGTCATCCTCTAGAATTGCTTCTAGCTGTCTTGGGGGCAACATTCCCTTTATGGGATCCTGTTAAAGTAAAGTGATGGTTAAGTTTAAAGATTACTATCTAGTATAGTTGCAAATGATTTCTGAGCAGTAAATAGGGTTTTTTTCAAAGTCCTTATTTGGTGCTATATCCAGAACATCATGAGAAGGTGCACCATTTCAGTAGCTGGTACCCCCCAAAACAGTCTTATATTAGTACTATCAGCATAATGATGTCATCTCAACTAAGTGAAGTTGTTGCTGTGATGCCCCATCTTCTTCCTGGAAACTTCAAAGATTACTACAGAAAAAGCATCTGTAGGAAAGTGTATTGTTCGTTGTGGAAAACATAAATGTCATTCATATAAACATACATTCAATGAAGAATACGATATATGGACAAAATAGGCTTGAAGAAAGTAAATTTTTTTCTAACGTCTTCCTTTTGTCATATACTAGATGGCTCCCTATATGAGACAGAAACTAAGTCAGTGCAATTGATTTTTTAAAAGAGGAAACACCAGAATGACTAAAATAAAAAACATTGATAATAGCTTATTTGGAGAGGATGCAGAGTAAGTGCCTGGATGCTGAGACTGGCAGGGGTGCCGGGATTAAGACACAGAGGCTTCTTTTCAGGTGAAAGAACAGCAACCTTTATTTTGTCCTGAGCTAAAGCCTTTTACACCTCTACTGCTTCTGCAGAAAACCACCAGCCAGAAAGAACACAAATATCCTTGTCAATTACAGACCACAAGGAAGTTCTGCTGTCGGTCAGGGGAAGTGAGGGCAGCTGGATCACAACAGTGGTTTCGAAAATTGGCAATCAATCTACCTCAAGACCCAACTGTCTCAATTTTAGGCATATACCGAGAGGATGTGCAATCATACCACAAAGACACTTGTTCAAATGTGTTCTCAGCAACATTATTTATAAGAATAACCAGAACATTAGAACAATCTGCCCCTTAACTGAAGAGTGGATAAGGAAAATGTGGTACGTTTACACAATGGAGTACCCAGCTGTAAGAAACAATGACCACATTTAATTTGCAGAGAAATGGATGGAACTAAAAAAAAAAAAATGATTCTGTGTTAGGTAACTCAGACCCAGAAAGAAAAACATGGTATGTACTCCCTCTTTAATGGTTATTAGGAGTAAAGTATAAGATAACCAACCTACAATTCACAACCCTAGAGAGGCTAAATAACAAAGAGGGCTCAAAGAGGGATTTCCCTGGGAAGGGGAAGTAGAAAAGATCTCCTGGGTATATTGGGAGTAGGGTTTGGGGGAATGGAGGGATGGGAAGTAGAGGGAGTGTGTTGGGTGGGCTGAGTGCAAGAGACAGGTTGGAGGCAGGATGAGGGGGCAGAACAAAAGAGATGTCTTGATGGGGGCGCATTTCAGGGCTAAGGAGAAATCTGGTGCCAGGGAAACACCCAGGAACCCACAAGGAAGACTTCAGCTAAGACTCCTAGCAATAATGGAGAGAGTGCCTGAACTGGCCATCTATTCTAAGCAGATTGGTGACTTCCCTAACTGCCATCAGACATACTCTATCCAGTAACTTGATGGAAACAGAGGCAGAAATCCACCAATAAGCACAGCGCTTAGCTCCGACTATCTTCCAGAAGTGAGGGAAGGGGGATTGTGCTGACCAGGGAGTTCATGATGTGAAAACTCACAGAGAGAGCTGACCTGAGCTGGAGGAATCTAGTGGAAGCTGGACCCAACAATCAGGGAGCCTCTCCATGAAAGATTTTGAACTTACACACAAAGGTCTCTAGGTGATTAATTTAACAATAGTAGCTGCCTTACCAAAAAACAGCAAAATTATCAAGCCACCTTTAGTCTAGAGTAAGTTCCAGATAATGTGACATTCTGTAAGTTAACTCAAGGCAAAAGACCAGCTGTTATTTATGTAAAGTGCTTTGGTACCAATACATGTCATTCAGAAGAAGTCAAATAAGTTAATAGATTATCCCAATAAAATTCATTGCCATCGTTACCAGAAAACGTAACCATATCAATGGTTCTTTCATATTATAATTTCTTTTTACAAGTTATTCTTCTAAATAAAAGGGCATTATACATCGTTCTCATTATCCCTTGTTCCCCTCCTCCACTTTTGATAGTTCCCATTCCCTTCCCTAATATTCCTGTTTTGCTTTTGTACCTTATACATTTAATCACCTACTTGTTTTCTCCCTTCCCTAAGATCTCTTCCTCTCCTTTTATGCCTTAGAATAATCATTTTTAAGTCTCCAGGCTCCAGCATCAGCACCACCATGAAACTTTCCATAAATACAAATTCTTGGACTGCATCCCAGACTTAATGAAAAGGAAACTTGAGGGATAGGCCCAGTTTATCAAACCTCCCAGGTGTTTCTGATGCATGGGGAAGTTTGAGAATCCAATGAGAATGAAATGTATTAAACTGAATTTGTGCCACATATGGAGAATGGAAAAGTGAACCGTTTAGATGACTTTGGCTACAAATGAGCAAATCACACTTGTTTAAGGGGGCTGATTGCTTGTCTTGACCGCCCAGAATCAAAATAAGCACACAGAAACCATATTATTTAAACCGCTGCTTGGTCCATTAGCTCTAGCTTTTTATTGGCTAACTCCCTTTTTTCCTTATTTTTTATTTGTTTGTTTGGTTTTTTTGTTTTTTGTTTTTTGTTTTTCAAGACAGGGTTTCTCTGTAGCTTTGGAGCCTGTCCTGGAACTAGCTCTTTTAGATCAGGCTGGCCTTGAACTCACAGAGATCTACCTGACTCTGCCTCCCAAGTGCTGGGATTAAAGGCATGCGCCACCACTAACTCTTACATATTAATTTAACCCACTCCTATTAATCTGTGTATCACCACATGGCTATGGCTTATTGTTAAAAGTTCCAGTGTCTGTCTCTGGCAGGGCTGCATGGCTTCTCTCTGACTCTGTCCTTCTTTCTCCCAGCATTTAGTTCTGTCTTTCCCATCTAACTAAGTTCTGCCTTGCTATAGGTGCAAAGCAGTTTCTTTATTGGTAATTAATGGTAATCACAACATACAGAGGGAAATTCCACATCACACACTTATTTGAGGTCATTTTTACTAACAATGTTTCTGTGGCTATTATTCTATTTGTATAAACCCTCCCCTATAACGGAGGTGGCATATAAATTTATCAAGACATGTTAATCAGGAATCCAAATACTTAAATGAGAAATCTGTGATAATTAATTGATAATTATCCCACCCCTGTCTCAACTACACACACATACACACACACACACACACACACTAAGAGAGAGGGAGAGAGAGAGAGAGAGAGAGAGAGAGAGAGAGAAAGAGAGAGAGCAATAGACAGAGACAGACAGACAGATTGGTTGACTGACAGACTAGAAAGACACTTCCTTTGCTATTTGCCCTTTTGTTATTCTTATAGTTGCATTAACATTATTTTATATTTGAATAATTTTTTGTCATTTATTCCCAAGGATATAAGAAGTATAATAGGCAGAGTTAAAAAAAATAAAAGAAGGCATACATGATAAATATTGTCAGAACATAAAAAAATTTTTCAGCAACAATATTTTTGAAAACCACTTGGGAATGTAAATCTATAAAAAGCATTCCAAGTCAGTAGAGAATCAGCAATGTGTCCAGTCATATTGGGGGAAGCAAAGGTTACACAACTATCAATTGTTTCTCATTCAGTCCATTGAGGTTAAGGATATGCTGGAAATTTAGTTGCTGTGACTGTGGAGTCTCAGAGTAGTCAAGTGTTTGCAAAATCAACCTCTCAAAATATTGCAAGTGGAAATAGCCTATTGAACTCCATTAATTGATTAAATTCTACATGCCATTAGTGCGGCACTTATTTGATTGCCAATAAAAAATGAATCATGGGAAGTGGTTTGCTAGGAACAAGAAGGTAAAAATAGAAAGGATTCCAGTCATATTAGAACTGTAAGAAACACGCATTAGGGATTCTCGGGCAAGAGTTCTAAGACCAAATGGTATTTAAAACCTAAGATACTCAATCAGAATATTAATGAGGATCATTGTATGAATAGAAGCCTTTGGCAGGTTACATTTTTATCTTTCTTTAATTTTTTAAAAAATGTCTCCTATTTACTAAAATCTCAAGGCACTCACAATTATAATAGGCACCAGTGATGACTCACAGACTCCTTAGATCAACCATTATGATTAAAACAGTATTCACGGCCATTCTTTATAAATATAGAAAGAAATTCCCAATGGAAAGTGAGGATGAAGACTGAGACCAACTGGATGCAGGGTCCCTCCTCAAACAATGTAAAATGGCTCTTTGAGCAGAATTTTAGATTCTCCATTTGAAATTCTGACTGTAGTTCAACAGGATGAAGTCTAGAGGAATTGAAAAATTATATTTTATGAGCTTTATCCAAATAAAACTGAAGCCATTGCCTATGAGAAGACTATGTGCTGTTGCTTAATATTTAAAAACCTCAAGCACTTTTCATCTCATTTGATTCATAGACATTGCTAAAAAAAAAAAAAAAAAAAAAAAAAGAATTCCGAATTTGTGAAAAATAAAACAAGCTCTCCCCCAAGTTTAGGAGGGCAAAATTGAGCCTAAGATGTAGAAGGAATCATGGAACCTGTTTTACAAGCTGTCATGTTAGGACTATCATTCTTTCTGGTTGTCATCTAGAAGACAGTTGGTTAAGAGTCATAACTGTGGGCATAACACAGCTTTGCTTTGTTAGAGAAGATGGACTAGCACCTTGGTAGGTATCACTTCCTGGTCCTGCCTCCTGCTTTATCTCTGTTTGTAATAAATAATTAACTTTGAAAAACATGTTATCACCACCAGGTCGAAGGCATTTGCAAAGAATGGTAAGCCTTATGACTAGTTAAAATACATGATATCAGTGAAACAAGTCTGTAAACACTGGACTCGTTGTTCTGTTTGATGGTGTGACCAGACATTCGTCAGTTTGTGTTGGTGGGAAGCTTCGACACCATTTTCTGTGAAATTCTTGCCCACGATATCTGTGATCTGGGCATTCAGGATGATATTGTTCTTTTTCTTTTTCTTTTCCACTTCATGTCATATATCATTTGAAAACTGTGTCCTCGCAATATCAAAAGTGTGGGCACCAATTTAAGTATGCAGGAAAACAAGAATTGGAAAGCCTGTATCACTTGCATCTGCTTCTCTCATTTGCAAACCAGGCGACGGGCGGTAACAAGAGCTACTAAGTTTAACAACAAGGCATCCCGTGTTTCTCTAAGTGTCCCATTTAAACTAAGGGGCTATTGTGTGGAATCCCTTCAGAGAGGAGCATGCTGCTTGGAAGACCCTTGGGAACAGGAGCACCTGCACAGTGCGGGCCCATGATGCTCCTCTCTGTGAAGGGTGCCAGCCTTGGCTATTCCACATCACATGCTCAGCATCTGACCGAGGATGTCAGTGGCTTCTGAGAACCAGTTGGCAAGAGAAAATAACGACAGCTCTGTTGAGGCCTTTTCTTTGCTTTTCTCTCTAAATCTGACTACCCTCTTTCATGCTTTTACCCATCTTCTGCTGTATAGCTCAAAGCCTGGGACGTTTAGCCAATTTCTAACTGCTAGATGCAGAAGGAAACATCGAGACAGCTCTATGGATAATGGGAACTGGATGGCACTTAGTGGCGCTCATTTTTTGAGTATTAAGTATTCAGTAGCAGCTCTTTGTGGGTTTAAAACCATTGCTTTGTAAGGCAGGAGTGATTTCTGTCATTTGTCCAGCTCTTAGAGCATGCCTGGCAGAGTGAGTGTCAGAACTACCAAATGGACAAAGGGCGGTATGCTAATTTATGTAAATGTGAATCAATCTGTACTTTCATTTTGCTTTATATACTTGGGTAACTTTCAGAGAGGAACTTAAGCATTCTCTTTTCCTTCCTCCTTTCTTCTTTTGCTTTCTCTCTCTTTGCTTTTCCTCTCTCTTCAACATATTATAAGAGGAAAACAGGCAACAGGAATGACCTACCTATGTCCGTAATAACATCACTTATTTATTTCATTTTATATTTGAAAGCACTTTAGGCCAAACACACATGGGCATTTTGAAAATGTGATGTTCTTCCTTACTGAGAGTTTGCTTTCTTGGGAATCTGAAAAGGTTGAGCAAAACACAGTGATTGCTCCTGATCAGACCCCAAATTATAGCAGCTGTGCCAGGAGTAAATTCTCAGTATATTTTAGAACCCTTCCAACTGTCAAGCACCCTGAGATAAGAGGCCCAAAAAAAACAGTATCTTTGCAGGCTCTAAAACCAACATCTCTTAACCTGCAGCAAGGCAGTGTCCCAGGGAACTGTCACCTCTGTCTTTACATCTCTTACCAAATGTATCAATGAGACTGAACTTTAAGGAAGAAAAAAAATGTAAGGTATTGCATATCAACTGAGCTAACTTTATTATTTTTTTCTTAGAAATTTTTAGTCATTAAAGACAAACTTATACCTGAAGAATAGGACAGGTCACATATATGTTGTCAGTGTGATTTCAGCCCATTCTTCCTGCTTTAGGTGTTTGGAAATGAACGCCAATTGTGTATCCTACTGAAAGCCCAAAGCCCTAGTGTTAAACTAGAAACCCTCCCCGCTCCAAAAAGAAAACAAAACAAAACAAAACAAAAAAAAACCCATTGTACTAACAAACAGAGCCTATTTTCCTGTTTGCCAATGACATTATTCCACATCCTGATCTTCAGCATACTATTTGAAATCTAGATCTATTGCCTAGAGTCCATCCTGCACCATGGCCTGTTTCTCCCCTTTCTTGGTGTTGTCTCTAAACTTTAGGCTATACCCATACTTACTTTTGTTTACATACATACATGGACACATTATATGCTAGGATCCCTATCTGGGGAAGAGGACATGGTTTATATAAGAGGCTATACAGTTAGTTTCTTTTCTAGTCAGAGATTCTGCCTTTGTAGTGATATGTGAACTCTATTTGCTGTGCTCTGAAGAAGCAAGAACCATGTATGCATTCCCAAGGAGTACAGCATGTGTTGTTCCTTTGAGGTGCCAGTTGTAAAAGTCAGACTTGCTTAATCCCATTGCCATTGTCAATAGGAATTAGGCACAACTAGTCACTGAACACATGTCCCAGTGTGTTCACAAAGTGGACACATGACATACTTGGGAAATGTGAGTTCTTTTAAATATTGTGGGATTTGGGAACATTTTGAAATCGGGAATTTCCTTTTTTTCTGTTTAAAACTGTAACAAAACTTTCCCTTATATTGACAATTGTCATGTAAATCATATTGCCACACATATAATAAAGTAGGATTTAAATTTTAAAATAAATTAAGGTAGTTTTGCTAGATATAGCAAAAATGAAAGCTAAAATAATAAAATTGGAACTATTTCCATTGTTTCACACAGATCCACACACATCACATTATACTTTTAGGGAAATGACGTTTTCTTCACCAATCCCAAAAGAGATCTACAGTTCCCACAATTCCCTCCAAGTCACCCTACTAACCTTTCCTTAACATATTCATCATGGCTCTGTGATTAATAATATAAGGCTTTGGATAAGTCAAAGTAAGGAGAAATGGGATCTTTATACTTAAAAAAAATTTATATGCAGTCTACCTGGTTTAGTGATGCAGGGTCTTCCATCATTATCCTGGGAAGCAGAGGCAGGTGGGTCTCATGAGTGTGAGGCTAACTTAGTCTGCATAGCATCTTCCAGGACAGGCAGCGATAAATGGTGAGACTGATATAAAAATAAACACAGTATCAAGTTTCCTTGAGAAAGGAGTTGGCAAGTCGCAGTGGATGCACATGTTAAAAATCAAAGGATTCCATTTATTTCACAGGGATAGTTGAAAACACCTGCAGCTTTGATGTTGCCTTAAGCAGTTTCCGACTCAGAGGGGATTTCCTGGGGTGACTGTCAGGGTAAGCACAACAGGGACATTGAGATCATATAGATTAAAATGGGAGGGGAATTGGCATTCTGAAACTCTTGCTTTTCATCTCTCTTTTCCAGAGCAGAATTTTACCATGGAATTTTGAAAGTATCATAGTCCCAAGCGATGGTTTTTAAACTTAGCAGCTTCTAAAGGGCAGGAATAGTGTTGAAGACACTGTGTCTGAAGGCTGTTTCTCTAGAAAGAGCAGCTCTGCGGGCATCACAACATAGTAAGTGTGTGCTTAGTAGCATTTGATGTTGCAAGCAAAGGTGTCAAGAAACAAAACCTCTCAGGCCTCTTCAATTTTCGATTCTGGATAAAATTTGACAATCTTGATACCTGGAACCCTATCAGAAAATTTGCTACCAGGGAATACAGCAAGTCAAACATGGAAATGTCTATCTTAGTAATGATGAAAATTGAAACCCAGGAAAATATAATCTGTTTGTAATATTTCCTAGCATGTAGGGAAGCTTAATGTTCTTGGAGGTCCTAATTGGAATACCCCTTTGCCACTTGTTGTGTGTGTTTAGAATAAGCACAGAGACAAGATTACACATAGGAAGAGGCCTCATAGTCAAGTTTGGAGGGTTGATATGCAATATTCAGATGCAAGTTTTTGTTTACATTTCTAGAAATTAATGCAATTATCTTTAAAATATATTTTTTCTGAAGAAAAACAATGTGCCAAGGGGCTATAGTTAAGCTTCATCTATATAGTAGTATATAAAAATCTCCACCTTTTAATAACAGAATAATTTGTTTCTAAAAAAGAATACCTAGAGTGGCTCCCAGGTGCCCAGGGCGATGTCCCCAGTTAGTTCCTGGGGCAGCTGAGGATAGGGAACCTGAAATGAGCCTATCCTATAGCAATACTGACGAATATCTTGCATATCATCATAGAACCTTCATCTGGTGATGGATGGAGATAGAGACAGAGACCCACACTGGAGCACTGGACTGAGCTCTCAAGGTCCCAATGAGGAGCAGAGGGAGAACCTGAGCAAATAAGTCGGGACCACGAGGGGTGCACCCACACACTGAGACAGTGGGGCTGATCTACTGGGAGCTCACCAAGGCCAGCTGGACTGACTTAAAAAGCATGGGATAAAACCGGACTCTCTGAACATGGCGAACAATGAGGGCTGATGAGAAGCCAAGGACAATGACAAGGGGTTTTGATCCTACTTAATTTGCTGGCTTTGTGGGCGCCTAGGCAGTTTGGATGTTCACCTTCCAAGATATGGATGGAGGGGGGAGGACCTAAGACTTACCACAGGGCAGGGCACCCTGACTGCTCTTTGGACTGGAGAGGGAGGGGGAGAAGAGTGCGAGGAGGGGGAGAAGGGTGGAAGGAGGGGAAGGGAAATGGGAGGCTGGGAGGAGGCAGAAACTTGTTTTTTTTTTTCTTTTCTCAATAAAAAAAACTGAAAAAAAAAGAATATATAGATGTGTGTATTTGGGTGTATATGTATTTTTTTCAGAAATGTGTTTGTATGTTTTAAAAATTGGATTGCATTGCTTTAATTATCTAGATGAATTTATTAATTTCTGTTTCCATATCTGAATATATGTGAAAACTGACTGTCTCTAAAACCAAACAAATAAAAAGTTTGCAATAGTGACAACAGTGAGGATAAACAGTCAAGTCATCCCTGTTGTTATGATCAGTCTTAATATTCACTTATTTTCTTAGACTCTTGAAAGCAGTGGACAACACACTCTTAATAGCTGATTGATAAAGCATCCTTCTGCTATGGGTTATTCTACTGTATAAAAACAGAGTAGAAATATTTAAAAAATTAAAAGCATTCTATTTTCTTTCATAAATCTGAATATGGGAAAGGATATTGGCTCAGTGTCATTCTTGGTGTTTAGCTATTCCTGTTTCCATGGGTACACAAAACATCTCACAGAGGACTGTAAAGCTTAATGAAAACCTGAGATCCACTTATTTTAAGTGGCCAGTCTTGAATGACCATTGAAGGGGTGCACTTTTTCCTGTTTAATTTCTCGGTCTTTTCAGAACTTCCTGGAGATATAAACTTAATTCCTTTAATAGTCAGGGGATCTATTCTGCAGATATATTTAACTGTGCCCACCTTCCATTTCTGTAACTATCACTTACCAATCTCTTTTGCATTTTTCTTCCTTTCACAGTAATTGCTCACTGCATAGTCTTGTCCCATTATTCCTTAGTTCTCCAGTCACCTAAGTTATTCATTCAAAAGTGGATTATTGCCCTCTTAGTTATATTTTAGAAGAGGTGAGAGTTCTCTTTGCTAAAAGAAGAGGAATAATGTTTGAAGGATAGACCAATACAATAAAAATAAGTTTGCAAAGTTATCTGGAAGAGAGTTCCTAGGGCATTAAAACCTAAAATCATGAAAATATTAAATATGTATTAGTCTGATAGAATAGTCAGAATTGTTATATTGTTTGAGCATGTTTAGAGAGCTATCATAGCAAAAAGTGAGTGACAATGTATTAGCTTCAAAACTGAGATTGGGAATGTAACTGTGTGGCAGTGTGTTTATTGATCAGAAATCAGGTCATAGGCTCAAATTTTTATTTTTAAGGTGTTATAGTGTGCGTGTGTGTGTGGAGGGGAGTTATAATAGTTATTAGTATCTTCTTGACATAGTCTAGCATTATGTAGGGTATGGATTTCTGGGCATGCTTACTGAGGATATTCTAGCTTTCAATACTTGGCATGACTATGGGTACAACCATTCACGTGGCAGAAAAGTCTGGATTGCATGACATGAAGAAAGCCAGGGGAGCACCAGAAAGTGTGCATTAGAAACTTATCCTTCCTTATCCACTGCTGCACTGTCTATCAAGTCAACTAACAGTGAGTCAAACATATTAAGAGTAAACACTGTCTCAGTATTGAACTCTACAGATCTTAGCTTTTCTTGGCATGAAGGTAATTAACGATGTAGTAACTGTTTAAATAGCATTTTTCATTATACTAGATACTATAAATAATCTATAGCTGACTTAGATCTTCACAGCTTAAATACTTTACCACTTTCTAAAAGGAGGCTGAGCTTTCAGGGATATGGGTGTATAAGTGGAGTCTGAGAATCAATCTGCTCATAGGACAGGGGAGCTCTGATAACTAGAGAGCTGACCAAAAAGAATCTATTGCCTTGGCCTGATAAATTCCAATTTTGAATAATGGACACTAAAACCCTGGGTAGAAAATTCCCTAAATACACTCAAGAATTTCGCTTACGGAGTTCTGTTCTCTGGGCATGATATAGCCATTGTCCTCCTGAACTCTCATCAGCTGCGATCACGTGAAGGTGACCTGAACAGCAGTAGGCATTACCTTTCTGCCATGCAGTGGGAGAGGACATGTAATGTATTGGCAGTTTGTGGTTGTTAGCTGGGAAGAGTTCGGGAGGCTCTATCACTCCTCAAATGGGTGCCATGAGAGAGCTTTTCCTTAGGTCTAGTTTCCAGTAGGTTGTCATGGAAATATAAGTAATTCCTAGTAAAATCTGTATTTCAGCAAGCTACATTATGGTTGGTTTTGGGTTTCCGGTGGGCCTTGTCTGGAGTAAGCAGGCTTTTGTTGAGGTCTCCTCAGGAAATGATCACAGGACAATTTCCAATATGAGGCCAGAATCTTAAGTACCCTATGTTTGACATTCTGATTTATTACATTGAGTTTGTACCTCTGGGTTTTGCAGATTCCTTGGTTTTTCTTTGTTCTATGTCTGTACTCTTCTGTTGCAAGGATTTTCCAGTTTGGACATTGAAAGGCTAAAAGAGGCTACTTCCCAACTTAGTCCTATTACAATTTCATTAATATCCGAGGTTAGTTCATGCTGTTACAAACAAGCTTTTGGTTGAACATAGAGAAAAATAGACAAGTTTAGCTGATTTGGTCAAAAGTCTAAATGAATGTAGTTTAATTAAACCACAATGAACTATGGGTTCACAGTCAGTTTTGAAGAGCAAAGTTCTACAAAAGCAATGTAATTAAAATGCTCTATAGTCCATATGTTTTATAAGATTGTATTCAATAATTAAAGTTGTCCTTAATTAGTTAAAAGGTGTGATAAATTGTTTGTTTGTATTCTATATTTTCTGGTAATGAAAGCAATTAAAAGGACCTGGGAAGTTTAAATTGAATTTTAAGAGAAAAAAAGTTGGACTGAATTGGGTAACAAGTTTCTTCATATTTCCAAAATAAAGTTAGTGTAGATGGAATAAGTTGAAATTTGGTATGCAAAACATTACCCCAGAAGTTGAGAATGCTGGAAAATATAAGAATATTTCCTGCAACCTCTACTACCTATCTCTTGTTAAAAATGTTTTTTAAGATATTGCAATTAAGGCTTTGATGGCCTTGGTTTGGTACTAGACAACAAAGTTTATTTGGTAGTAATACTAGTATTTGAAAAGTGATAGCTCAGTTAGGAATTTTACTAAGATATATA
>NC_022018.1:33026707-33035184 GCF_000317375.1 Microtus ochrogaster
TATATATATATATATATATATATATATATAAAATAGTAAAATATGTACACACAATGTGTGTGTGAGTGCAAGTTTGTATGTATGTCCGTAAGCCACATTTTTCAGATGTTGATGTGGTATGTCTAATAAGTTTATGTGAAACTGAAAATTTCATGTAAGTCCCCTCCAGTGCACTAGACTTGTAACTCTAGCATTATTGAAATGAAGGCAGAAAGATCAGGAGTTCAAAGCCAGCTTCAACTGTATCAAAAGCCTGAAACAACCTAAAATACATAAGACTTTATCACCACAGCTAAGAACCCAGTCTCAGACCCACCTCCACTTCACTGAACTCTTTGTTTCTTCTCCTCGACAAAGCAGGGGTGCTAGCACCTAGCTCACAGAGTCACTATGGAAGTGTACAGTGCATCTTCAAAAGAATAAGGTGGACCCATTGTCCCCATTGAAGATGTTATCTTTGAAAAAGATTATAAGACACTAAGTACTTTATTAAAATTTCAAAGTCATCTATAATGGGGAGATTGAAAGAGAGGGAGAGCATACATATATAAACACACACATATTTTACATTTCTTTTTGTTATTATGAATTATGAAGTGTATCGAGACTAAAGCTAACTACTCAGCCTTGCCCAGAGTCCTTTTGTTGATGCTGCCACTGTCATAAGCATGCGTGTAGGAAAAACTAGAGAAAATCTAGAACAAACAATATCCATTGACTTACTGCCTCTACCCCCATGTCTGATATGGCCGCTGCTATGACTTTGCTGTTCTGGCTTGCACCCTTTTCCTTGACTCTCCACAGTCAGAGTAGACATATCACCCAGGTTAATTGCTGTCCTCTGTCAACGTTTTGTCTTAGAGAACATTGAGAATAAAAGGAAATGAGAGACTTGCTTAAGCACTTTTCACCCCCCTGGTCCTCATGGTTCAATTTCTGTGACCATCCTCCTTTGCCCCCCTAAGACCTGGTGATGACAAAGAGTCAAGGTGGAGTCACATACAGCGACACACACTTCAAGTGGACAAGATAACTCCAGTAGGGTATGATTTTCCCTAGAAGTGCTCTGCAACAGGTGGAGCCTGCTCCCCAGCCCCTAAGTGTCGTATGTCTGCCAGTGCTTTTACCTGGCACAATGAGAAAGGCTGGTACAGGCTGGGGGTCATATTCCTAAAGAAAGTTGTGAGTGAGACCAGATTAGGGAGTAGGAATACTTTTTTTCATTCTTTTTTTCCCCTCTTGTCTTGAAAAGATTCAGCAAGCATTCCATCATGTCTCATGGGAAATATGTTCTACTCACTATCATAGAACCTGGCAAGTTCAAAGTGCTTCTACCTTTGAAAACATTAAGAAGAAATAACAGCAAAAATCTACTTGCGTTCTCTCTTTTTATTCTTACTTTTCAAAGTTCCCCATGACTATCAAGTCTCTTAAAATTTCTAGCCCACTAAAACCAGTAATGTTGAAATGGAAAAAAAAAGTCCATTCCTATTTCTGGAAATGATAAAACAGAACTCATGTAATAATTCTCTCAAGCTTTCAGAGGAGAAAATATCAAAGTTATTACTAGAAAGTCAGGCAGGTCTCCTAGTATTCATGCCAATAGCTGCTTAGTATGAACAGAGTCCAAGGGAGGGCAGTTCAAACAAATACTCCCACTTAGACTGGTTATCCAGAGGACATGCACACATGGGAAAAGCTGCTCTTTCAAGGTATTCTCACAAGGCACTTGCTAATGTTAAAAAGTGAAAACTCTTACTTTACAGACCACTTTCCTCTTGGAACAAAAAAGTTGTGACAATTTTTATTACATTTTACCAAGATTACATGGCTTAATTAAAGCTCCTAATGAGCCAGGAAGCCCATGAAAATTCGAGGCTGGCTCTCAGCACACGTTCTGGATCCTCCTGCAGAGATGAACTTCTAGGTGTCTAAGTAGCATGTCTACCAGTGCACGGATACGTCTTCAAACTTCGCATGTCTTCCACAAATATTTACTTTCCTCTACTCAAAATCAGCCAGCCAGCATATTTACAAGTTAAATCCTGAGGATCCTTGAAGTGGCATATGGACATTAACAACAGATTTCCACCTTCCCCACTTCATGAAATACAACTGTAGACAGTCATGACAACTGTTCTCTGAAGTGAACTTATTTCTGATGGAAAAAAAAATGTCAACTGAATTCTAGGAGATATGCCTGAGGTTTTAATTGTTAGTGATGAAATCTCCCTGGGTCAAAGTTTGTGGGCTTTTACATTAGTCAGATAGTTTGGTGAGGATAAAAAACAATCCATCATCCTCTGTAGAAGAACTGAGAATGCATTGTCCCTTGGTCTCCAGACCCCTCGCCTGTGCCCACGACGATGAATACATCATTTCTCCTGCATGAAACTTTGGCAACACATAGCTCAGCCCAGTCTTTTCCCACTCTGTTATTCTGTTTTAGAAAACACTGACATTTTCTTAAGCAGACATAATTTACAATTTTAAAGAGCACAACAGTGCCTTGGTGTTTGAAGGCCAGAAAGCAAACAACAGTCCATTCAGTTCGATTTTTTTTTTTTTCTGAAGTGGAGTCCCGTGCTTAGTAAGTTCACCGTAGCTTAAAGCCAAAGAGATGGAGCAGAGGGAAGACAGAGCCCAAACACAGCATGTGAAGGTCATGAATAACTGGTCACATGGCATGGAAGGTCAGAGCAAGATGGGAGACTGAGCATCCAAGAGCTGTGTCCAATGCAATGATTTCTGAGGCATCACAGTGGACACAAGTGGCCCAAGATTTTTTTTTCTACCATCCCACTGTGGAAAGCAGCAGCTTTGTGGATGTGTCTGGACTTCAGAGCTCCGTCTAACAGGCTCTTCTGTGAATTCCACACAAAGAGAGCCTTACCAGTGTCTATGCGTTTGGATCAATATCTGCAGCAACGTTCGATTTCCAGTGGGGTCAGCTCAGCCCGAGTAGATAAATGGAAAGCTGTGTAGGATGATACCTTTCTGTTGTTTGAAGGAGACCTTGGGAGCAAAGGTCACTTGTAAAAGATAAAACTCCTAAGCTATTATTTGCAGACCTCCTGATGGGTTGCAGTGTGCTGGTAGTTTCTCTTCCTGTGTTTTCTAATAATCCTTGCTTAAACAGCCAGGGACTTGTGGCTGGGGAGAAGGGTGTCTAGGAGGAAATAAGAGTAAATACCTGTGTATGTCTTGTCTAACATTTCCTAGGGAGACGTGGCAAATGTATATTTCTCAGAAATAAAGATCCAAACCAGAGCAAAACAGGAGTTCCACCCAAGTCTGACTTGGGGCAGTAATAAGTAAATTGGATTTATAAAGGAGTATGGGCAACCCCAAATTGCCTGTGTCTGGGCAAAGTCTAACCTCTTCATGAATGATGATTTTGTATAAACTATCACAGTTCCAGCTAACCTTCCATTTTATACACACAGATAAACTCGAATGTGTGCATGCTCATTTGTGAGTACACACAACATACACACAAACACACATGCATACACACATCCACACACATGCAAATAACCCCATGAGTTCTGTTCCACTGCTGTGAGGGGGTTAGTAAGGGAAATTAGTAAAGATTTGGTACTATATCATTGCTCTGATGTCTTAGTGTTTTATTGCTGTGAAGAGACACCATGACCATGGCAACTCTTATAAAGGAAAACATTTAACTGGGGCTAGCTTACAGTTCAGAGGTTTAGCCCATTATCACCATAGTGGGAAGAATGGTGGCTTGCACACAGACATGGCTCTGGAAAAGGACCTAAGAATTCTATATCTTGATCTGCAGTCAGTGGGAAGTGAAACTGTAAGTCAGTTGTCTGGTTTGAGTATCTAAGACCTCAAAGGCCAGTCCCAAGTGACACACCTTCTCTAACAAAGCCATACCCGCTCTAACAAGGATGTCCCTCCCTATGGGCCTAGGTATACGATTTTTATTCAAACAACCTCATTCCACTCCCTGGCTCCCACAAGTTTATAGCCATATTATAATTCAAAGGCATTTTAGTCTAACTTCAAATGTCCCCATAGTCTATAACAGTCTCAGACTTGTTTAAAGTCCAAAGTTCAAAGTATCTTCTGAGACTCATACAATCCCTTAACTGTAATTCCCTGTAAAATCAAAATGAAAATGCAGATCACATACATCCAACATATAATGCCACAGTATATACATTGTCATTCCAAAAGTGCGGAAAGGGAGCATGGCGAGGAAATACTGGTGAAAAGCAAGATGGAAAACACCTGGGCAAACTCCAAAAACTGCATCCCCATATCTCATGTCAAAGTGTTTTTCAGATCTCCAACTCCTTTCAACTTTGTTAACTACCACACACCTCTTTCCCTTGGGCTGGTTCCAATCCCTGTTGGTAGCTCTCCTTGGCAGGTATACTATGACTCTTGTACCTCCAACAGCTTAGGGTCAAGACAAGGCAATCCAGGCTTCTCCTTCACAGCTTCACACAATGATATCTCTAGGCCTCCATTCAGGGACACCCCTTACACATGCTTGGCCACAGTGGATTTCCATAGTCAGAGGAGATGGTTCTCTAACCCCTTTCTTCTATCCTTCACTCTAAAACCAGAAGCACATGACTGAAGCTGACAAATTCTGCTGCTTTCTGAGCCTGGAACATGCCCCCTTTTTAATTTCATCTCCGTTAGCTTTCTGGTTTTGATGATTTCCTTTGCTACCTAAGCTTGGCTGTCCATTAACTCGCTTTGTAGACCAGGTTAGCCATGAATGAAGACATCTGCATGTCTCTCCTCTGGGGTGCTGGCATTATAAGAGTGTCGTCATGCCCAGCTCAGAGCTTTGCTTTGATTCCTTTCCACAAGATGGAAGCTTAGCTGGGGGGACCTTGCTCTGAAGCCACCACCCCCTTTACTCCATTAAACACCGGGCTTTCTTTAATCTATTCATCTCCTTGAACACAGGTCTTAGCTCCATTTCATTCCCCTTTCTCCTTGAACTGTACATTTTATATTTTCCCTTGCTCAGCTCCCCCTCCCCTTCATTATAGATCTTCATAAGAATGAATGCTAATAACCACATGACAGAATCAATACTAGGCTGTTTTGACATTTCTTCTGCCAATGCAACTAATCCATAACTCTTCAATTTAGCTCAGGCATATTTTTTTTGACAAGAAGAGAAAGAAGTCCCATTCTTCATCAAAAATGTAACAAGAACAGTCTCTAGGCCACAGACTAACATTCTTCTCCTCAGAAAGGTCTTGAATCAGGTCCCTCCAGTTCAGATCACTGGCAGCACCACTATCTTTCATGTTTGTTCCTACTGGGATGGCCCATGAAGCCCCATTTAAAGTAATCCAGATTTTTCTGATCCAGAGTTCACATTTCTCCAAACAAAAACATGGCTGTGTCTATCACAGCAGTACCCTAGTCCCTGATCTCAGCTTCTGTCTTAGGGTGTTATTACTGTGAAGAGACACCATGACTATGGCAGCTCTTTGTTTTGTTATTCTTGGTTTTTGTTACAGGGATTCTCTGTGTAACAGTCCTCGCTGTCCTGGAACTAGCTTTTGTAGACCAGGCTGGCCTCGAACTCATGAAGATCCTACTGCCTATGCCCTGAGTGCTGGGATTAAAGACACGCACCACCACTGCCGGACAACTATGGGAACTCTTATAAAGAAAAACATTTAATCAGAGCTGGCTTACAGTCCAGAGGATTGGTTCACTATCATCACAGTGGGAAGTAAGGTAGCATGCAGGCAGACATGGTGCTTGAAAAGAAGCTGGGAGTTTCATCTGGATATCGAGGCAGTAGGAAGTGAAACTGTGAGAGGCTGGCCTGGTTTCAGAATCTGCGAAGTCAAAGACCACCGCTTAATGACACACCTCCTGCAACCAAGCCACACTACCTCCAACAAGGCTACAGATCATAAAAGTGCCACTCCATAGGAGTCTATGGGGCCTATTTTATCCAAACCACCAGAGTACTCTCCCTTTACTCTGGGAAGATGTCAGTGAAAGGTAGAGGTCTGTAGCTTCATCTGTGTTTCTCTCTGTCTCCTCAATCCCAAGTCAGAACAGACGCCAAACATCAGGAAGAAAGGAAGAAGATTCAGTTTGGATGCTACAGCTACAGCTTGTTCACATGCATGTGGAGAAGCCTGGACCAGAGTGTTGCCTCTTGCCCACTGCTTGTCTACTTTAATGGCAACCCCAGTAATTTCAAATGCCACCCATACTAAAGGATTGTTAGTATCTCCCCCATATTTTTCTCTGTGTCTTTGTCTCTCTCTCTCTCTGTCTTCTCTCTCTCCTTGTTTCTGTCTTTCTTTGTGAGTGTGCATGCAAATTTGTATGTATATATCTATCTGTGCAGGTGTTCCTGCCTTTGTACATGTATATAAGGCCAGAGATATATGTTAGGTATCTTTCTCTATTGCTTTATACACACACACACACACACACACACACACACACACACACACAGAGAGAGAGAGAGAGAGAGAGAGAGAGAGAGAGAGAGAGAGAGAGAGAGTAAATGATGAAGCATTCTGCATCCGATATGCATAGGGAAGTCAGAGGACAACCCAAGGGAATGTCTTATCTCCTTCTACCCTGTGAGAAAGGGGGACCAAACTCCCGTTGTCAGGCTTAGTGCTTTAACTGGATGAGCTATCTTGCTGGTCCTGAATCTTTACCTTATTTTAGTCTTGGAATGACCACTTTCAATCTGAAGATCACATGTCATGAAGAAATGGGGAAATGGCTGCACACATCATCCTTTCAGAAGAAATTGTAACACTCTGGTGCACATCCTTGCCACCTCCTCTTTGAGCCAAGCAGACAACACAGGCAACTGTCATTTGCCCTTGACATTTAGCGTTTCCCTCAGTTTATTCCTTCTAGACATGGATCAGTCTGTTCTGGGCATTGTGCCCATGTCCACCATCAGCTGATAGCCCTGGATCCCTCTGTCTATGCTTCTCTGCTGAGAAGAAACTGTCCACGTTATCAAGCTAATATTACAATGTGGGTGAAACTATTTTAAGCTTAAAATAAAGTCAGTACCCTAGATCCTTTCTTTTTCAATTTGATTTCTATGAAATTTACCCACACTATCCTTTCCTAAGCACTCAAAGTCAATGTATTCAGGACAATGCTCTACTATGTCTACTATGACTTACTTCCCTGTAACATTTATTATGGTTCATAGCACCACAGCTGAACCACTTTTCCAAAGCAGAAGCCCAGAAATACTTTTTACTCATTTTCTCCCCAAGGCTCTGCATTCCATCACTAGGCAAACCCTTTCAGCTGTATCTCACCATGACCCTCAATTCCTTCTCTTCCTCTCTACTTTCACCACCACGAGATTGCTTCAAGTGTACAGCGTTCTCTACTCTTGAGAACCGTTGCTGTCTCCTAAACGTCCTAGCCAACTCTTGATGCTTCTGTCCTAAACTCTCCTCCATAGTATAGCTATGCTAATCTACTAGTGCCCATATAGGACTCCTCAGACTGTTCACAATCTCACTGAACTCCGTATACGTTCATGCTCTTATCGGAGCCTGTTTGCCCTTACTTCTTCTGCTCAACTTTAGAACCTCAGAATTCTCTGTATTCCTACCCAACACCACATACTTTGAAATTTCCTTTCATTTCCATTTGTCTTCTACTTTTGCAGAAATTACGTACTCTTTAACATTTGAATATACTTCTGTATCCTTAAGAGAGGTTTAGTGATGGTTCATTGTTGGATTGGTTTTTCATCCCTTTGGGCTATAAATGATTCCTGAAGATATTTTTTACATTACCACTTATTAAACTTTATGACAAGTATTCATCTCCTGGGACAAGGTAGCAAAGTATTAAAAGGATGCCTATTGTTTTTTCAGATATCAATCGGTTCTCTATTTATTTGTGCCAGAAAAATAGGCAGAGCAGTGGTCCCCTCTTCTAAAGTTACCTACAGCATATGACTGTGTTATGCTTCAAGGAAATGAAATTAAAGTTGCTGATAAGAAGAAAGTTGTTTATCACATGATTGTAAGGAAGGGAAACTGTGTAGCATTATGGTGTTCCTAGTGGAATCTTAATGTCCTTCATGGAAGAGGTGGGAGGAAGATAAGGACAAAGTACTGTCATGGGAAAAGGACAGATCTTGCTCTTGCTGACGTGGAAGATGGAAGAAGACAGCAGAAGTCCAGGACAGTGTTGGGGTCTAGAACTAGTTAAGTAAAAGACAGAGGCAGATTCTCTTCCAGGAGATCTAGAGGTAGCTCTTTGAAATCTTCACTCTTGCCATCGAGGCCTGTGCTGTATGTACTTCTGACCTCTATAACTATGAAACAAGAACTATATGTTGTTTGAAGCCACTAACTTGGTGACAATTTTTTTTTTTACAGCATACACGGAAAGTGACACAAAGTAATCCACTTCAAGAAAAAAATAGAGCCGTGTGATGGTGGCGCACGCCTTTAATC
>NC_022018.1:33035284-33048432 GCF_000317375.1 Microtus ochrogaster
CTGGTCTACAAGAGCTAGTTCCAGGACAGGAACCAAAAGCTACAGAGAAACCCTGTTTCGAAAATTAAAAAAAAAAAGAAAGAAAGAAAAAGAAAAAGCAAGAAAAAAATACAGAGTGGTTTGAGGAGGACTTTTAACTTAACTTAGTTAACTTTTAAATCTCATAAAGGATACATATATTATTATGGTTTAAAAAAGGCTATACAAAAAAGTATTGTTCCAATAGTGACTATATACATAATTCTTTACCTAGCAAAGGAATACCATTTTTTTTTTTTTTTTTTTTTTTTTTAGTCAGAGAGAATTCTACCATGCTCTTGTGCAAAAGTTGTTGCAAACATGAACCTCTGCATTGAACTAAATTTCCCAGAGAAGTCAATGTGTCCTGCAGCTTTCTCGGGGCTCCTTGAGCAATATGGTTTTCAATGTGGCCGATTATTGTGCCCCATTTCTCCTAGTGGGGGTCACTTATCCTAAGAGGAGTTTTAAGTGGCCATGACATGTCTAAGGATCCTACAGAGGAAAGTGTTTGTTTTCCTTGAGGTTAAAGATTGAATTTATTGTTCAGTTTCTCAGTAACTTCATGGACCCAAGGCCTGAAGTAGAGAAGAGAAGTAGTGATTATATTTGGTGAAATGGACAAATAATGACACAATGAGAAATTCTGTTGAAATGTTGGATGTGCTGCCGATGGCAGCACTGCTGTAATTAGAGGAATGTAGTACCTCTCACATATAGCTCTGAAGTAGAAAGCACAGCAACTTACCTACCCTTAATTAGCTGTATTTAGTATTTTTATGGCCACTGAACATACTACTTGGATTACCATATATTAGCATAGAATTTGCATATACTCCTCAAGGTATTTGGTTTTATTGCTATTACCTTTTGTGGCTCTATTTCAGTAATGACTCTAATGGAATACAAAGAGGAGATTTCTGACTCAATTTGCTTATAATCTTGAGAGCTATACAATGGAAAATTCTACATTTAAATATAAAATCCTTCAAAAACATGGCTTTCCCTTATTAGTATGTTCAATTGGCCTAGGTCCTTGCTGGGAAGGCCGTAATGAGACCATTCCCTTTCATTCTGGCCTCAATAAAAACTTATATAAGCAATGCTTGGGGTATAAATCATTTTATGTTTGTTTAAAAGAAAGTTGCAGACACAATTTAATGAATCTTATCAGCTAAAGGCCCAGAGGAATAAAAATAAGAGCTTCATTTAGAAAATTTGGAGAGAGGACAGAAGTCAGTGTCTGCATCTGCATTTGCACAGAGACAGAGGAAAAAGCAAGGGGCCTCCTTTGTAGCCAGTCAGCACTATTTTAGGATGTGCAGCTATTGACTTAATTACCTGTGTTCCCTTTGGCTCCCGGGTACTACACAGGACTGTAAATCAATACCTAAGGTCACATGACTAAAAGCACTAGAAAACTCAGTCCTTATGGGAGCATTTTGCTTGGTGTTTTCTCCTTTCTGTTCTTAGTGTGCGACATCAGATGGGGAGAAAAGGGCAGAGCCTTTGTTTCAGGACCAAGAACACAACTTGAGTGGAAAACAGACAAACTCCAGAGAGCTTTACAATGGGGGTGAAATCTCAAATCATTCTGTGTGGATTGTCTGCTGTTGTTTAATTTATTTCCTTTAGTTTTCATATTCAACCCTAAAGTTTAATTACATAAATAAATTATTTGCCAATTTGAACGATTTGAAAGGAAATATTTTTTTCTGTAATTAAATGATAATCTCAGCCGGGTGGTGGTGACACATGCCTTTAATTACAGCACTCAGGAGGCAGAGGCAGGAGGATCTTTGTGAGTTCGACGTTAGCCCCGTCTACAAGAGCTAGTTCCAAGACAGGCACTAAAGCTGCAGAGAAACCTTTTCTCGAAAAAATTAAAAAATAAAATATAAAAATAATCTCAATGCCTCCTCCCCGCCACTGCCTCCCATTTCCCTCCTTTAAGTATAGATGGAGGAAATCTCATAAGGCCCTAAACCTGAATAAATGGCTTTCAGGGAAGACTGAGTCATCTGTAGAAATGATTGCCCTCATATGTTATCCAATCCC
This sequence comes from Microtus ochrogaster, assembly GCF_000317375.1. Taxonomy (NCBI): domain Eukaryota; kingdom Metazoa; phylum Chordata; class Mammalia; order Rodentia; family Cricetidae; genus Microtus; species Microtus ochrogaster. Next base: position 33,037,361 of record NC_022018.1, read on the forward strand.
AAGAACTCAGATATACACATATCTATATCACAGTAACAAAGAATAATAGATAATGGTTTTGAGAAGAATTTGGAGACAAGGGATGAGAAAGAGAGCAGAACAGATGTAAACTGAGCTCTCTTCATGTCAATATTTTTATTTTACTCTTTTATATTTCATTTTTTAAATTAAAAGAACCTTCTACTTAAAAAAAATAATCTCAATGCAGTAGTATTTATTTTGCTGTCAACATGCTTTAAGTATTCTTACATCAGGCTTTATAAAGTAGGAAATGCTGGTTCTGATCCGTATAAATGGTTCCTGGTCTTTTTTATTGGGAACTGGTTTTTGGAGACGCAGAGAAATAATACTCAGAAAAAGTAATGTGCAAAATGAGAAAACATTCATTCCCAAGAAATATGTCTTCAACCAACTTATTTGATGGTTTGAAGAATGAGAAAGCATTTCTGGCTTTCCTTTTTCCTTTTCTGAAAAGAGAATGCATGAAGAAAGTACTGAGTAGTTGTTCACAAGGCGTCTTCACTGCATCTTCCCTGAATAATAGCATCAGGACCATGACTGTCCCAGTCAGTAATCATGCCTTCATGGATCTGACTACCAGACAACAGAGAGGTTTGGGTACTAAGACAAATGAAACAATTATACTAATTTTGCCAAAGGGAAAATGAGCCAAATACTACAAATAACATCTTTAAGTATTGATGTCTTGGGGCTTGGCCTATGAATTTAAAATATCTAACCTGCTTTATGTTTCAGTGCATATTATACATATTGAAATAGGCTTTGAAAGTAGGAAGGGGTATGTATACAGATGCCCACAGAGGCACACATTCACACACACATACACACATACACATAAACACACACACATAAACACACACACAATCAAGAACCATAAATAATTGCTGAAACTCACTCTCATATTTTGATATTTCCTTCACAGTTAAAAAGTTTTAGGGATGAAGACATAGTTCAGTGAGAGCATATACCTAGCATATACAAAACCCTAGAATAATCCTCTGTGACATAATGATGATGATAACAATAATAATAAAATAATAATAATAATTGATGTGGGATGTCCTTCAGTATATGTGTAGATATCTAGAGATATATTTCAGTTAGATAGATAATGTTCAACATGTCAAAGACTTACAGAATTTAAAATATTTTAAGAACTTAGACCTTTCTTAACAGTGAGACGTGTCTGCTTCTGGCAGTATCAATTACTTCAGAGAGATTGATGGGCATTTAAGTAACTCATTATGAAATTTTCCTTTAATTGACAACACTAGCTGTTTGGTCAAGAAACTGATCTTGCCTGGACTAGATGATATTCTGAATAAAGTGGACATGCAGGGCCGAGAAAAGTTACTGCTGAATTGTCTAAAAAAGGTGCGATAGTCCTTCAGGAACAAACATTGCTTCATGAAAGAATCTCCAGAAATTCTACAGGATACAGAAGAAAGTGACTGAAAAACTGCCAAGATAGTCTGCCAGATATTATGGGCTTATACGCTGAATATGGGTGCCCAACACTACGGAAGAACTTTGGGTGACTATCCAGGTAGCAAGATAGCTCTGCCAGTTCTAAAGTTTTGGAAGTTGCTTACAATATACTTCTTGTTTACTTAGGTAGTACTATATCCATCTGGGGTCTTTGAATAGTTGAAGACAGGTAATTATGGTTTTCCTTAATTATGATAAAAGAGCAATTAGATATGAAACTTTAGACTTACAAATATAAAATGGATGATAGAATATTTTCTTGAATTTTTGCAGATACAAATAGACTAAATATTGTAACTGTAATTCTTGTTTGATACCCATTTTGTTCATTGCAATTTTACCATGCTAAAGTTAAAATCTTCCTTTTTAATTAGACAGAAAGGGTGAGATGATATGTGATGTCCTTTTGTACATGTATTATTTTTATTGGTTAATGAATAAAGCTGTTTTAGCCAATGTCTTAGTAGAACAAAGCCAGGCAGGAAATCAGATCATAGATAGATAGATAGATAGATAGATAGATAGATAGATAGATAGATAGATAGATAGATAGAGAGTAAGCAGAGTCAGAGAGAAGCCAAGTAACTGTTGAAGGAGAAGGACATGCCAGAGAACTTTAGGTACCTTACTGGTAGGTCATAACCTCACGGCAATACACAGATTGATAGAAGTGGGTTAATTTGGGATCTAGCTAGTAATATGTTAGAGTCATTAGCATATTAACACATGTCATTATAATTTATACAGTTTCTGTGTGATTATTTGGGAATAGGTGTCCAGGAAATAAATTAGAAGTCTCCTTTTACAAAATGGATTGACATATTTCCGAGTTCTTTAATTCTGTTCAACTTTATACTTCACTTGCTGTGTTTGATTCTTATACAAAGTACTTTGTCTATACAATCTTTACCGGAAATATGTTTTTAATATGCATAAATGTCATTTGAATATTCTATACAGTCCTTCTGAACAGTCTACATACATAGTCTATAATGTCATTCTACATAGTTATACAATTTTGAGCAGGAATATTCCTTAATAGCCATATAGGTTTATGACAAATGACAGAAAGCATAGTTATTGCTGCAATGGCACTGCTAAAAAGAATATGGCAGTTTACTAATCAAATTATTTGCAGGGAAATTTCTCAATAATTAAGAGATGCTATTCAATGCCTTGTTTTAGGGTGACAAGTATTTTTTTTTATCTAATTATCTCTGCAAAGGATCCCACTAATAGTGCAAAATCTATTACCTACTCAGACTGGCCGAGAGGACTTTCTGCATGAATAAAATGGTAGCACAGAGTAGCAATGAACATTTCCCTGGACTTCATCATTTAAGAAATAAGAAACTGAAAGATGAGAGTCCTTGGACATTCTCTTGTAAAAGTGGAAAGAAATATCCATCCTTTTCCACAGTGGTGAATCACATATGATTGAAAATATTCAGACTGCAAAGCACAAGTCATAATGGAAAGCAGTGACTGTAAGTATAGGGGCATGCTGCTTTGGCTTCCCTGCTTCTCACCTCGCCCTCAGGGACACATTGAGCATATGTACACTCCATCAGCCAGTCTGCCAACACATAATATCTCTCCAGGGTTTCCACATTACCTAATTTCAAAGCTGAAAAGATGCTCATAATTGGTTATTTTGACCTTAGTCAAGAACAGCACAGTCTTTTGTATATTCTTTTCTATATAGAACTGAACTAGAGGCAGGTTCCTGGAAACACAATTATACTTGAGGAATAGAGCACATTGTTCTTTAAAATAATTTGCTTTTGGTATTCTGTTACTGGAAACAAAAATAATATCAATTATAAAATTCTTCAGCAAAAAGCTTCAGACTTCTTTCCAAAGTAATGTGTTTTCTAGGCAACCATTGAAATAATTCAGAAGTACTATCTCTATGCTGTTGATAATACAATGAAATACATACATATATATATAATTGTGTGTAGCATAACAGACTCAGTATTATACATAGAAAAATTAATAGGAAGTAAAAGCATAAATCTAATGGCATATGCATTTTGAACATTCCTACTGAGAATTAGGGGTGAGATCTCTTCAGTTATTATTGTATGAAAAGTATCTAATAAGTCACCATAAAAATCTCTTACCTATTTTTTTAAAGCTGAAAGGAAGGAGCATTAATGCAATACATAAGACGGCTATGATAAATAAGGAGCAGAAAGATTGTCCAGGCTGCATCTGATTTTGAAGTGTCAAAACCGGAGTCCATTTGAGATTCCCAAGCTTTCTGCAGTCTGTGCTTTGATAAAGCTCTGAGAACCCCATTTATGCACAGTGGCAAGCAAATGGCTGAGGGAAGGACACAAGAAGGATTGGATCGTAAGGAGAACCACACTGAGACCCCAGGGCCTCCCATTGAGAGCTAAATCTGAAAGTAGTCACACCTTGAGACTAAGTGCTAGGCAGACCTTGCACAGTGGCCTCTCTCCTACAACACCTGGGCTGATAAGAGCAGGTGAGCTGCTTATAGTCTACTTCTTATACGTAAAACACTCTGCGGGAGTCTTTCTGAAATAACCCCGATTGCTCTTAAAGTGATAAACATCTGACTGCCAGAAAAGAAAGTTGTGTGTCAGGGCTCTCTTTCTGAGAAACCCTGAGAAACATTTTAAAGGAATATGCTATGCAATGCCATGCTTATCTAGCTGATGGACTCCTGCGGGTCATTTCAGTCCACATTAAAGCATCTATATATCAAAATAACTAGACCAGGAATGGAAGACATTCCTAGTTTCTATTCTCTTTTCAAATTTGTCATCCATTAACCAGGCAACTTTGAACACCGTGTTCACTCTCTTAATTCATTTTGATTTCGTCATGTCTTGTGTCCTGCTTTCATATTCAAGAAAACTGTTACTGGTAGGTTACGTACTTCCTCTAACAACTCTGGAATGCTGTATAGTAAACACATCACGAAGTTATTTATCTAATATCTCCTCATTTTTCCAAACAAAAGTAACAATTAAAATGGACAAGCTTCATGTCACCCATTTGTTAAACATGCCTTGCAAATCACTACTGGATCAAAAGCAGTAACAATAGAAACAAGATGTGCACACATGGCCTTGCCATGTCTGAGCTTCAAGTATGAGAAGGGAATAAAGCCTTCTCCCCTCCCGTTCCTAGCACAATTTATAGTACTTACAATGAGAGTCCAGGGGGTGGGGGAGGGTGACTGTTAAGCAAACTAAGAGCTTAGACTATACCCTGGCTTTCTCCACCAACCCATCAAATATGTCACTTTGCAAGCCAATGAGCAAATCTTAATCTCTTTCCTCAGCAGGACAGGAACCACAGCAGTAACTAGCTCTTATGATTGCCACACCTTCAGATGCTTTAATTCATATAAAGTACTGAGACCACAGCAGGCAGGCAATGATCAGTACATAAATATTAAAGAGCAGTGCTCACTATAGTCAGACTGATGAGTATCAAATGTTTAAAGATTTATAGAGGGATATATAATGTGTTTTTAATGATGATATAAATGAGTTTATTTATTGTACTCTTGCAAAAAACAAATGTAATGAAAATTTTATGGTCTGAGTTGTGTGCGGGTCCTGGCACCAAACTCCTGTATTGCAGTCTTGACACCAGAACTTCTTCAGAATGTTACTTTATTTGAGGGCAATGCATTTGGACAGGTGATTGGTGACAAGCAAGGCTGTTAGGACAGGCTGTAGCCCAGTCCAGATTGTGTCACTTACAAAAAAAAAAAAAATAGTTGGATACATAGGGATACCTTAGGTATGCTAGTAGACAGCAAGGAGACCAAAGGAGGGTTCACTGGGAAAGTGGCCATCCTCAATCCAAAGACATAGGCCTTGTGAAAAATCAAACCCAACAAGTCGCTGATCTTGGACTTCCAATTGCAGAAACTGAAAGGAAGACATGTCTGTTGGTGAAGCCATCTCTTAAATATTTTGCTGGGAAAACCTTTGCAAACTTACTCAGAATATGTATAATATCTAATGCAAACATTAGGTAGTAGAACAATGTTTTAGAATCTTGCACATTTCCTCTAATTATCCTTATTCGTTATTTTTACTGTTTTTATGATTAAACACCTGAGAAAACAACCTAATGGAGGCAGGACTCGTTTTGACATATTATTCAATGAGATTCACTTTACCACAAGGGTTCCAAAGGTGAGGCAGTTGGTCACATTGTACGCACCAGCCGGAAGCAGAAATGAAAGCTACCCATCTGACTCCCCCCTTTTTCTTAGTGTAGAATCCTGCTCATGAGACAGTGCCAGCTATATCTAAACTGGCTTTTCCCACATCAGTCTCTCCATTTAGAAAACTCCCTCACAGACAAGTTCAGAGGTTTGGATGACTATAGGTCCTGTCAATTTGACAATTAATATTAACTGTCACACAACATTAGCTTCTGTGAACACATCACTTTTAAAATTAAGTTTTTAAGCTAAAGGTCATAGATATATTCGTGAAGAATGTTGAAATAGCTAGAGAACAGCATAAACAGTTGGTTCCCTATTTTATATTCTACTTGAAATGGATAACAAACATTATTATCCATATATTTCTGGGTATAATATGTATACCAGGGATAGGTTTGATTCAATATAGCAATGGCCGGCTAATAGTTATCTACCCTCACGTAGAAGCAATAACTAACACGCATCTTCATTTATACTTTGACTACCAAAGCCTTTGGCCATCTTCCTCATCCACATTGAGGTTTTTTTTTTTTGTTTTTTTGTTTTTTGTTTTTTGTTTTTTGTTTTTTGTTTTTTGTTTTTTGTTTTTTGTTTTTCGAGACAGGGTTCCTCTGTGGTTTTGGAGCCTGTCCTGAAACTAGCTCTGTAGACCAGGCTGGTCTCAAACTCACAGAGATCCGCCTGCCTCTGCCTCCCAAGTGCCACATTGAGGTTTCTAAACAGATGATATGATTTAACATCTAACTCAGAGGCTCCTGTGCTCAGAAAATATTTGTGTGGTAATTTGATATGCTTGATTAATTATGACTTAAATAATAAATTCCATAAGCCATATACACATGATTTGACCAAATATAACAAATTCTAATTTTGAGTCAAGTCTTCATATGGTCAACTAGGAAGTGAAATAATACTTATAACAGTTCCAGGCATTATGCTAAGTCCTTCTTTATGTCACCTTATTTAGTTCATCTGACACAGATTTACTACCATACTCGGTGCCACAGACAAATTTGCATTTAATTTGCACAGCTGTGTGACAGAGAATATAAAAATGAGGATTAATTTTATCTGACAAATAAAGTCTTTGAGTACAAAGGTTAATCCAGATTAAGCTATAGCTTTCCTTAATTTCCTGGAAACCCGTATAGTCCCTTAAATAATAACTGGAGGGAAAGACGTGATGGAGACAGCATAAATCACAGTGCCTGCTAGAGTGATCACGCTGCAGAAGCAAGTCCTTCACTCTGTAAGTGGGAATCCTGTAAGCTTGGATACTAATACCATATCGCTAACAATTTGAATTCTAAAAGCTGACTAGTTGCTTCTTACTTTCATCTTCTCTATGCTCTCTGAGGATGCTGTGGCTTGTTTTGCTGATGTGCCCTGCTAGAAGTAGTTTACAGGGACTCAACTGGACTCACCAGGGCTCTGAAACTCCCAGGAACCATCTTCACCTGGGCTTCCAGTCCACTAACTGGAACTCTTATTGTTTATTTAATACATTTTCATTTGTCATTTGAAGTTGATTTATGCTATTTTCATTTCATTTGCCAAGTATGGCTGAGCAAGTATCCACGGATTGAGATGTCCAGTTAGTTAGGCGTATGCCAAAGAGTGCTTTCGGGATCATAGGTTAGACTTTATTTTTGGATCATATGGTAGACTTATTGGCATCTTCTACACTGACTTCTATAGTGGCTACACAAGTTTGCAATACCAACTGTGAATGAAGGTTTTCTTCAATCTCCCGCCACGATAGCATGTATTGTTAGTTATTTGTTGATCCTCAAGACTCTGACTGGAGTAAGATGAATTGTCAAAGTTGTTTTGGTTTGCATTTTCCTAATTAGTAAGGATGATGGACACTTTTGAGGTATTTCTTAGGCATTTTTATTTCATTTTTTAAAAATGTTCTTTTCAGTTCCATAGCCCAGTTTTTGATAGTATCTTTTTTTTAAGAAAAATATTATGTTTGTGTGGATTTTTATATGTTCTGGATATTAATCCCCTGTCAGATGCACACCTGGCAAAGATTCTCTATTCGCTCTCACATCACTCAACTCTTCATTAATTTAGCTCTGCTTAGAGGTTTTTGATATAATTTTTGACGTCTCATATGTAGTATAATCTATACATAGGGAAAATCTGACTTCATTTCCTACGTGTATCTCTTCAATTTACTTCTCTTTCCTTTTTGCTCCAGCTAGAGCTTCATGTACATAATTGAGAAGGACAATTAGTGGACAGCCCATGTCATTCCTGATTTCAATGGGATATCTTCCAGTTTTTCTCCATTTAGAACAATGTTGCTTGGGGATTTCTCATATAACTTTTATTATGCTGAGCCATGTTCCCTCCAGCCATATTAATTATTGAAGTTTTATCATGAATAAATGGTGGATTCTCTGCATCTGTTGAGGTAATTATGTTACTTTTGCCTAAAAGTGCATTACATGATTTATTATATTTGATTCATTTGTCTATGTTTAACTTTCCTGAATCTCTGAGATATAGCCAGCTTAGTCAGAGCAGACAAACTTTTTGATGTATGTCTGTATTCAGTTTGCAAGTATTTTACTGAGGATTTTAAACTCGTCTCGTTTTTATTTTTGTTGTATTTTTACATGGTTTCAGTGTTGGAGTTTTAATACTTTCAAAAAGGATTTTGAGAGTGCTTCTGCTGTCTCTTTTTTCTTCTTTCCTTTCTGCTTTTTTGTTTGTTTGTTAGTATGCTTGATTGATTTTTATAATTTCCAAACAATTAGCTTAGATATTTTTTGAAAGTCTGGAAGAATTGTGCTTTACAGCCATCTGTTCTAAGCTTTGTTTTTAGTTGGAAACCTTTTTATTACTGTTTCAATTTCCTCATCTATTATAGATGTATTTAGACAATTGATCTTTCCTTGGTTTAATTTTAGTGGTTTGAGTAAAATTAGAAAACTGTTCATTTACTGGTTTTTGTATTATCCCCTTATAATATTCTGAGTTTCTTTATTGTCTGTTTATTTCTAGTTCTGTGTATCTTTTTTATAGGTATGGTTGGTTTTTCTTAAATGTATGCCTGTGAATAGCTTGAGCACATAGTGCTTTGGAGGCCAGAAGGGGCCATCAGATCCCTTAGAACTGGAGTTACTGCGGGTTGTGAGCCACTATGTGAGTTCTAGGAATAAATCCTGGGTCCACTGACAGAGCAACCAGTGTTCTACTGAGCCATCGACCCGTTCTTCCTTTTTACCATTTTTATGGTGTGGTAGAATATGTAGAATCTACTCTGTTTTAAATTTTAAACCTCATGAAGCATTATGATTCACTACAGTTGTCATTGAGCAACCAGTTACTATTTCTCTAACTTAAACTCCATCCCCTGTGGCCTATACCAACCCACCTTCCATCAGTTTTCAGCCCTTGTCTCTTAGGCACAATCATCTTTTTCAGGGAAGCCTGTTTCACCTATTATCATGACCACTAGAAAAATCTATAATTATCTGCTGATGACACTGTACTGATTAGGAACATAAAGTTTGCAAAGACTGTCCACATCAGCACTTAGGTGGGCATTTAGTTGAATGACTGGATGTGTGACTTAGCAATGACAGAGCATCAAAGAGATGACGGCACCATGTATGTGCCAGACAACATAATGAGGACTTTACCTATTTTCTCATTTAACCCTCATTAGCAATTCTGAAGCAAGCGAGGCATAACAAGATAAACCAAACCCACCCTTTCTTCTAGCTCCAGAGACAAGACATGCCTCAGGCATGATGTCACTGATTCTCACTTTAAAGTGATTTGAGGAACATGGGATGTACTCACTCATATTTGGTTTCTAGCCATAAATAAAGGACAGTGAGCTTATAATTCGCAATCCTAGAGAAGCTAAATAAGAAGGTGAATCCAAAGACAAACATATAGGCATCCTCCTGAATATTAACCTTCATCAGGCGATGAAAGGAGACAGAGACAGAGACAGAGACCCACATTGGAGCACCGGACAGAAATCTCAATGTCCAAATCAGGAGCAGAAGGAGAGGGAGCACGAGCAAGGAACTCAGGACCGCGAGGGGTACACCCACACACTGAGACAATGAGGATGTTCTATCCGGAATTCACCAAGGCCAGCTGGCCTGGGTCTGAAAAAAGCATGGGATAAAACCGGACTTGCTGAACATAGCGGACAATGAGGACTCCTGAGAACTCAAGAACAATGGCAATGGGTTTTTGATCCTACTGCATGTACTGGCTTTGGGGGAGCCTAGGCAGTTTGGATATTCACCTTACTAAACCTGGATGGAGGTGGGCGGTCCTTGGACTTCCCACATGTCAGGGAACCCTGATTGCTCTTCAAGCTGATGAGGGAGAGGGACTTGATCGGGGGAGGGGGAGGGAAATGGGAGGTGGTGGCGGGGAGGAGGCAGAAATCCTTTATAAATAAAGTGATTTGAAGTCTTCAATGTTCAGTGTTGCTTATATTAAATAAAAATTGCTTTACTTAAAACAGTTTTTCAGTTTCCAGTATACATGCATTTTTTTTTTTTTTGGTTAAAGTGCTATTTTTCTTTAAGACTGTGATAATCCTGGGAAAGAGAGTTATAATTACCTCTCAGAAAAACCAACCAAAAATATATCCTAAATTCCTATTGTCCCAGTCATCTTCCTTGTAAACTTGACACAGCCTAATGTCACAGGATTCTTGAGTACACAGCGGTCATCTAGGGGTATGACTGACTTCCCTCCACAAGATGGGCAAAGAATTTCACGGCCTGCAAAAAGAACACATGAAGGGAAACAAAAGAGACAGGAAGGTACAGTGACATTTGCAGAGATATGGTCCACTGAAAGAAATAGTTGGCACTCATATGGCTAAAGGGTCAGAGAACTCAAAAGGACCTCTGCCAGAGAGTGCAAGAAACAGTTGCAGATGATTAAATCTGGGGACAGAGAAACATACGTCCAGGGAGAATAAAGAAGAAAATGGCAAACTTCATTAGAACAAACAGTTCCTGTCAAGGGGATGGGAGGAGTTCCAGATGTGGACATTCACACAGGAGCTCTTGTGAGATTTTCTATAGGTTCCCAAGTATCCCCCTTCCAGATTTTCTCTTCTTCTCCTTAATTGGCCCCACCAGTCAGCCATTAGCAATTTGGAACTTTTAATGATTGACATGTAAAAGTAGAACTGTCTTCAGGAGGTGACAGAGAACACAATCTCAGAAACAAAAAGAAGCCCTTTTTTTTTTTTTTTTTTTTTTTTTTGTTTTTTGTTTTTCGAGACAGGGTTTCTCTGTGGCTTTGGGGCGTGTCTGGAACTAGCTTTTGTAGACCAGGCTGGTCTCGA
>NC_022018.1:33048722-33057321 GCF_000317375.1 Microtus ochrogaster
CGATCAAGTCCCTCTCCCCCATCAGCCCGTAGAGCCATCAGGGCTCCCTGACCTGTGGGAAGTCCAAGGACCGCCCACCTCCATCCAGGTTTAGTAACTGCTAGTTGGTATAAGAAGACCTACTCAGAACATGGGCAGCCTCATTGCAAATGGACTTTAGTGTATTCTAGGTGTGGGACAATGAAGACTTTATAACTTAAGAGAAGTAGCTGCAGACTTTAAAATCCTCCTTCCTATATTCAAGAAGAAAATGTTTTATCTCAATTCTTGGGAAGTAAATTGGAATGGATAGTGGAGTAAGAACACTTTGGAAAGAAAACAAAAATTCAAAAGATCACCAGAATGCAAGTCCATAAAAGCCTGGAAATTGTTGAGGCATAATTATTTTTATACTTTACCCCCCCCCCCAAAGTAATCACTGAGAAGATTCTTCTGAAGACCTCTCTGCTCTGAAGAAAATGTTGAAGACAGCAGACTTCCTTTTCATTATTATTCTTATTTATGACTTATCATGTTTTCCCTAGCTGCCAGGTGTGTGGAAATGTACTGTACTATAAGTTCTGCTAACTTTCAAGAGCCCAAAAGAAAAAGACATGAGCAGGCAGGTGTGAATGCTGTTGATGTGTTTACCAACTAGAGGGATCTGCCCATGCAGAATGCCAAGAGCACCTCTACTCAAAATTCTGGCATTCCTCTACTATTCTGACCCTGAGGCACACACTCAATGAAGTGTGATATTTGCAGGAAGTCATCCCCACTTCAAACTGTCACTGGAAAGACTTGTACCCCCCAAAATGAGCCCTCTCAGGACATTCTCCAGATTATTACTACTTTAGGAGGTGGAAAACTGAAGTAAAACTGCCACAAAAACCTACAGTTTTAAAATTAGCAATGTTGCTATCTACCCATTGCCTATTTCTCTCATGATTGCTTGGAAATTGTGTCTCAAATTATTAAGCATTTTCAATATATAAAAATTATGGAAGAAGATGATGATGACACTATTGTTGAGATTTAGCAGATGTTACCATGGTGTGCCTTATTTGCCTTAGTTCATTTCAAAGCTATAAAACACTGATGCATCAAAGGATTACTCCCAACATTTGCTCTTCAGATTTTCTAAAGAAATAGCAATTTAAAATAGTATGGATGTCTGTAGTCAGACTCTGCAGTTTATCCATCCATCCATCCATCCATCCATCCATCCATCCATCCATCCATTCACCTAACCATTAATCAACAATTTTTCTGACCACATGAATACAAGTGTTTGGTGTCACACACATTTCACCTTTTTGTAGTTATTTTGACAATTCAGCTTTATACTTTTTGTACTTATATTTGATGACATTTTTAGCTTTAGTTCTTTCATCTTTTTGGCTTATCTGTTTTCTATTGAAATAACTGTCATTACAGGACCTCTTGTGAACTAAAGCTTAAATATATATTGCAAGGTCACCTGGTGATAAAAAGGTTGAGTAATCTAGCATGTATACCTTCTACATATAGATACCCAAAATGGTGTCGTGGAGTGGTTTCTTCTATTGCCGGCGATGGGTAGATAGTTGTTGTGGTAGCATTTCTGCATGTGATGCCAAATAGATGCAAATATTTCATACCATATTTAGTATGTTTGCTCAATTTATAGCATGTTTTTTTCTTCTATTATGCCTTGGCAATTTTATACACATGTAGAAAGCATTCTCAGAATTTCTGCCTCCCTCTTAACCTCTCCTATTTCCATTCTTTTCATGTTGGAATTCTTCCAAGCATGCCCCTCTCCTGCTTTCATGTCTAATCTTTGGGTGACCCACTCATTTGAATTTGGTAAGTATGTACAGGAATACTTAACAGCTTAACAATATGCATCCCATTGAAGAAGATGATCCTTCTCCACCCTCAGGCAGCTACTAACATACTATAATCTTTTAGGGAGGGGTGGGGCCCTACAGACCATCCTCTATTTGTAATGAACTATCCATGGGTTCAAGTTTTTGGAAGAATGGTACAATTACTTGTACAGCTGCTATAAATTCTTGAGTTCAGTAACCATGTAAGGTCCACAGATGCTTGACAACACTGGCCCCCATCCTCTTGCTGTTATTCCCTAAGTGGCAATGAGGATGGCTGTCTCTAGTTGTTTATTTGATAATTTTTACATTCTACATGAAATACTATTTTTTCCTCTTGGATTTTTTCTTTTTTATTGTAGAATCCCTTTACTATGTCAGGGCAATGATCTCTTGTGATTTGTTTATACGCACTGAAATACTCTCATTTGCTCTTTCCTGCATATTCTTTGACAAACAGAAACTTTTCGTTTCACTCTTTTCAAGCTCATCTAAGGTCTTGTCTTCCTGTTAGGAGTTGGGTCATTTACATTTTCTTCAGGAAAAGATCGCTCTCCTAATATGTAAGAACAAAAACAAGAGTGGGTTTTGTTGAAGATTCTTTTGCTGGCTTTTTAATTTTTTTTGAAATTGGTTTCTTTGAGACAGAATATTTCTCTGTTATCTAGGTCTTAAACTTGCAGTATTGCCTCTGCCTCCCAGTGCTGGCGTGCTGATATCACAGACATGGACACTATGCTGGGCTGATTTTATGGGATTTTAAAATGGACTTTATAACCAGTTTTATAATGCTGCTCTTTATTGTTAGATTTTAGCTCTATCTGGACTTTGTTTGCCTGGAGGCTAGAAAATTAATAGAGATGGTAGAATTTCAGGCGGTTTGAATTATGGAAGAATTGCCATCTTCATGATGACATGGAGTCTTCACCAGTTTAAAAATCATATAATGACCCGTGTTTAGGCTTGCCATTTCTCTGAGAGCAAAGTTACATGTTTTTGTTATGGATCTGATTCTATATACTTCTAATTTGTTTTAATTTGGATCGTACTTGTTTTTGCAGTAACATTAGATTAAATGGAAATCTATCAGAAACAATGTAAGACATACCATGTACCCACCCCATCAGCAGTGATAATTTTCATATCTAGAGCATCATGCAGCCAACCAGTAAGATGACATTAGTTCAGTCTATTTATTAATAGACTATTGACAGGGCCTGAAAGATATTGAAGTAGTAAAGGCATTTTCTGTCAAGCCTGACAATCTGAGTTCAAGTCCCAGAACGCTCATGGTGAAAGGAGAGAATAAACGCCTGCAAGTGGTATCAACTTCCACATAGAAGCTATAACACTCACCACTAATAAACAAACCTATGCTTAAAAAGCTACTGTCAGATTTGACCAGTTTCTCATGTACTCATTTCAAATGTATGCATGCTTATCTCTGAGCAACTTTAGCACACACCGAGCCAGGGAAGTACCACCTCAGTGAAGCTGCGGAGCCATCTTGCTGTCACCAAGACCCTGTGCAACCCACAGCCCTGTCCTACTTACTAGCTACTTACTCTACTGTCCCACTAACCACTGCCACATGAATGTATTTTGTGACTGTTATAGGCATATGATTATCGTATTTTTTCTCTCATCCTAATTTAACTGCCTCATGATGCATGTACATTATTGTGTGCACTAATACATAATTTTTTATTCCAAAGCAAGGATGTAGTGCTTTTTATTTACCCATTTACCCACTGCAGAGCAAATATGTTGTTTCCATTTTGGCGCTCTTGGTAGTAAAGTCATTTTCAGTGATCATAGACAGGGTTTTTGTGAGCAAATACTTCACCAATGAGAGTGGAAACCACACAGCGGTGCAATGGTTGTGTCCCATAGTATCACAGATATGGCTTTGTGAGAATTTTCATGCCCGATTTGGAGTTATTACCCATTTTTCACTGCAGTCTCAGCAAGGTATGAGAATCTCTCTGCTTCTATTTCCAATCCAGTGCTTGCTACTTTCAGTGCGTTCATCTATTTCAACCATGCTGACATTCACTGTGGCCTCGGCTTACATTTCTGTAATGAGAGGGTACCAAGAAACAGAAAAGAAACAAGAAAAGGAAAAGGAGAAAAAGATTCATCAGGTGTCAATTAAGGTTAAATAATCGTATAGTGTGTACAATATATTGTATGTACTAGTTATAGTTCATACTAGTGTGAACAAAAGTGATCATGCTCATGTGCACATGTGTGTAGAATCCTTAAGTTGGCAGTAGTGTCTGCAGCTATTTTTCTCCCTTATTTTTTGAGAAGTTTGTATATGAATACATTTACAATGGTTCCTTCCATCACTACCTTCCTCCTACATCTTCTGGGCTCACAACTCCTCAAATTCATGGCCTCTTATTCTTTAGCTATTAGTTACACAAAAGCATATATTTATAAATACAACTTGGTGAGTTCACTTCAGTGTTGCTCAGATGAATATGTTTCTAGCTGATTGACTGGAATTGTATAACCTGTCAGTAGGCTTTCTGGAGAATATTGATTAACTATCTCTCGGCAATCATTAGTGGCTTGTAGCTCTTCATCTAGTAGTGCAGCCTTGTGAGATTTCATTCACCCGTGTTGATATGTCAATTGATGTCACTTTTTAAGTCTTATTTAGGCAACAATATTGTTGAAATTTCATGGGTACAGTTTGCTGTCATTTATGGGAGACACTGTATTGCAGCAGATGTCCTGGTCTTCTAGCACTTATAATCTTTTCAGTAATCTTATAATCTTTTGTCATGCTCTTTGTGCTTTAAATGTAGGGGTTGTGTTACAGATCTATCAATTGGGGCTGGGCAGCCCAAGATCAGTCGTTCTTTGCATTTCTACCAGTGTGGCTTTCAGTAATGATCTCTGATTGCTGCAAAAATAAGATATTTTAATGAGGGGGTGATAACCAATGATGCAGTTAGAAACTGTACTGGTTTAGGAAAATGACCATCCTAGATATTATTAGGGTCATTGTATCACCAAGCAGAGATGGTGGGGTAAGATTATAGTTCCAGTCATAAACTCCATCTCATTTAATGAGCTTTAAGTAAAATTAGAGAGCTGATGGTTATTCCCACAAAATAGGTACCATTATTGCATGTTTAGGGATATCATGTTATTCTAGTCACTGTTGTTTGTAGGTGATACAGCTGGGTGGAACTCCTGTACTTTCTTCGTTTGAAAGCTTGCAATGCTCTTTCTGGAACTATGGGAGATAATTCTCACATGTGGACTATGGGAGTTAGTTCTCACATGTGGACAGAGAACTTAATGGAATGCAGGTGGAATTGACCTTTAGGTCTCTTCCCAGAGGATTAATTCTCATAAGGCCTGAAGAAGCTATGCAAGGTGAGGGAGAAAAGCAATATTTCCTTATATTATTTAAATTAATTTAGTTTGTTTTGAGACAGAATCTATCACTGAACCTGAAGCTCATTTATCTGACTAGACTATATGGTAATGTTGTCCAATGCCCTGCCTCTCTTGAGCTCTTGAGTAAAAACCTGGGCGATCAAAGAACCTGGAGCAGCCTCCAGCTGCTTCTTTCCTCTCTGTTCCACAGTCTGAAAGAGCCTGAGATCCTGTTACCACCCCCACTTCATCAATTGCTCTCTCTGCCTCCCGAGGGCTGGAATTAAAGGCATGAGCCTCCCAAATGATGGGATTAAAGGTGAGTCAGAGTCTAACCTCAATAAGATTTACATGTTTCAGGGTAGGAGCATTAGAATTATTAAGCAAAAGGAAAAGAGGTATGAGAGAAATAAAGACAGAAACATAGGACAGCACTGGAAGGGAAATTCTGTGAATACTGAAATCGCCCATATTTATTTTCAACATGCTTATATACTTTACTCCAAAAGGGGAGTGGGAGGCAACAGACTTCATTAACATGATATAAGGAATAAACATAGCATCCTCAGTCAAGCAGTCTGTTGTTTCAACTTGAATTCTCTGACCTTTGATCAAGGTGAAGTGGATCCACCTCTATTCTCAGAATACTGATTAACCACACCTTAGGTCAGGATCTCTTATTTGTAATCATACCGATTGTCAACAACTTTGAAAGTTCAGGAATAAGCTAAAACTCTCTGAGCTTTAGTCAAGATGAAACAGGACTCACATCTGTGGGCCCTGGAAAAAGTGTGAACCTCCCAAGTGCTGGTAAGGGATACCCAATCACAGCCTGACTTCTGTGATTAACTAATGGTTAGCTCTACCCTCTGATGTCTAGGCAAGCTTTATTTGTCAGAACACAGACAAAATATCACAGAAAACTACAGTAACTATGCCACCTGATAAGGAGAGATTATATATTTTTAACAACAACAACAACAAAAAAGAATTGAGAAGGCTGGTTGTGTAGCTTAGAGTTCACCAAACATGAACAGGTGCTTGGATTTGATTCCCAGCACATCGAGAAAAATCAATAAAATAATTCAGACTTTATATTACTATGGTTGTGATTTTAAGGTATATTTGAATTTTCTCAACCCCAAGGTTCTGGTAGGACACAACTTGGTTCTTAAATAGAAAAAAAATCAGGTATTTTGATTCATAAATTTTGCTAGATGATGTCTCAAACTAACTGTAACTCCATGGGGAATAAAGAGTTACAGTTTGAATCATGACATCTGCTCTTTTCTCCTATCTTAGGAGCAAGCATTCTCTAATACCTTTAAATTTGTAAATATTATGCCCCTGGTCACTCATTGATTTTAAATTAGGGATGTATAGATATTTAATGTGTAAGATATACTGTGAATAGTATATTATAGAAAATTGACTCACAACAGAGGTAAAATATAGGCAATGAATGTTGCTAGAATATACACAGGGAATGTTAGTTTAGTGTGTGTGTGTGTGTGATGTTGATTATTGCATGGATACATCTCCAAGTCTCTAACCTAACAAGGAACAGCAAAATGCTTAATAATGTATAGTCCAAAATTCTTGTTTCTGCACTGGGCTATGTAGGGAACCAGACATTTTCTACCTCCAGGACCCAGCATCTTTTAGTTCTTGAAGCTTCTCTGAATTCTGTGAACAGGCAGAGAATGAAAAAGGACTGAGTGTAAGCACTCATTATGTCTAACCAATGGGGAAGGTAGAAGGACTGTGTGTAAGAACCAATCATATGTAACAGATGAGTAAATAGGAAGAGCTGTGTATAGGCACTCATTATGTCTCTAAATGATAGAGAATGAAGGTGGATTGTATGTTGGAACTCATCAGGTCCATGAGAGGATGAAGGAGAAAAGACTATGGATAAGCACGTATCCTGCGCAGTCCACAGCACTGACAGTCACATCCTTTTGGCTGTGCATCAGTTACAGAGCAGTGCCTTACTACAGAAGAGGTTGGGAAATGCATGCAGTCTACTAAGGAAGTACAGAGAGGTTTGATATTTACCTCCACAATCTGTGCCACAGGGATGATATAAAAGGAACAAGAACTGGACCAAAGCAAGGGGTTCGGGTGGTCTTATCTGGATACAAGAGTAGACATCTATCAGATATGACTGCAAAAGATCAGAATTTGATGAAAGATACACGGGGCCAGTGTCATTGTGCTTCACAGAGGGACCAATGCTATTGGGAAGATGCTTAAGCATTCTTGCTTTTTATACTTCTGTTCTCATCACAGCCTGAGAAATAGGCCAGCTGATTATGGATAGAAAGTTCTGAAACCAGGAACCAAACCAAGCTCTCCTCATTTAAATAGTTGCTATAAGCTATTGGTAATATTGGTAACAGAATGACTCAGAAACCTTCTCTCCTATTGCACTTCTGTATGTTTTCCCACTCACCCATAGCCTACTGTGTATTCTCCTCTATTTGTACTTTCCTGGATCTTAACTTGTCATGTAATTAATATCTCTGTTGTCATGCTTATTTTCTTCCCTGCTACCAGATATAATCACCAAAAGTCCATACATTCCTGTTTTATGTAATTTGTATTTTCTCAATAAGCAATTGTTAAATGAACAAATAAAATTTCTGTGTGTTGAAGAGCAGGTATATACTATTTTCTAGGAATGGGTATAAAATAAGAAACATCCATATTTGATTCTAATTCCTAATAAATAGGAATTTGTGCATTAATACATTGGTATAATTTAAACATGTTCCACCGAATTGAGTAAGCTGTGTGCATTCGACTCTAATGTAGCATGTATTTAGTCAGTTGAAAACCACACCACAAAAGGTACTATCAGCAGGAATATAGGGTAACTACAGTAGAGTTCAGAGAAGATGTGGGATAAAATAAGCAAGTTATGTTTTAGAGAGTTAAATCAATAACATTCAATCATGCCAAAGATTATTCTACAAACTCAAACCTTGTGGACATTAGCAGCTTTATTGGCAAATGATCCTCTCGTTTTTTTTTCTTTTTTTCTTTTTTTTTTATTGAGAAAAGGAAGAAAAAAACCACAAGTTTCCACCTTCTCCCAGCCTCCCATTTCCCTCCCCCTCCTCCCACCCTTCTCCCTCTCCCCGCACTCCTTTCCCCCTCCCTCTCCAGTCCAAAGAGCAGTCAGGGTTCCCTGCCCTGTGGTAAGTCTTAGGTCCTCCCCCGCCGTCCATATCTTGGAAGGTGAACATCCAAACTGGCTAGGCTCCCACAAAGCCAGCACATTAAGTAGGATCAAAACCCCTTGCCATTGTCCTTGGCTTCTCATCAGCCCTCATTGTTCGCCATGAGTC
>NC_022018.1:33059166-33068684 GCF_000317375.1 Microtus ochrogaster
AAAAATGGCAATTCTACCAAAGGCAATTTATAGATTCAATGCAATCCCCATCAAGGTCCCATCAAAATTCTTCACAGATCTTGAGAGGACGATAATCAACTTTATATGGAAAGACCCTCTCGTTTTTAACAAATAGAGGTAGACATTGTGGCAAGCATTGATCTGAAAATACACTGTTAGTGACATAGTTTAGGTCTTTATGTCTAGATAAGATTGTATGTCTAATTAAAGGCTTGTCTGAACTGTGTTGATTTGTAGACATAGAAGTCTCTTTTAGTCAGGAACTGGTGCCATCCACAGCATTTGAGTAAAGCACAATAATCTTACGGAATTGCATCTTCTTTAGGCTATTTTGGCAGCTAAAGTAACTTGTTTTTCACATAATATAAAATACTTAGAATAAATCTTAGCATATGAAACCCTTCACACATGAAACAGCTGTTTTAACAGCTCCTACGACTAGCATCATTATGCATTTGATTTGTTGCTGGGGAGTCTCCTCCAGAAACTGGAGCCCTGCTATTCACACAAGCACAACAGGCAGCACAAGCCCCTCTACCTCCCTGCAGCTCTCCTCTCTCAGCCAAGTCTCAACAGCACAGCTATTCATAGTCACTCATTGAATCCAGGTTCCATTTCCCACCAACTCTATGCATACTCCATTTTGCTTTCTAGTTTCCAAATATATTGTGTAGATGACTGAGTCATGGACAGTATTTGCAAAGTTTGTATGTGGATTTTGTGAAGATGAAAATCCAAATGTTTGGGCATCTGTATACTGTTTATCTGCTTTCTTTGGAAGCTAGTGGGAAACCATCCAAGATAAGTCTTAGAATCTTGCCAACATCTTCTACTCCGTGTTTGGTGAAAATTGCACGTGGTCCTATTTCAGTACTTGTGTGTTTTCAATTCTGGTCATAGCCAGAAATTGCCTCAATAAGCAGTTTGGGGAACCAAACAGGAAAATCAAATGCAATGTGGAATTTGAAGAAATTTATGTTGTGAATTGTAAATACCAGTGTGCTTCATTTCATATCAAAAGGTCTATTGGTCAAAGGGACACCATTTAGGTGTTGATACAATGGTTCACAACTTATTTTGGGTTTGGGCGGAGATTTACATTGTATATTTATGTGAATAATTTAATTCCATTGTTCTCTCACTGGTAACACTTGCACAGTCTAATTGATACCTTAAAAATCAAGCCTGATGTTTCCTGAATATGAAAGAAAATAAGAGAATGTGAACAACTTGTCATTTTCTCTGAAGTTATACAGCATATCAGAAAGATCCCAGTGTGTTCTTTAATTACCCTGTTCAACAAGTCCATCATCAAGATCAGTTGGCCTCATTAGAAACTTACCTGGGCCCAACATTCAATAAAATTATATTCACTGTGTCATGTGCTATTTTCATAAAAGCTTGGGATAATTTGAATTTCTTAATCCATTTTCTTTGAAATTCTGTTGATCACAATCGCCAAGAACTCTTTTTCATACCTGGTTTGTAACACTGAATAACACTCCTGTAGGAAGTACTTTATAATGATTTTACTAAAATGACACTGAAAGTTGAGCATCAGCATCATCTCTTCATTTTTAACACTTCCTGAGGTGATGCCACACATATAATGATTAGAACATTGTTAGGTATATGTCCCGAAGTTCAGCCTTGAATGACTTTTCCCAAATGTTAAATAAATATTATTTATGGCTTGCTCGTCCATAATAATTAACCTGCCATCTAATAATCACAGGAAATCATGGCAATATAAATAGTGGGAGCACAAACATATACATATGCATGTATAGATCATTGTATAATCTATGCACAAAACATATTAGATTATCTAAATGTGATAGCCATTTAAAAGAAGTCTTTAAAAGAAGCTAACATAAGCACTTATAAATATAACTCCATCTTGTTCTTACAACAACTCTAAGAGTCAGGGTCTTTCTATTTCTATTTTAAAAGGAATGAGAGTAGCCAAGTGTTGTGCAAAATGTTTCAAATATTATATGGGAAAGGATGGCATAAGGAAATAGGACTTATGCTTAGATACCTGTTTTCCGAACCCATACCAATCTGCCTCTGTCAAGGACATGACTATAACCAGGGTTATGCAAAATCATCGTTCAAAAGACAGTGCTTAACCATCCTGATTTTCAGACATTCTATCTTCCTCATCTGCTGCTTGTCCCTAAGTACCCTATACACATCCTGACACTGATAACTAGACAGACATCTGAGGTTTTCACACACCTAAAAGAGTTAATGGAATTCCAGATAGTATGTGTAAATTAATAAAAAACATTTACCAACTAGTTAATGACTATATTTCTAAAATCTACTGTTTCTCATAACTGGTTTCTATAAGGTCTGTACAGCAATAAGCAAGTAGAAGCATGCATTCATCAACCATAACTTGGGTACTTCATTCTGATGAAACAAATGGTCTTCCTCCTGCTTAGACCAAACAACCCCTTTTCTATCACTCCTCTTGGGAATATTAATATGCTTTATGCATCCACTATCATATGATTTCAGTGGAAGCAAGTTATCCTAATAGTAACAAGGGGAACTAAGTCAACTCATTTTCATTCTACTTCTAGTCTTAACAAGGCAAACAAAATTCTTTAGTGTAAGCTAAGCTGCATTGCATTAAAATACTAAAAATTATCTGGGCACAAAGCTAAAGATTCTTTTCTTTGATCATATTAGACATGGATTTCACACACTCTGAAACCTTATATGGAATGTGTATTGTAGTATTTCTTCTTGCTTGTTTTTCTCAGAAGTATACTTACTATAAATGTTGGCCTGAGCACAACAGAAAAATAATTACCCTTGGTGGCTTTCTGATGCGCTTTTCCTTAGTTTTAAGTTTTAACATTCACAAACAATAAATATGGCAGGGGAGAAGGCTCCTTCCACTGAATGTAGAACACTCAGAAGCATAAGAAATTAGGAGACTGTTCAAGGTCTTCTGCCTAGTGTCTCTTCAAAACTATGACCAGTGATGATATAACGACATATACCTTTGCCTCTAAGACTAAAGAGAAGATTGACATGGGTTTCAAGGATAGATCATACACTATCACATGTGACAGATAACTAGGCTACAGTGAAAGATCATCACTTAGGAGTACTTGCTGTTCTTGCAGAAGACCTGCCCTTGGACCCCAGCACCCACATCAGAAGGCTCATACCTGTCTGTAACTCTATCTCCAGGGGATCTGACACTCTTGTCTGGACTCTACAGGCACCTGTGCCCATGTATGCCTATGCATGTGTGAACATGTGTACACACACATAAATATAGGCACACACATAAACAAAAATATAATAAATATATTTTAAGCATAATTTTTCTGTAAGTCTCTAAAATAATGGCTCAATGAGACAGCTCAGTAGGTAGAAGTACCCTTTCTCAAGCTTGACAAAGGGAATTAACTTCAGGGCCCATATGGTAGAGAGAACTGACTTTCATAAGTTTGTCTCTGATCTTAATACATATTTGTCTGTAACACAATCATGCTACCCACCCTGCCAAACACATGGGTAGTGAAAACTAAAATAAATACATTTCTTTTTTTTTTAAAAAGCTAAAGTTAGACCAAGAGATAATTTAAGGAGTTATTGTGGTTTTGTTCCTTTCCTTTCTGTTTTCACTCATGTACATTCTTGAAATTTTACTTTTGAAGAAATACACTAATTGGACATAGAAGTTTATCATTTTAAATTGCTATATATGACATTAAAAGAAAGTTCAAAGGGGTTGTGCTCTCATATGTTAGTGTGTCAAGGATGCTCAAAATAAAGTTTTGGTTAAATTCTTTAGGGAATACTTACATAATGAAAAATCTAAACACATGCACTGACTTCGAGGAGTGCCACAAAGAACTTACTTACTTTTCTGTGACAAATGCCATGGAGAAACATAACCTTGTCCTCAGGTAATAAAGCTTGAGACACTAAAAGCCTTGAAAAATGATCAGTATGAAGAAGTCACACATTTGTAAAACAAATGAGAAATAGTAGCTGAAACATGTAATTACATTTGAAGCCATTGTCAAAAATCAAGTCATTATTGTGGACCCAGCAGCAGTTTGCAATAATTATGTTCAAAATATATTTGCAGAGATATTCAGTTTCAAAAACACCATGGGGCTACATAAAGTCGATATTTACTATTGTGTTACTTTTTGAAAAATAACTTTCCCAGTACATGAAGCCCTTCACGAATTACCTAAGCAATGAGTTTTTTTTTCACACCATGTTAATTTTTTGAAAATATCCATTTTGAATTACTCTACTGTTTGAAACTGTATTTGATTTCTCACAGAACATCTAGTCTCAAAGTAGGCTTAATTTACTAGATTATCACAGTATTTTTTCTCTCATTGTTGTTGTATGTCTTTGTTTTAGTCCAGGCTAGCCTTGAACCAGTTATCTTTCTACTTGTACCTCCCAGTGCCATGATTGCAGGTATACAAAGCAGGCTCCCTTTGTTTATGGGCTTATTTTTCTAGGGTTTTCAAAATGATAGGAATTTATCTTTTTATAACACTACATAGTCTTCCACCCATACCCACTGCTGCTTGATAATCAAATTCAGTGGGATTGCTCAGTCATATGGTTTAGATCTATGCTTACTTTTCCATAACAGCTGTATCAAGTTACATTTCCACCCACAATGCTCTAGGGTTTCTCCACATCTTTGCCAGCACATACCTTCTGTGTATTGGCAAACAGCCATTCACACAGATATAAGGTGATTTTACATGAAATTTTAATTTGTATTTTCCTGACACGTCTTGTTGAACAATTATCAGATACCTGCTGGCCATTTGTGTTCCTTTATCCTATGAAGTAGATATTTATGCTTCATGTTTGTTTGGGTACTTTGGGTTAGGATTTCCTGCTGTTTTATGGGGGCTTTTTATTTTGTTGAGTGAGCTCCTTATATGTTTATTATGTAGCTGCCTCTAGTGTATTGTTTTCAAATTTTTTTTCCCCAATAACTGGTTTGTCTCTCCATGCCATTGGCTGTTGATTTTCCTATGAAAGTTTTGGTTTGATGAAATCCCAGTGTCTGGTTTCGTTTCGAAGCCTATATTTTAGTCTCTTATCCAAGAATTCTGTACCTGGTAAATATTAGGTACCATCGCCTTTTCTGTTATTTTTTTGAAAAATTTTCCTAGTCACTAAAACTTCACAGTTAAATTTGCAATATTTAAGTCTTTAGTACACTGTAAAATGTTTATAAAATATGTCATGAGATGAAGCTCCAATCTTATTTTATACTTTGAAATACGGAATTCTAGTTCTTTCAGGACTATTCACTATGGAGACACATATTTTTTTGGTATATTATTGGTACACTGTTCAAAGCCTACTAATTAACAATGCATAGGTTTTGGCCACGGGCAACTTTTCGTTGTGCTTTGTGAGTCAGTATGTCTGTTGTGCCAGTTACAGAGTGGTATTATTTAAAAATCCCATCATATTTCACATCACAATGGAGCAGGGGCATGTTCTGATGTCAGAAGTGACCAAGGTAGGGCCATCTCCAGTGGAATAGTCAAAGCATGTATAAGCAAATACAGTTTGCTTTAAAAACTGACAAAAATTCTAAATTCTCTGTCACAGGCAAAAATAATAATTTACTACGGCTTCAGAGAAAGCATAAAGACAAATAGGATAATGTTCCTATAAAACAATTCTATTTATGCTTGATAAAATGTGCAATATTTTTATATTTACATATACCTATGTACATTAAGCTTCAGTTTCTTCTAGTCTATAAATACTCTATAATTACAGATTTCTACAAAGCATAGGGCCAAATAATTCATTCAAACTGACATAAATAGCAAAGACACTAACAAAGTACTGACAGATTAAATACTTTGGTATTTAGTTTTCTGTACGAATATACATTATATACATTCATGTACTAACAAAGACATATACGTGTGTGTTAAAGAGGGAAATGGATAATATTTTGTTTTTTTTAAACATTTTTTTTCTATTTTTAAATGTGTATGGATACATACACATGGGTACAGTTGCTCATGGAAATCAGAGCAGCTGGAGACAATGAAGACACAGCATACAAGGAAATGGTGCCAGAAACTAAGCAGTTAGTTCTATGACAGCATCGGTCAAAAAGACCAGAATGAAGACACAAATTAGTATCAAGACTGTAGGAAACAAAACAAGGCTACAGTATAGGCATTAGGTCCAGAACAAGTATGACTTACCTGAATTGCTTTTAACCTCACTTCAGAGTAGATAAATAATATTGATGCCACAGATCAGATTCATTGAATGTGATATAAACATCAGCTGATCATACTTAAAGTTTCATGTACAAAAAAAAAAACCAACAGATAAGTAAAAGCTGGCTGTGCATGTACCCATATGCATTAGTTCAAAATGACATGTGCAAACACCGGTCTAAAGAAAAATGA
Organism: Microtus ochrogaster; assembly: GCF_000317375.1. Lineage (NCBI taxonomy): Eukaryota > Metazoa > Chordata > Mammalia > Rodentia > Cricetidae > Microtus > Microtus ochrogaster. The sequence goes on from NC_022018.1 coordinate 33,065,643, forward strand.
ATTCTAAGTCACTTCAGAACAAGATCTGTAGTACCTACTTCTGTTTTAATCTTCGTTTCCACTATCTAATATGATTTTCATGTATTACAGAGAATGTTTATTTAATTAATGAATAAGTTCTCTCTCCCATTAAAATGTACTTTATAATTCTGATTATCAGGATCAAACAGATGTACTTAAACCCTTTGATGTATAAATACTAAAATTAATAATCATATTTTATCACAAAATTATAACCATCCTTTTGACATCAAATATGATTTAGTAAAATGAAAACTAGTTCTACATCCACTGCCTTGTGCAAAGGGGGCAGTGCTGGAGGGAGTTGAGACTCTGCCTTCTCAGGGGTAAAAAGTCATTACATGAGTGTACACATGCATACAGTTCAACAAGATGAACACTTAAGGTCTGTGCTCATTGTGAGTTTCACGCCCAACAACATGTTTTTAGCCAAGCAAAACACATATGTAAGACAAATTTTGGAAAACTAGGTTTTTATTTAAAAATATACTGTAGAAATCATTTGACTCACCAAACATGCCTTTGTAGGCAGATTTCTAATGGAGGAGCAGGGACAGGTTTCTTCAGGGTTGAAGACTGAGCTGCATCCTGCCTCAATACCCAAATAATAAACCAACCAGAATGGTCAGATGATATCACTGCATTTTCTCCAAACTTCATCTAGTTAACATGACCTATATACTATCATTCCAAACCTCTTCGACATTTACCCAAATGCTGTCTTTCCTCATAGTCAATGGATGATTTCCGAGGGATTGTTGTGCTCTGGTTGGCCTGGAAACAAATGGTCTGGGCTGATACGAAGACTGGCCCTGCATCTTTTTATTAGCTGTACTCGGCAGTTTCTTCCACCTTTCCTCCCTGTCTTCCTTCTTTCCCTCATTCTTTGTTTCTCAGGTCTATTTCCTATATTTTTACTTTTGCTTCATTAGCTAGCTTCTCAATGTATTTGAGATCTACAAAGGAATATATCAACAGACTTAGGGGAAGAGTTCCCCATTTGTATGACAGCACCTGACTGTGCTGCCTCAGGCCCGAGCCATCTTTAGCATATTTCACTGTTCCATGTAGATTGGGAAGTGATTTTTTTCTGCGTACAAATGAGTCACATAACACCAGCAGCAAAGAAAGTGATCAGATCTTAGTTCACTTGCAAGGCATTAAGGAGAAAAAATTTTTTAATAAATAAATATGGCTTATTTTCATGATGAATGCAATCTTCTTAAACTAATAACCAGAGAAGAGCTATGATTGTTACATGTCTAAAATTCCCAAATGGCAAAATATAATTAAAGTTCAAACTGTTGAACAAATAAACCTGTTAAATACATAATATTATCAGGCAAAATAGCTATGTGTTTATCACTCTGCCACTGTAATTACATTCACTGAAACTCTTCATGCATATATTCATATCTTGCTAACATTATAGAGGCTAAAACATAAATTGCAGAGAACTGAGCATGGTTTCAATGAGAAAGAGTATGCTAAAAGTGCTCGTTATTAAAAAGTAAAAGTCTTAGAGTCAATGTAACTACTAATTGCTTGACTGAATCCTCTAAGTATGTGTGTGCTGACCTCAAATGAGTTATTATTGCATACCACCACATGGTGTAGGGTAGGAAATCTGTGACACTACCTCTGTAGATCTCCTGGAGAATAGGAAAATGAAAGGGTTCATTTGAGCTGGAGAAAAGAAAATGCCAGAAAGTGAATGAACCTAGATTGCTACTCTTGTGCAAATAAAAGTCAAATATTTTATATATTATCAACCAATGTTTAAAGATCATGAGGAACTGGATCAATGTGGGATCATGGAGGTCTGTTGGTTATTAAGAGTCACGAGAGTTCAGGAAATTAATTCCCTTGGTGTGAAACTGTATCCAAAACACAAGCCAGAGCCACTTGAGATGATCTCTGAAGTCTTGACAAAATTGGTGACAAAGATTACATGGAAAATGGGAAAGAAAACCATACAAGATTACTTATATTACTTGAATAACAAAAGAGGAAGCGGGGTGGGGCAGAGAAGGAAAAGGAAATGCCGGTCCTACTGTGAAATCCAATTTCTAGGAAGAAGCTGTGTCCCCAGAGATTCATGCAATACTGTAGAGAGGTTGGAATCTTGCAGATCCTGAGACTGATTACTGATCTTAGGCTATTCCTTGTCCACCTCTGTGTTAGAACTATCATAGGTAAAATTTCTTTTGGAATCTATTAACTTAGGACACCACTAGCTTCTACCAGCTCAAAAGCTAAGAATTTTATCACATAGCCTCTTGGGCCTGAAGAAGTTCCCCTGATCTGACTGTAACCACCTCTCTGTGTACCCACCAGTGACTTTTACTTGCCTTGTTCTGTAAAAATATAAAAGTTCATGAAACTGCTTCTACACTAAAACATTTGGGACTAACCAAAATCTGAGGTAACCTTTATCTGTGTTCTGGAGCCATGGTCATTAAAAATGACCCCAGGCTAAACTATCTCTCCTTCCCTTTAAGATAAGAGTTATAGTTTTTGGATCTACACTACAAAGACAGAGCATCTTTATTGCTAAATTAATAAAGTGCTGCTAATAACATCAAATAACATAAAAGTAGAGGTTGGAAAAATTTAATAATAGTTGCACACCTTCAAAAATAACAAGGGCAATAATTAATATATGTCCTCTTGAAAACCTCCTACTAAATGATTTTGACATTCATTAATTTCCATATAGTAACTTTTACTAATAAAATATTTAAAATATATGGGGATCCTAAAAGCAGAAGTAATAGAGGTAACATATGAGCTAAAGGGTTGTGAACACTCAGAGATTTCATCCTCAACAGGTTTTGTGTTTGTAATGATAATCATTTGAAGAGGCACAGTTTATACTAAACTTTATTTTGAAATTATGTAAGGTAGTTAAATTTTTCATCAAGTGAAGCCTTTCAAATTCTATCTTTTAAAAATAAATGCTCCAAGCCGGGCGATGGTGGCACAGGCCTTTAATCCCAGCACTCGGGAGGCAGAGGCAGG
>NC_022018.1:33068784-33086657 GCF_000317375.1 Microtus ochrogaster
CCAGCCTGGTCTACAAGAGCTAGTTCCAGGACAGGCTCCAAAGCCACAGAGAAACCCTGTCTCAAAAAACCAAAATAAATAAATAAATAAATAAATGCTCCATAATTCTGTTTCTATACTATTCTACCTCTAAAATGTTATCAAACATTTTAGTTTTATTGTTTCTCTCCTACAGAAGATATTGTACTGAGCATTACTTAAGGAATATGAAGTTCAAGGCAATTTTGCAAGAGTTGTCTAAGTAAAAACAAGGAGTTAATCATGGAGTCAACAATTTTCATTAGTGAGGGTTCTGATTGTCAGCTTGGTGGCATTATGGTTCATCTAGGGGACAGAATTCTGGATATACTGACAAGGGTGTGTTCAGAGAGGCTTAAATGAGGAGGGAACACCCACTACAACTGTGGGTGACATGATCACTTGGGCTGAGATGATGTGGGATTTCCCTCTGTATGCTGTAAATATGCTTTATTACCATTGGTTAATAAAGAAGTTTCTTAGGCCTATGGCAGGACAGAATAAAGCTAGACAGAAAGAACCTAAACTGAATGCAGAGATATATAGAGAGAGTAGTGACCACGTAACTGCCTAAGGAGGCAGATGCTGTTGAAACCTCCTTGGTAGGCCACAGGGTGCTGGTGATACACAAATTAATAGAAATGGGTTAAGATGTAAGAGCTAGTTAGGAATATGCCTAAGCTATTGGCCAAACAGTGTTGTATTTAATATTGTTTCTGTGTGGTTATTTGGGTCTTGGCAGCTGGGAAATGAACAAGCAGTCTCCAGTTACACTGAGATCCTGAAGTGGCTGGAAAGGAGGCTGCTGGATCATAGGCTTTTGTCGCATTATGCTTCCTGAATGGGAATACAGTATGTTTAATTGCCTACCATTCCTGGACCATATCCTTCCAACCAAGGTGAACTATGTACTCAAAGTGTAAGCCAAAATTTTTGACCCTCCTCAAGTTGTTGTGCCAGGCTTCCACAGTAGAGAGACAGCATCTAACAGTATTATAAGCCATAGCAGAAGCTTTCCTTCAAATGACTTTCATGGTGCCACAGGAGACAAGTTACCAGGGAAGATGTGGACAGAAAGGTAAGTCTGATGTTAGTCAGGATTCCATACAGTGTTTTCAAATGGAGCAGAACTGAGAGGGAACTCTGCTGGCCGTGCAACATCTCTGTGGAACATACAGGGTGCACATACAGGCTTTGAACAAAAATTTCGGTCAGATCACAAAAATCTATGCAAACTGAAGGCTGTTGCTGAAAAGATGTGGTTTTGTCAGATTCAGAAGAGCTATGTCCACAGGTTGTAGAGGGAGATGCCTATAAAGAGAACAGTGCAGAATCTGCAGGATTTTTAGTTTCCGGATAGAAAGAGAAAAGGTATTTCGTTCTTTGTGGAATAGATCAAAACATCCAGTCTCCTGCAACACACCAAAGCCCTATGGCATGTGTTTCTTGGCAAAAAAAAAAAAAAAAAAAAAAAAAAAAAAAAAAAAAAAAAAAAAAAAAGGCCAAGGAAGGGAAATTCTCTTTCCTTTAGGAGAATTCATTCTTTCCCTTGTTATATGGTTTGGATATGAAGGGCTCCCCGAGCAAGTTTCATGTGTTGAAGCTTTGCTTCCAGTAAAGACATTATTGAAAGGCCATTGAAGAATGAGTTTGGTTAATACGTATGTAGACTAACTCACTGATGAGTTCTTAACTAAGTGGGTTGTAATGTAAAGAGTTAGATTCCCCAGGGACATGCACTACAAGTATGTATTAGGCCCATAAATTACATGTTTTTAACTCCTCTCTCCTCCCCCTCCTCTCTTCCTCCTTCCCCCATTCACAGACACAACCAAGTACAGACCTCTGTGCTACCAAACACTACCATCCGTAAAGTTCAGCCATCTCTCTGACCCAAAGCAATGAGGTGAAACAGCCATAATCTGAGACTATGATATTATGAGCCAAAGTAAATTTCTTTTTTTAGGCACATTTTATTGATGTATTTTTATCACAGTCTCAAAAGATTAATCCAGAAAACCAGTTTCATTTGGCAAACTCATTTCTCCACCATTTTGAAAATAAACTCATGTATGATATGGGGATAAGTGACTGGGGAGGCAATATATCCCATCTGCTGCAACAGTACATATGACCAGAATCCCACCATTAGAACAAAGCCTTATGTCATACCAAAACTATTCATTGCTACTGACCATAAGGAGCCTTTGCTGTGGTAGCATCTCTGAAGTAGCCTCACTTGGTGAATATGTGACATTGGCCACACTGAGGTATATTCCTGAGACTCAAAACTCTCATCCCAAAGACACTCCATGACAGATTTCTGCAGTGCACCCTTGGGACTATATCACTGTGAGTATGCTTGGAGGTATTTCCTGAAAAATCATGCAGAGATGGGAGCTGATGAACCCGGCAAGTGAAACAGATACAATCCTTGTAGGTCTTCCTTCATAGAAATCTGAATAACATAAATTAAACCAGAAATTTTTGCTGTTGCTGTAGTTTAAACTCTAAACACTTTATTTTCTGACGATAGAATTAGCATCACTTCCAGCAGAGGACAGTGCCCTAGCAGGCTATTATAGCCAATATTAACATCACATTATGTACTTGACAAACAGGAATTATCACCCTTTAGAATTATACATGAGAAATATCTGAATGACTTTATCCTCTAATCTTTTATTTGCTAATTGAAATTAATTAAATTAAGCTCATGTCCTTTTGCCTCTCTACATAGTCAAGATACCAGGAGTGAGGGGGAGCAAAAGCAACCGCCTGTTGACTTGCTTATTCCAAGTGCTTAATGTGAAGTACTGTAAGGGCAATGTGCTAGACACAAGCACAAGGCAGTTAGCTATCTGCAGGCTCTGTGCTGGATAAATCTTGCAAATTAATGTATAAATAATATTATTAATACCTTTGGTCCCTATTGCACCAGATTTATGTAGCACAAACATGATGTGGGAGACAATCTTTAGTATATATAAATACCTAAATTGGATAATTCAGGCACAAAATATAACTTAGTGCTTATTATTTTAAATTTATATTTCATACATTTCCATTGCACAAGTTCCTATATTTCTTGGTTCCCTCATTTCCACATCCTGAACTAAACCTTAGCTTTGGAATCTTGAACAAACTATGAAGTAGGCATTAATCCACAAAGATAAAGCACTGTACTTGTTCATACCAACCACCTGAGAGCAGAGACGCTTTTCATAATGAGATGTTGGCTAGCAGCATGATGGAATAGTTTTCAATTGATGTTGACAAGCTTATTCTCAGTCAATTGCATGTGTGTGTGTCCTCACTTGGTGTGGAAAACGCCACGAGCATGGGTGGAATTTTGAAATTTCCTCTTGTTTAATATCAGTTACCTGAGCCTCAGAAAAATGCCCCTTAAGCTTGCTGAGGAGGGTGATTGCTGATTTCTTTGGTTGGCACACTTGATTTTCTCACTTAATAGGAAGAAATGTGGAATGAAGCATCTTTGTTTAGCTCTACAATGGATGATTTTCCAGCTTCCTTCATGCATTCTGTTTGGAAAGACAGGTCTGGAAATCATTTCTTGCTCTATTTATGACTCTTGGTGCATTGTCAGGGATTTTTATTGAACGCAGCTTTCAAGCTAGAACGTGCGCGCTCACTTCTTATTTTCCTAAAGCAAATATAACAACTTCCATCTTTGGTCACTCAAGCAATTTCTCATTTATGGAGACAGTCATACAAGGATCAGGATCAGAATCATTGTGGCAAGAGTTTGACCAATTAAAGTCATAGAAATGTTCTCTTTGTATGCGATAAAGTGTCTCTGTATGTGTCCTGAAACCCACCAGCTCTCATTTATCCGGTTCACCTTTCTCAGTTTCTAAGGAAGTGATGATCAGTCTCGCTGGTTTATCACACTTGGAAATTACAGAGGTGATTGTGTTTAATATCGCTCCTTCCTCAGCGAAGTCTACTAAGTCAGTGCCTCTCTGTGTATGTAGAAAAAAAATTAAGGAATGATATTTTTAGTAAGGGCTTTGGGTACTAAATAACAGTCAAAACTTATGTTTGAAAGGAATGCCTGTGAATATCAATTTCCATACATATTTCTTCTTCTTTCCTTTAGCCTCAGTGTCCCCGTTTTTTGTTTGCCTGTCTGTAAGAGACTCCAGTTAGTCAGTAGATAATGTGGAAAGGCTCTCTTACCCAAAAATGTTATTTATATGTATTGTATTGTGATTACTCCTGCAAGCTCCTCCACAGCAAACAAGTTACTAGCTGTGCAAGAACAAGCATTCATAACTGTAGCATGAAATGAGGAGCCAAATAAAGAAACAGCCTTGCAAGAAAGAAAATTGAAGGCTAGAGATGGTGCAGGTGCTGATAATGAAATACATATGCAGTTCGACAGGTGAAGAGGAAAAAAAACAGAACTGGAGCTTTGGTTTCTATAACTGTGTTTCATATTTAATTGAGCAAAGTACCATGAAGGATTTGCTCCTTGTCTGAAACCCATAATTCTGATCTGTCACCTAATTAGGATGCTGGCACCAAAAGGTGTGGTGGAGGGGTGGGTGTAGGAACAACAACAACAAAAAAAAAAAAAAAAAACCGAGAGCAAAAGATAAACAGATATAGGCCATTGCTCCTTGTCTGAAACCCATAATTCTGATCTGTCACCTAATTAGGATGCTGGCACCAAAAGGTGTGGTGGAGGGGTGGGTGTAGGAACAACAACAACAAAAAAAAAAAAAAAAACCGAGAGCAAAAGATAAACAGATATAGGCCATTGCAGGTAGTTATTATAAGGAAGTTTTCTGGAATATTCCACTATGTCCTACATGATTGAAACACATTTTTGTGGATCTTATGACGGATCTAGATCACTGTTGTTTTTCCTTTGTCCTCATTGTTCATTTCTGCTTTCTTGTTGCTTATTGAGTCCTGTGTGAATTAACAATTTTGGGGTAGAAAGATGTGCAGACCTACTTGAGTCTCACATAGCATGCTTGTCCTGGGCTCCTCATAACCTGTTACTTTCATCCTTCCATGTTCCTTTGTGAGTTAGATAAGAAATTCCCCTCTGATCCAGTGAAGCAGAAGCCATGTCAATAACCAACTTCCAAGGTCAATCTAGTGTCTATAAACGGACTGAAGGTCAAGGAAAAAATGTCAAGGAAGTGCCACCACATGTTCATGTGCACACATTCTTAATGTGGCTTGTAATTGCCTGGGTATTTAGATGGTGAAGAGTTAACTTGCTGTGGGATCCAGGAGTTGACTTGCTGTGGATCATCACTATAGAGAGAATAAGCCAGCACCCACCAATGTAGTGATATTTTCTTTGTGTTCTAAAAAGATAAAGCTTCTGAAGATCAGAGTGCAGAGCTAAGCCACTAGAAGCCAGGCAGTGGCACACTTAGTACTAGGACAGCCAGCAGAACACAGAGACAGATGGATCTCAGTTAGTTCAATGTTACCCTGTGCTACCAAAAATTGATCCTGTCTATAAAAGAAACAGCTCACACAAAGATGGTCTTAAAACTTGGGATCCCACAACTTTAATCCCAGCAGTAAGGAGGTAGAGACAGGAGAGATATGACTGGGCAAAGAGAATATGAGGTGGGAGGAGATAGGAGCACAGAGAAGTCTGAGATTTGGTGGAGACAGTTGCATTCCAAGGATGTAGTCTGAAGATGCAGTCTGAAGCATTCAGTCAGAGAATGCAGTCTGAGGACAGGATCACCCATCTGGTTTGAGAATTTTGTAGAGGGAAAAGATCTCTTTGGTGGCTGGCTGCACTGCTTCTCTCATTGCTCAACTTTCATCCCCTAATATCTAACTCCAGATTTTTATCAAGAGCAATTAGAATTCATGCTACACACACCAAAAAGTGAAAGCACAGGGCTCATGGCACCAACAGGGTCCTACTACAACCTGAAAGATATTGGAAAAGAATTCTAGACCCAAAGAAAAGAGTTAAGCAGGGCTTTTTGTAGCATCATTTTCTCAGATGGGCTCTGTTGGCTAAAGGAAACCAGAGGTATTGATTCCTTTAAGAGAAGGCTTCCTGACTCAGCATTAACAGTTTGCTTAAAAATGTATGTAGGCTTGGGAGAGGAAATAAAAAGAGTATAGACCATTAAAAAATAAAACAAAGTCTTTAAAAAGAGAGTAAAAGTAATATAAAAGAATAGTGTGGGAAGTCCTTCTGTGTATGTGTTACTTTTATTGGTTAATGAATAAAGAAGCTGCTTTTGGTCAACGGCTTAGGAAAATATATCAGCCTGGAAGAGATACATCCATAGAGAAAGAAGTCAGAGTATCAAGAAGCCACGTAGCTATGTCGGGGACAGATGCACTGGAATCTTGACAGTAAGCCACAGCCACGTGGTGATACACAGATTATAAGAAATGGGTCAATTTAAGATATAAGAATTAGCCAGAAATACACTTAAGTGATTGGCCAAACAGTATTGCAATTAATACAGATTTCTGTGTGATTATTTCTGGAGTCTGGGTGGCCGGGAATGAACTAGTAGCCTCTCTTAACAAAGGAATACAGAAAGATATAGATTAAAAGAGTAAGGAACAATAAGCCACATAAAGGTGGAATATACACAGAGAATCTGGGATATATATATTATTGTGCTCTCTTTGAATTTTTTTACTGCAGAAAGCTATTTGATTCTGGGGGCTGCTAAGCTAAATATATATTCTTTTAGACAGCGTTGAGACTATGATAAATTATCAGGATTTCTGAAGTTGGACTACATGCATTTTGTATTATGATGTGGCCCCAAGCCTATGGGGTCCAGGGAGTGGAATATGGTGGTTTGAGTGAATGGTCTGCCATATGTTTATAGATTTGTATACTTAGTCATCAAGGAATGCCACTATTTAAAAGGATTAGAAATCATGCCTTGTTAAAGGAAATGTGTCATTGTGTGGTGGGCTTTGAAGTTTCAAAATCCCGTTCTATTTCTTGCTCAGAGTAGCTCTTCCTTCTACCTGTAGATTAGAGGTAGAACTTCCAGCTACTTCTCCAGTACTATGTTTTTCCACATGCAGCCACTCTCCACCATAATGAAAATGGACTAAACCTGTGAAAATGTAAGCAAACCCAGTTAAATCCTTTCCTTTATAATAGTTGCAGTGGCCAGGGTGTCTCTTCACAGCCATATCACACTCACTAAGACAGATAGACAGATTGGCAGACAGACACACATGCATGCATACAGAGAGACAGACAGACAGACAGACAGAGAAGATACAACAAGGTACAATTGAGTATTTCTTTTTAAACTTTCTGTCAAGTTTCTGAGGGTTTATGGAATGGGTGTTATATCAAGATACTTGAAATAATATCACTATAAAAAGGTTTTTATCTACCCTCTCATCTCACTGTTTTTTCCAACACATATATAGCAAAATATTTGGTTTCCTTTTCATTTTGATGTTTTGAGGCAGAGTCTTACTCTGTACCCAGGCTGGCCTTGAATTTTCTGTATAATTAGACAAGTTTGACTATACCACATGAAGGTTTTCCTTACCTTGGGATCTTTACGCAATTTTTTCCTCTTTGGGCCCTGATTGTTTGATATTCCTTCATTATCTCATTCATGAGATCATTTCTTTTTCATACTTGAAGACATATTTCTAAAGACCTCTGCGTATAAATATAACAGTACTCGCCAGTAATGATGAGTGATTTTTCAAGGTATGTTTTTTTAACATCTTAAACAATGAAAACAATATGTCCCTTACTCATTTGGAAAGTTCACTTTTTATCATGGCTTTCCAAAATCAAGTATAATTTTTGATACACAGTTCTCAGTGACTGTCTGTAGAATTTTTGCTGGGTGTAGAGATAGGACCTCTGAGCAGGAAAACCTTTAGCTAAGAGGTCATGAGACTGGAGATTGAGTTGACATTGACAGAACTCTTGAGATTTCTTTTCTAATTTGGGAAACACTAGACTAAAACAGAATAAAGAAGGTCAGAGAGATGGATCAGTTGGTAAAATGGCTTCCTGTGTAAGCTTGAAGATCTGAGTTTACTCACCATAACCCACATGGAGAAAGAAGAGAACCAGCTTCTACATGTTTTCCTCTAACCTCCACACAAATGCTATGGCATATGCCCCTACTCATATAATCACACAAAGCAAATAAATAAATGTGATATATTTTTTCAAATGATTAAATAAGGTTTGGATTATGTATCTTAACTATTTAACATTCATGGAACTGTATTTTGATATTGCATTTAAGGTACATGTGGAGGAGGATTATATGCACACCACTATGCGTGTGGGTACATAATCCACACATTACATGTCAGAGGGTAATTTGGAGTATTTGTTTCACCTTCCACATTTGCATTAGTTACTTTTCTATTGCTGATAAAAATGCCATAATCAAGGTAACATATGAAATAAAGAGATCATTTTGATGTGTGGTAGCAGAAGAAAATGTCCAGCAGGTCAGGGAGCTAGGGCAGTAAGTGGTAGTCATGGCAGCAGCAGGAGAAAGTCAAGAGTTCACATCTCTATCAGCAAACAATAAGCAGACAGAAAACTGGAAATGGGGAAAGACTATCAATATTCAAAGACTACTACTGGTGATAGATTTCTTTCATCATAGCCATACCAACATTTCAAACAGTACCACCAATTAGGGACCAAACATTTGAACACTTGAACCTATGGGAACAATTCTCATCTAAAACACTACATTCTATTCCAAGCCTCTCATGGGTACATGACAATGTCATAATGTAAAATGTGTTTACTTAAACTTTAAAAGTCCCTATAGTCTTTTCAAGTCTCAACATTGTTTTAGAGTTCAATTTCTGTTCTGAGATTCAAGGCAGTCTCTTAACTACAATCCACTGTAAAATCAATAAGCAAAGTTCCTACTTCCAACATGCAATATTAAGGAGTATGCATTCCCATTCTAAATAAAAGTATTGGGAGAATAGTGAGGAAAAAGCATGACTGAAGTACCACAGACTCAATACCAACTCCTGCAATTCAATGTCTGGTGTCTGGGGCTTTAATTTCAAAGGGCTTAGATGATTCTGCCCCTACAGCTTTGCTGCTTGCAACATATCTGACTCTCTCAGGCTGTTTCCCCTGTGCATGCAGCTCTCTTTGGCAGATAACCCAAAGTTCTGGCATTACCAGCATCTTGGGATCTCTACTGCAGTAAAGACATTGCTTGCCAAGCTTCACAATATAGATTCTCGGTGCCTTTTGCCCTCTAAGGGCTTTCATGAAGGGATTCCTTAGAGAAAGAATCAATGATGCTTTCACTTTCATATTCTTCATGCCTCTAAAACCAGCACTATGTTGACAACAATGGCAAGTTCAACTGCCAGTTTGGGATTCTTGGATAGACTCTGGCCTCCTTGAATTACATAAGCAGCAGAGTTTTTTTATCTCCTGCAGCAGAAAACTCCTTGGGCTTTCCTTCACAAGATGGAGGCTTATCTGGGTAGAGTATTACCTTCTAGGCACCTTCCTCATTACTCTAGTGTATATCGGTTCCTCTTTAATGGTTACAGACTCACTTAGCATATGTCTTAGTTGTAACATTACCGAGAAAATATATATATATATATATATATATATATATATATATATATATATATATATATATCTTCCTAGGCCCCTTTTCTTTCTAAACTGTACATTTTGTATTATTTTCTGCCCTACTTGTTCTTTTCCATTGTGGATGTGTATAAGTATACAACGTTATAGCTTCAACATTATTCTGCTTTGAAATTTCTTCCTCCAAACTAATTAGTCTAATACTCTCTAATTTATTCTCAATCAAGTTCTTAGGGCATGAGCAGAAGGCAGCCAGATTCTTTGACAAAGTTTCAAATAAATAGCCTGTAGAGCAAAGGCAAATATTGTTACCCATGAAATCTTTTGAGCTGTGCTCCACACAGTAAGTATTGCTCTCAGATTTATTGTCTTCCAATCTTATATCAGAAATCCTCTTTATGTTTTGTCTAACAGTTTTCAATTACTTTTCTAGTCTGAAATACCAAAGCATTCCACACATATATTAGAAGACAACAGGAAGTAGACTGAAACCAGGAAGTATCTGGAACATAGAAAACCTCAATGCCCATCCACACAATGAAACACTTTCTCCAACAAAACCATACCAACTTCAACAAAACCACACTTCCTAATAGTAACTCTTTTTATAAGCTTTGGGGTCAGATTATATTCAAACTACCACATTCCACTCTCTGGCCCCAATAAGCTTTTAACAAAATGATAATGTAAAGTGCATTCAGTCCAACTTGAAAAGTCTACATAGTCTATCACAGTCCCAACAATATTTAAAAGTTTGAATTTCAAAGTCTCTTCTAAGATTCATACAATCATCTTAAAATCCCCCATAAAAATAAAAATAAAAAACAGATCATATACTTCCAGCATATGATGGCACAAGATAAATATTACCATTCTAAAACACAAGGAAGAGAGCATTGATGTGGGATAGCCTTCTGATTGTCTGATTGCTGTGAATACCATCGCTTAATAAAGAAGCTATTTTGGGCCTGTATAGGGTAGAGCAGAGCTAGGCAAGGAAAACTAAACTGAATGCTGGGAGAAAGAAAACAAAGTCAGAGAAAAGCCATATAGTACCCCCTTCCCCCACCAGGGACAGATGATCAGGACAGAACTTTATCCAGTAAATTACAGCCATATGGTGATAAATTTCGGTCTAAAGATATGTCACTTTGAAAAACTAGTTCTACTTTTGTTTCCACAGATGATGAGGACCTATGAAATCCTCCCAGACTAATGTGGTTTGATGAACCAAGACCCCCCTAAAAGGTTACCTCACTACCCCTCAATAAATTACTTTGCCCAATAAAGAGCAGGAAGCAGTTTGGAGAAAACTATTCCCATATTTCCAAATATTCTTTGTAAATGTTTCTTTACATTTAATGAGAAATAGGCTATAGAGATTTCCATTGTTATGGATCTTGGTTTATTGATACAAATTTTAGGTCAATTTTGTTATATGTATATTTCTGCTTTTGATTCAGGTATTGTGTTTGTGAAGCCCATTTAAATGTAATATATAATTAAGAAATAGAGGTTAATAGATAATTATCTATAATAGTCAAGCTTGTTGTCATGTCAATTAGGTTTTCTAGCTATTTAGAGATTTATTTCAGTTAATTAGAAATTCTCCAACTCTTAAAAACCTTCAGAATACGGCATTTAAAATGTTTTAAGAACTTAGGACTTTTCATGAAAATGAGACCTGTCTGCTCCTGGTAGCACCAATCTACTTCAAGAGGATGATGGGCATGAAGAAGCTCCTTATGAAGTTTGCTGGCCATTTGAGCAGAAGACTGCTCTTGCCTAGACTGCTTGATGTTATGCTGTGTGAATTGGACATGTGGGACCCACAGAAAAAATGACTGCTGAATTTGCCTAAAAGTAAGATTGTCCTTTGGGGTTCCTGCCTTATAAAACAATCTGCCAGACATTCTGCAGGACACAGAAAAAAGTGACTAACAAACTGTCAATATAGGTGGAACTGTTTTTGAAATTTCCTGCTTCATGGAAAAATCTGCTGGATACTATAGGCCTGTAGGCTGTAGATTGGATGCCCTAAGAGTACAGAAGAACTTTGGGTGGCTGTCTAGGCAGTGAGATGTCTCTGTCAATTCTAGAGTTTTGAAAGTTGCTTACAATGCACTTTTTGTTAATTTAGGCAGTATTATATCCTTCTGGAGTCTTTGATGAAGTTGAAGAATAGATATTTATAATTATAATTTTTCTTAGTTATGATAAAAGATAAAGTAGATATAAATACTTTGACTGTAATTCTGGCTTCATACCTGTTTTGTTATATGTAATTTTACTAAGTTAAAGTTAACCTTCCTTTTTATTTAAACTAAAAATGTGGGATTCCACTCTGTATGCTGTGAATACAATTGCTTAATAAAGAAGCTGTTTTGGGCCTGTGGTAGGGTAAAGCAGAGCATGGCAGAAAAAAAATTAACTGAATGCTGAGAGGATGAAGGCAGAGTGAGATAGAAACCATGTAGCCCTACCAGAGACAGACACTTGGGATGTAACTCTACTCGGTAAGCCACAGCCCTCTTGGCAATACACAGATTAATGGAGATGGGCTAATTTAGGATATAAGAGTTAACCAGAAATATGCTTAAACTATTGGCCGAATGGTTTTGCAAATAATATGGTTTCTGTGTGATTATTTCAGGGCTGAGCAGCTGGGAACAAACAAGCAGCCTTCTACAACAACAACAACAAAAAAAAAAAAAAACAGCTGGACAAATTCCAAACTCTGCATCTCCATGTCTGATGTCAAAACCTCTTCAGTTCTCCATCTCTGTTCAGTTATGTTGACTGTAGCATACATCTTTCTTTTTCTTTTGGGATGTTTCTACTCCATTTTAGTAGCTTTCCTCAGTGGGTAACCTTCATGACTCTGGCATCTCTAACACCTTGGGGTCTACAAGGCAATTCAAACTTCTACTCTATAACTTTACACAATAGCTTCTCTGGCCCTTCATTCAGGAATACCCCTAACACATGCCTGGCCTCCAAAGTTTTCACTGGGAAGTTCTGTTGCCTACTGGAGCTGGAACACAGGTCCCTCATTCAATGACATTTTCACCAGCTTTCTGTTTTTGACTTCCTAAACTTGACTGTCCTGAAACTTGTTCTGTAGACCTGCCTGGACTCAAACTCAGCCTCTGCTTTCAGGGTGCTGGGTTAAAGGTGTTCACCACCATACCTGGCTCTAAGTGTTTCTTTAATTCCTTTTCACTAGTTCAAAACTTAGCTCTTTCCCTGCGGTAACAATTTCCTTTATTCCATTTCTTAACCTGTGTGTATCCTTGAACACAGGATTTAGCTCTGTTCTACTTTCTGGTACCCCTTTACTGAATATGTACATTTTGAATTTTTATTTGCTCAGCTTGATCGTTTTCATTAGAAATCTTTATCAGAGTTAACACTAAAAACCACACAAGAGAGTCTAT
Source organism: Microtus ochrogaster (assembly GCF_000317375.1). Taxonomy (NCBI): domain Eukaryota; kingdom Metazoa; phylum Chordata; class Mammalia; order Rodentia; family Cricetidae; genus Microtus; species Microtus ochrogaster. The sequence continues at coordinate 33,081,847 of NC_022018.1, forward strand.
ACTAGCTATTTTGAGATTTCTTCTACCAATGGAATTAATCTGAAACTCTCCAGTTTAGCCTCAGGCAGACTCTTCAGGCAAAGGCCAAATGCAGCGGTATTCTTCACCAAATCTTCATCAGAATAATCTCCAGGTAACATACTAAAATCCTTCTCCTCTGAAACTTCTAGAGGTAACTCCCCAATGTTCACCAAATCACACTCAGGACTACTGTCTTCCATCTTCCTATTAATATAGCTCAATAGCAAAGTGGTTAAAGCACTCTACTGCTTCTCTAATTTACTTTCCCCACGTCCATAGTCTTTCAAGTAAACACATGGTCTGGCTTATCACAGCAACGCCCCAGTCTGTGGTACCAATTTCTATTTTAGGGTTTCTATTACTGTGAAAAAACACCATGATCATACCAACTCTTATAAGGAAAATATTCAATTGTGGTGATTTGCTTTCAGTTTCAGAAAGTCAGTCCATTATCACCATTGTATGGATCATGTGACATGCAGGCAAACATGGTGCTGGCTATATTTTGATCAGACACTACAAAAAATGGACTCTGGCACTGGGTGGCATCTTGAGCATAGGGGACATCAAAGCCCTGCCCCCATAGTGTAACATTTCCTCCAATAAGGCCAGACATACTGCACCGAAATCACACCTTCTAATAGTGGAACTCCAAATGAGCATATGAGGGCCAATTTCATTTAAATTAACACACACACACACACAATCTTTATTACTGAACAAAGCAATATGCATCATCACTTTTTTCTCAGGATGAGGGAAATTCTGTTTAGCGATCAACTCTCACATTAAACAATCAATACAAAGGAGTCAACTTTTTTTTCTCAGTTTTTACTACTCTCAATCATAGCCATAGCATTTGATATTTTACAATAATTCCTTTTACCATTTTTTTATCAAAGGCCCTATGTGCCTTACTACATTTAATCATAAATCTACCCTAAAAAATCACTGTTTCAATTTTGTGATTCATAATAATGGAGCCCACAATGATTTCATAACTCGTCTAGGCTGCAGAATATTTTAAATAGCAGAAGCTATAGTTGTAGGCAATGTAAACTTTACTCCAAAAACTTTGTTTGTAAGCACTAATCCAGGCCATGTGTCTGTAACAGTACACTTATTTGGTGAGAATTTTGGAATGCTAGATTATGAACCTAATTTATGTTAGACTTTCTCTGACCCCTATAGTCATTCAAAATAAACACAAAACTAGGCTGTTGAAAACACAGGAATCTCTCTTGGCATGTTCTTCCAGCTTTTTTTAGACTTTTGCATAGTACTGCTTTTCTTAGTGTATACAGTTAACAATATGGATGGTTGACACTGCCGAATTCTTCTACAAATACCTATAACCACTAAAGCACAAACATACGCATATACGTACATCCATGTCTAGTTTCTGTATTTTCAATAATACAGATGGTTGGAGTAACAACATACTTGTCAAAACATAGTAAAGTACCATATTTTGGATACAATTACATTATTATTATCACTGACATGGGTGCAATGGATGAATGTTCCCGTAACTACTGCCTGTCAATGCCTACTTTTATCTCAACACCCAAATGAAATGGTACTGAACAGCTGCCTGTGGACTCGGCCAGGAGCACATGTTAATGCAGGACTTTGATTGCCCAGATGATTATTTTGAATCATGGGTCAAAAATAGTAGTATGGCCTGGTTTGCAAGCAGCTCTTCCCATACAGCCTGGTGGTTCTGTAGCTTCTCCTCCGATTCCCCTGTCTTGCAGAATATACATGGAGATGATGTCTCTTAATAATCTATGGGACTAGAAAGAAGGTAGTTGACTATAACGAATAGCAATCATCTCAGACCTGTCACCACATCCTCCCTTCTCTTGGTGTTATTGCTGTGGCAGAACATGCCCTCTGTTTGTAAACTTTCCTAAGCATCTTTTATTCTTGATAAATTCCCCAGATGCTCAGTGCAGTGTCTTTGCACTTAAAAAAGCGAAACAATGACAAGGCAAATAGCTGTTCTCATTAAGTAATAGACCAATAAGGCAGCAAACTTCAAGGTCTATGAAGGAACGCGGTGGAAGAAGTTCTCATGTATTTGCAAATTTCGATCTTTTATTTCTGTTTTAATGTGTGGGTTTATTGCATATGGTGCATGTGAAAGCTGGTGAGCATGTGGAAGGCAGAGGGTGACTTTCAGGAGTCCACTCTCTCCTTCCACCTTGTTGAGGAGAGTCTTTTGTTTCTGCTATGCTGCATTGCCTAGGGTAGATTGGCTATAATTTCCAGGCAGTTCTCCTATTTCCACCCCCAACCTTGCCCAAGAAGTGCTAGAGTTACAGATGTGTACTGTCACATCCAACTTGTGTGTTCTAGGGGTCACACTTAGGTTGTTATGCCTGTATGGCAAGTGCTTTTACCTGCAGACCCATCTTGCTGACCTACTTCACATTTTTTGACTTGCCCTTTGCCTATTCCGATGCAATGTTGAGGAACATCACATCACTAGGGCAATGCTGTCAAACTGTTCAACTTGTATTAAGAACCACCCTTCAAATAGCATCAAAGCAATTCCACAATTCTGTTGCCTTTTAAGTTTTCTTTGAGGAGGAAGCACATAGATGCATATGGCCCCATCTCTCACCTTTGCCCTGGCATACCCTGGCTTTTTGGACACCCCTCTGACTTGTGGATATACAATCTCATCTGCTTCAAGGAAAGACAATCTTCCTTCAAATGATTATGACTTCTGTTCACCTTCCCTGGTTATGTTTCCATAGCAAACCAGGGGATGAATTGTTCTGGGCTTGTTTTATTTATTTTAATATTTCCTTTCACCATCTCCCTCTTCTAATCTGTTATTCCCACAGGCAGAGACTGCAGTTTTGCTCCCATCACAAGAAGTTTCTAAAGTGAGCAGGAGCAGTGAGGTAAAGACCATAGAGTTTCCCTTATTTGCATATCTTTATCTGCACAGTGAAGGTTTTACAGGCTCTGATGGCAAAGTCATGGGCTATTGTCCATAGGAGATAGATAAGGATTAGGAATGGAAAGAAAGCTGCATTCAAGACAGAAATAAAAGGGGCCAATCTCTGGCAAAAAACATAAAACAGCATCTGCTGTAACAAGCTGAGTTCTGAGGAGCATCTTTTGTTACTCAAGGATGGCTGCTTTCCTGAGGCCTTTGAGGACATAAATAATGACAGATAAAGGGTGTGTGCCAAGTGAGAAGCAAGGGAAAAAGTCTCAATTTGATGTGCAACTACTTGATTCTCAGCCATGTGAAAATACAGAGAGGTTTAGAGTAATGAAGCACCTTGGTAGCATTGGGTGACTAATTTACTGTTTTCTGCAGAACACACTACTGGAGCTGTCTGGTTTCCAGAAAAAGATAAAGCCATCTACATAATGTACTCCTAGTGTCCCCAAATGGGCTCTCTGCCCTTGGTGTTGGCACCCCACTCAACCCCACTGACATTTTGGCAAGACTCACTGGTCTCTCTGTGTGCAAGGTTCATGATCACAAAGCCCAGAAAATTCCCATTCAACTCACACATTTAGAGCAACAAATCATCTTTGTTAGTGCTTTTAACATGATAATTTCCAAGTTTCCATTAGGATAAGCAAAAACATAATCTTGGTCAGGTTTTAGACCAAAGATCTAAATAACTGACATCACTTACCTTTGATAGATATTTGTAAAACAGATATAAATGTTATGAGAAACAGAATGAACATTTGAAATGATCAAGTTTATCCTTTTCTGTTTAACATAGAAAGTAAGCACATGAAATACATCTATCCATCCATTATTTCATAGCCATTCTTCTGTGATTCTCTTGCACATATGATTAAAAAAACTAGTAGCTAACTAATATTTGCAAATCTTCCGTAAAAATTACTTTGTTTTACTGCAAGACAATTTTTTACTTTTTCTTATAATCCCTGAACCATGAAATGAGCCAGAAGCCCTTTGTTGTCTCTTTATACATACTTAAGTGCTTTATTAATGAGTTGTATCAATTTCTATGTCTCTTAAGACAACATTCATCTTCATATTGAGAAATTGACTTAGGTTTGATCTGAGTTTCCAAGGAAGCAAAGGCCAATGGTCTTCTCTGTTAAATGTCTGTTGAGATCCTTTTTGTCTTGGAAGGCTGTGGTTTACTTGAAGTAAATTACAAAATGAAAAACATGAATTAATACAATTCAGGACCATGTGATTGTGTGATTTGTGTGTGTGTGTTTTGTCTTTCATTCTTTCTGTAGACCAGAGGGTAACATTAAATGCCTTGCTCATTCCTTTCCATCTTTTTTTTAAAAAAATAAATGTAGAAGGTTATATGCTCACTGATTCCAGAAAGTAATTCTTTTTTTTACTTTTTTATTGAGAAAAGGAAAAAAAAAGTATCCGCCTCCTCCCAGCCTCCCATTTCCCTCTCCCTCCTTTCAACCTTCTCCCCCACCCCTCAGCTCCTCTCCCCCTCCCTCTCCAGTTCATAGAGCAGTCAGGGTTCCCTGCCCTGTGGAAAGTCCAAGGTCCGCCCCCCTCCGTCCATGTCTAGGAAGGTGAACAACCAAACTGGCTAGGCTCCCACAAAGCCAGAACATGAAGTAGGATCACAACCCCTTGCCATTGTCCTTGGCTTCTCATCAGTCCTCATTGTCTGCCATGTTCAAAGAGTCCAGTTTTATCCCATGCTTTCTCAGTCACAATCCAGCTGGCCTTGGTGAGCTCCCAATAGATCAGCCCCATTGTCTCAGTGGGTGGGTGCACCCCTCGTGGTCCTGACTTCCTTGCTCAT
>NC_022018.1:33087636-33089806 GCF_000317375.1 Microtus ochrogaster
AAAAAAAAAAAAAGAAAAAAAAAAGAAAAAAAAGTAGATAAACTAAGATGAACAAATGCTCTTAGTCCCAAGGCTTTGCCAATGACAATCTAAACTTTTTAACTCTGCTTTAGTTTCCTTGGTATGATATGATGGGGAGGGGATAACCAAGGACAAAAAACAGACTTGCCTTCTTGGAAAATGGGTATTTAAAAAAAATTACTTAGGTGTCTTTTGAAGTAGGGACTAGCTTTCTTTTGAGGCTAGCCTGAAACCCGCAGCAATCATCATGCATCAGCTTCTTGTCTTCTAGGATGACAGGTGGGTGTCACTATGTTCCTCGATCAGGCTAGAGAATGTATGTTCCTCGATCAGGCGAGAGAAGTAAGGTAGTGTACTTCAGCAATACATATATTCTAGCCCACTGACCTGCAGTTAGCATGCGATCTCAGGCTTATCATCCAGTGTAGATTGAGAAAAATAAAATTTCCAGTTGGTTAAAAGATTCTCTTCTTCCTTCTTACAGTGCCTTTAAAATAGGTTTTATTATTGAATTAAAATGGGTAACCTCTTAGGCATGGTTTTACATAAAGTTCCTTCTTTGCATGAGCTAAATACCTCATGTTTTGAATATTTAAAATTTGACTATATGGAAATGTTGAATTTATGTCATCATGAGATTTGCATAGATTTATTTTCACCAAAATGAAAAGACTATTGACTTTGGAATGTGAAAGAAATCATTTGGTTCTGAATGAAAATAATTCAGGAGGGCTGGGAATTTGGCTTAGTGGTAGATCACTTGCCCATAACACTGTCCTGTGTTCAATTCCATCACTAAAAGTAAACAACAACAATGACAAAAATGGAGAAGAAAGAGAAAAATGGTCACGGAGGCAATGAAGGAGGAAAAAATAGAAAATGATTTTTTTAAAAAAATCCATCTTGTATTGTTTCGTTATTTAATATTCCCCTTTGGTATGTTCTATGTTATATAAAAACTTGTCATGACTGATCAAAATAAAGAGAAAAAGTGTCAGTAGGGGGGCTCATCCACAAATGGATATATATCATCTCTAAGGTTTGGGGACCATTGTTGGAAAAGGAATAGAAAGATTATTAAGAGCAATAAATCAGGAAAGGCCGGGCGATGGTGGTGCATGCCTTTAATCCCAGCACTTGGGAGGCAGAGGCAGGCGGATCTCTGTGAGTTCGAGACCAGCCTGGTCTTCAGAGCTAGTTCCAGAACAGGCTCCAAAGCCACAGAGAAACCCTGTCTCGAAAAACCAAAAAAAAAAAAAAAAAAAAATCATGAAAGAGCAGAGCAAAATAACATCTTCTGGACATCGAAGGATCCCTGTACTCATGGGTGTTGGTACAGGATCAAGTGAGCTAACGTTCAATCATGGAAGGGAGAGGGCCTTAAGACCCACTATGCCTAACTGAGGAACTTTGAATAGTTGATAGTACCTGGGGAAGGGAAAGAAGGTTTTCTTTAAGGGTGTGACCCTTAGTTGATCCATCATGCTCCAGTGGCTGGCCCCACACCCAGGAGTATATGGTCATCACAGACTGGGCTCAATATATATGTATGTATAAATAGCATATTTACATGTACACATAAACACACACATATATACATATATACACGTGTACACATAAACACATATATACACATATACATACATGTGTGTGCTACAAGTTGTAACAGTATACAGCAATTTCTCAGTCATCTTTTCATGAGTGACATCTCAAAGCCAAGGGCTTTGATAAATGTTTTTAAACTAAAAGACAAGGCCTTTTGGCATTATTACTTTGTGAATAAGTGGCTGTCCTTTGTTGTAGACTTTTGCTATAGCTACCTCCCTTTTGGTTGTGTATATGGGAGTTAATTCCCTAGTTCAGAACAGTTTCCCACTGCTAGGGCTTTTTCTTTTCCCCTATGTAAACACAGAGATCTGCCTTCCTGTAATTATCTTCACCAGCAGGCATTTGGTCAGTGCTTAGGGTCCAGGCATAGAGCATTTCATTCAGATATTCACAGATCTCCAAGGACATGGAATTACTACCTGCCCAAAGCTACTGTTCTGGTTTTATCCCACTTAAAAGATTCTTTTTTTTTTTAATATTTTTTTTTTATTAAGAAAGAAAAAAAAATTTTCCGCCTCCTCCCATCCTCCCACTCCTCCCA
>NC_022018.1:33091706-33127130 GCF_000317375.1 Microtus ochrogaster
CTGTGAGTTCGAGACCAGCCTGGTCTACAAGAGCTAGTTCCAGGACAGGCTCCAAAACCACAGAGAAACCCTGTCTCGAAAAAAAAAAAAAAAAATATATATATATATATATATGACTGAGACCATTTGTAATGGGTAGAACAATGTAGAACAAGAGAGAGCAAGCGAAAATTGAGAGAAACAAAGAGAAAGAAGAATGAAACATGCACAGACTATTCCTGTTGTGAGTAGATTTCTCACCCCTCCGATCTTTACCCTCAGAATTTTATGCCCCCTTTAGCTCATACTGACATCTTTAACTGAACTTTGTAATGTATGCACATACACACATATACATGTATACATACATACACGCATACATCCATAAACACACACACACAAGAACATAGAGTTGGTTGTCCAGGATCAGGATAGGTAGTAAGCATATCTGGGAGGAGTTTGGGGAGATCCAGAGGGTAAAGATGATCAAAAATATATTCTATAGAATTCTCAAAGAAGTAATAAGAATGTTTTCACAAAAAGGAAAAAATGTTTTCCAGTTAAGAAAAAAATTGATAAATATTAATAAAATGTTAAACAAAAGGAAAAATATGCATAATTATATAACAGATGCAATCAGAGGGGAAAAATTAATAAATAAATAAATAGCATGTCTAAAAACCTGCAGCATTCTTTGTCTAATTACATATATTAATATTTATTGAATTCTTTGTGTCATGTACTTTACAAATTTCATCTCAATTAGTATTCTCAGCGATTCTATGAAGTAGACATTATTAGGCTGAACATTAGAGCTAAGTGTCTGGGACATGGAGAATATCTAAAGCTAACATCAACTGTTGTCAAGTAGGACAGGAAGCTGTGAGCTCAAGTCTCCTGAATCCCAGGACCTACATTCACCACATTGCTGGCAGCCAACCATCTGAACCATGCCAGCAGATATCCCTGTGCATCCAGATCAAAATACAATTTCTCAGCATGGACATGATTTCTTAGGGGTTAATGCCCATTAGAAGTCTGTGTTGAGAAAGCTATGAACATATCTCTTCTCATATTCTATACTCACAAACACGTTAAGAAGGCTAACGAACATATTGCAGGGTTAAAATAGATATCTCTATTGGCTTTCATCTCCAGGTACCTTCTCTTCAGAGTCAGGCTCTAGATACATGGTTTACCAAACAGGAAAAGTTGACATTAAGGAAGTCATGTCATCCCATTTGTAACTTAGGAGGGCAAGTGAGGGACAGAGCAAGGCCACCCTAGAGAACTTCAGCAAATCATTCCACTGCATTACATAAAACATCAAGAATGTTAAGAAACGTGCAAATGAGGTTTTCATTCTCTCAAACAACAGAACGAACCGAAGCAAAAGCAATTTTGTTAGAAGAAAGAACCAGTTGTTCAATCCCATCATGTCCTTGCACTTGATGACACAAAGACTGTATTCAGCGTGAATAGCACGTCCCCTTCCCTCACAGCAAGGGGTTATTGTATGGGATGTTTTAGTGACTTCCTTTCTCTTAGAACTCTGTAAACAGTGCTCGCTCATGAACATGGAAGTTTTAGTGCATGATAAGAATTTATCTGGTATTTTAGGAATTCAAACCATAATGTAAATATCAGATATGTAGGATATCTACTATGTGACCTTTGTGAAAGGGTTGTTCAACTCCCTAAAGGGGTTGAAACCCACAGGTTGAGAACCACTGGTTTAGGTGAAAGACTAACTCACAAATTCCAGTAGGAAAACTTTTTTTAAATCACATTCTATATTAAGGTCTACATGTTATGTCCTAGGATATGGTGCCATTTTTATATCTCTTTGACTGTGTCTGTAAATAAGCCTAGAGCTTGGTCTGAACATTCTGGCTGGTAATGCAATGTGGTTTGCTTTGAACTTGATCTGGTTCCCACCACTGATTGTGACTTACTGGCTGGAATGAATGGATCAAATATGTATTGTGGCCTTGGTATCAACAGAATATATAAGGCACCATTTGTCTTAAGGATATAACATTCCTTTTCAATGATTGACTGAAAGGTAGGGTATTTACATGGACTTCAACCTATTAGCCATTTTAAGGAAAAACCTCAGATTATAAATTGTTACATGTTTCAAAATAAGACCAAGTCTAGTACTGGAAACTTAACAAACTACTCAGTGCTATCAAAGTCATGGTTGTAGGAAAAAAATTTCCAACCAGAAGTTTGCTAAATCGGCATAATTTCCACAGGTAAGCATAGTCCTCACCCTTCATCAAAGAAACATCTCTTCACAACAGACAGAGACCATTTCAGAAAAACCACATCCAATCAATTTACAGAGCTATGGAGTCTAGTCTCAGTGATATATTTACAAAACACTTACTAAACCTAAGGTTCAGGGAACATTACTCTCTGGGTATAAGCTAAACAAGAATAACACCAGTATACATGACAACCTGGATAGATAAAATCCATGAGACTACCAAACTTATTCAAAGAATTACAGGCAACTCAGGAAAACTGGGAACATTTGTCCTTACACCCACAGATAAGTGTAACCCTCACCCTTCATCAAAGAAGTATTATATGGATATATATATATATATATATATATATATATATATATATACACACACACACACACACACACACACACACATATACACATGCTATAAAAATTAAAAAGAGGCCATGAATTTGAAGGAAAGTGAAGAGGGGTATCTGGAGAGTTTGAAGGCATGAAGGTGAAGGGTGAAATACTATTATTAAAATATAATATAATCTCAAAAATATTTTTAATCTACAAAAAGATGCTATAGCCTAAAAGTTTGTCATATAAGCACGTCTGACTAACTATGTAAAAGAAAAGGAAATTGTTTCATTTTAAATGCATGGTTTTCTTGTGTATTTATTATTGTATTTAAAACTGGATCATAGACTCTCATAAATCTACCATAGGAAGAAGAGGATCTCTCACCTACAAAGGATGCAGAAGTTCCCAAAGCCTTTGAAAATGAGAAACAGAACATTTATCTGTTGGTAAATATTTAGGCACTGTCCAGTATCTTAACAAACAAACACTTCCAAAGTCATGGAAGAACTCAACCTTGATCCCTGTTTCATTCAGGCATTTGCTTGATGAAGCTAGGTCTTCATTCTGGGGAAAAAAAAACAAAAAAACAAAAAAACAAAAAAACAACAACAACAAAAAAAACCCAAAAAACACTTTGAACTTCAGCATATTTTCTCACCAGAGGTAGCATTTGCCTTCACTCAACTGTTTTCTTCTTTTCACAAATGACTACTCTCTTGTAACCAAACTTTCGCTTTTTAATTTTTAAATAAAATTAGCTTGTGTTGTTGTTGCTTTACTTCACAATGTCAATTTACCAACATCTCACTATTCCTCTGAATCAGTTATTCTCTTTAAGGTAACACAATGCTTACTGGAAAGGCACTGTCTCTGATAGGAATGCTAAGATGTAAAACGACTATGTTAAAAAATGGATAGTAGATAACATTCTACAGGAAACGAAAAGCTCCTATGCCTAGCTGACCATGGAGAGAGTAAAACACCTCCACACACCACAGGAGAATGCAGAAATACTAAACAACTTGGAAACATTCTTAGGATATGTTTACTTTAGTTATAACAAAGTAAATCATCTACACTAACTGCCTTTCTCTTCCTCTGACCAAATAACAGGCAAGAACCGAGTTAAATGAGGATAGGTATATTTTGACTTGACAGCAGGCAGTTTATCACGTGGGGCTGGTGGGGAGTGTGTAGTAGCTTCATGTTTACAGTTTGGCACATATGGAATCAGAGGGAGGTATAGTTTGGTGCTTATTTTACTTCCATGATGACTGCCCATAGAGTGTTGTTGCCTACATTCAAGGAAGGGCACACTCTATTTGAATTAATTCTTTCTAAAAATATACTCACTTATAGACCCGACATGCATCTCACTAATGCATTGGGCATTTCTTAAATCTATCAAATTGACAATCCCTGTTAGCCATCACACCAGAAAATTTACTAGTAACTTCCTAATGAATTTAAAAATGTTGCAAGAATTACAAATATCTAATATTCCATTGGCTATTTCAGTCTACATTACTTTTTGATCAGTTGTACAGGAATTATAATACAGCCATGGATTTAATCAATAACGGAATGTTTTTACATTGAGAAGTCTAAATAGGTAAGGTAAATAGTACATTATTAAGATATTAAATTGCATAGACAGAAAAATATGGTGTCAAATACATTAATTTTCTTATTTTTCTGCTGCTTCTATCCAGCTTGGGTGAACTACACACAGTATGATAGCTTCTTATATAATGAATAATTAAAACTGGCATTTCTCATTTAAAAATGTTTTCCATTTATGAATATTTAGAATATATTCCATAATATGACATTTAATGTTAATACATATGTATAATATGTTATTATCAAATTCACTTTCTATTTCCTCTTCTCCAATTTCTTCCTTATCCCCTCACTTTCCCCTTCCAAATTAATGTACTTAATCTTATTTTTAATACTCATTGAAAGCCAATGCTTTGAAGTAGTTTCTTTTGCTTTATAGTGTCTAAATCTGTCAAATACAGTTCATTTTCAGTAAATATTTTAATTTAGTTTAAAGGAAAGTAATTGATTCAAAAGAGAAATATAACATTTGTAAACCAACCTTGTGGAGGGAGCAATGAGCAACAGAAATTAGTTCCAATAAGATATTTTGAAATCATAGTTACAGGATATATTTAATTTCTAAAATTCAAATTCAGATAATGTTAAAAGAAACAGGCTAATACACATTGGATAAAAAAAATATATCAACTTGGCCCCAGATTCATTATGCAACAATGGTTCTGAAAAAAATATTCAATGGAACTGCACAGGTTTCTAGACATTTAAAAGGGTCAGTTTGATCAAAGGAGTCCTTATAATGAAGCAAGATGCTGAATTTCTTCATAAATTTTCAGTACAGTTTCACAGAAGATTTATTGTGTGTGAGACTGAATAAAAATGATAACTCAAAGAGCAGAAGGAGGGAGAACATGAGCAAGGAAGTCAGGACCTCCAGGGGTGCGTCCACCCACTGAGAAGGTGGGGCTGACCTAATGGGAGCTCACCAAGGCCAGCTGGACTGGGACTGATGGAGCATGTGATCAAACCGGACTCTCTGAATGTGCCTGACAATGAGGGCTGACTGAGAAGCCAAGGACAATGGCACTGGGTTTTGATTCTACTGCATGTACTGGCTTTATGGGAGCCTAGCCAGTTTGGATGTTTACCTTCCTAGACCTGGATGGAGGCGGGAGGACCTTGGACTTCCCACAGGGCAGGGAACCCTGATTGCTCTTTGGACTGGAGAGGGAGGGGAAGGGAGAATGGGGAGAGGGGAAGGGACATGAGAGGAGGGGAGGAGGTGGAAATTTTTAATAAAAATAAAATAAAATATTTCTTACAAAAAAAGATGATAACTCAAACAATTTAGCTGACTTATAATAGACAATTAGAAAATTTGTAAACTTTGCAACAATCACATAAAATTTTTCTTTTGAAAAATAATCTTTCTAAATATGTTATTTATGTCAGCATGTAACTGGCTCATTATTTTATTTGTATTACATTTATTTATTTGTGGTTTTTTGTGTGTGCATGTGTGTGTGTGTTCCCTTTTGGTGCCCAGAGGACAATTTTTGGGAGTCAGCTCTCTCTCTTATGTGTGTCCAAGAATTGATCAAACAAGGGTCGTCAGTTTAGGCAGCAAGTATCTTAGCCAATTTAACCACATTTTTGTCCATGGGATACTATTTTTTATTGTTAGACAGGGACTTTGACTATTTTAGATTAGGATTTGTCATAATTGTGGCTTTCCTGGAACTTGCTCTGTAGATAATCAGGCTGGCTTCAGACTTACAGAGGTCTACCTACCTCTGCCACTTGAATGCTGTAATTAAATACATGTGCCATCACACCAGACATAGAAATGCTAGATTTAAATAAACTAGTAGATAAATATTTTTAAATATGTCCATTTAATTTCTACTACAAATATTGAGAAGCAGAACCCATATCAATGTAAGTTTGGGGTGGATTCAAAACTGGGCAGTTCTGTGATTCAAACATTTGGTAACTGCAGTTTTATAGCTCTGAAAACCCCATTCATTTCTGAAGCTTTGATTTCTAAAGATGCCCAAATTGAAGTTAGAGGAGCAGTTGTTAGAATAGTCTCTAGAATTGCTCTTTGGCTATTTTGGAAAATTGGATCCATGTTTTTTCGTTTGTTTGTTTCTCTTTTCTTTTTCAATCTTCTTCTGTTTTGTTTGGGACAGCTTGTAACTCCAAATGGCTTCTTTTTTTGTAGCCCGGGATGATGTTGAATTCCAGATGTTCCTGTCATCGACTCCCGAGAGTTGGCATTACAGATGTGTGTTGTCACATCAACCGTCAACATCCATATTTGCTGAACTTGTCATTAAACAAACTATGTCTAAGAAAACAACTCTATAATATATAACTAAAATTATGCTTTTAGTTATTTCATTCCTGTCTGACCATTTTTATCAAGAATGTAACCTTTCACCCAATAAGGAAACACATTGATTGGTACATATTCTGAATTCAAAAAAGGTTTTATGACTCAATTTGATTAAATCTATCTCCTCATTAAAGTTTGTTTGATTGTTCATCTTTTTCTATTATATTTTCTTGTGATAATATTTATGGACAGCATCATTAAAGTGGTCAGTGGTGTGTACCCTCTAGAGCAACACCAACAGGAAAAGAATCCTTAGGCCTGTGATCATTTCTTGTGTAAGAACATGTTCACATTCCTTAACTCTCTGCAAATTAAGATTTGATTAGTTCAAAAATTAAAATGGCTGTTTTGATCTTATTGTCACGCAGGTTAAAAGGTTAATACTTGTGAAAATCTTGTGTGTGGGCATATGTGACTCGGTTGTGTCTGTTTGTGTGTACAGGTGTATGCGGAGGGCAAAAGTCATTGACACATATCTTCTTCTCTTACACTTTCTCTCTCTTTCTCTCTCTCTCTCTCTCTCTCCCTCCCTCCCTCCCTCCCTCTCTCTCTTTCCCTCCCTCCCTCTCTCTTTCTCTCTAAAATATACTTACATCTATCTATCCCCTCCTCAACTCTCTCTTTAAACAAAGTATCTCACTGAACTTGAAGTTCGCAAATGCTGATTGGTTGGCTTGTTATTTGCTAAGCAGTAGGCTATGCCAATCTTCTACTCACCAGTGGTGAGATTACAGATGTGTATCTCTGTACCAGATGTTTGTGTTGTATAGGGATCTAAACACAAATCCTAGTGTTTGTGTGGCAGACTCAATCATCTCTCTATTGTTGTCCAAATCTGAAGACTTAGACAAGCTTGTCATAATGCTATGTAAATATCATGAGTGGGTTCAAGACCAGCCTGGTCTACTGAGTCGGTTCCAGGACAACTAGGGCTACTTAGAGAAACCATGTCTTAGGAGAAAACAATCATATACAAAAATGCCGCACACTGTGCCCCTTGTCTGTGCTCTATGCGCTAGAACCCAGTTCATGAGCTCCAGGCAAGGGGCTGGAGGTTGAGGAAACACACCCGGAGACAAAGCAACACAGAGACCTTCCAACACTGGTACCAAAAGCCCTACTTTAATAGCACCATGGAGGCTTAAATACCCTGCAGTCAATGTCCAACAGTTGAAAATCCCATCCTCTGATCCTCTAAGCTAGACACAGCTTCTAGTAACTTCAATTAGAAGGCTCTAGACAGGGAAGAGCATCTGAAGGCCAGGACTTAATTGGTCCCAACACAAAAACAAGTTTATCTACTCTTGTTACAAACAAGGTCATTGATAGGTGTGTTTTGGATTAACAGAATTGCGCTACTGGGAAATACTGGAAACATAACTCTAACTCTGTACTCATTCCCACTGCTTATGTTAAGAATATCAGCTGAAAGTACAGACACAACACAAGAGAAAGTCTGTAATACTCAGCTCAGAATGAAGACACCAAAGCTTGAGAACCCTCCAGAGAAACTTGAACACATTCAGCTCATAAAAAGACAATAGCTAACTTGGCCAAAGGCAGGAAGTTGAGCCAAGACTTACAAGTAACTTGAGTTTAATTTTAAGTCATAACAGTAAACACAAATTTTAAATTATTATTCATATTGTCATTTTCCTTATTTTATTGCAACCCTAACAATTCTTTACAAGTGTCTTCTAAGGGTAAAAGCAGTATTGTGCAAGGGTATTTAGGCAAAAGTTAAGGAAAACCTTTTTCTAGCCTTTTCTGAAATTTCACATGACTTGGTTTTCCGACTCACGTTTTCCAAACAGATGAAGTTCCCCTTCTACTTTTCAGGCACTTAATTCCCAAATGAGGATGCAATACAGGACAGCCAGCTGGGGCTTGTCAAATGAACCAGATATGGCTGCCCTCGGGCTTATTTAAAAAAAAACAGCACCACATAACTTCCAATTCATTTTGTTTTATACTTTTTCTTGACACTTACCTGGATTCCAGCAATTAGATGAAATGGTGAATTAACTGGAAAACAATCTCTAATTACCCATCTATTTATATTTGACCCATGAGAATTGAGACCAGCAAGTTGTAAGCAAGCAAGAAAACAAACAAACGAAATAAGTGGGTAAAATTGAAGAAATAAACAGAAAAGGAGAATTTCTTTTGAAATGGATGGCAGAGCTAAGAGTGGTAGATTTTCCCATAAACACTTTCTGGGGTGAAATGGAGAGTTTTCTGTCTATAGTAGAAGGAAAGATGTAGCTCATGACCCAGAAGACTCAAGCAAGAGCAGCCTTTGCAGCGCAATGACTGTTCATCCGAGGTAACTGGTAAGAATTAATTACTCTTACCTAGCACTTGTTTAAAATAGTGAATGTTAAACTCTGAAGAAAAGAGAAATTCAAACTTTGAAATACATATTTTTTTCATATTTTTGTTAATAATTTAGCAATTTTACATGTTGATTCCTGAGCACCCCCACTTGCCAGTCCTCCCAGTTCAGGCCTTGAGACCTTCCTTATCCCCAACCCCCAAATGAAGAAGAATAAAAAAGGGGGAAAAAGGCCCAATTTGTGATGTCTATATACTCACTGGAACATGGTCAAACTTCAGGAAACCAGTCCCTTAACAAAAGTAAGTCCTTGTGGGGACACAGTTGTTTCCTATATTTATTTTTTTAAAAAAATTCATTCATGAGTTTTTTGTTCATGTAATTTTCACTCTTCCCCATCCAGCTACCCTTATTTTGCTCCCTACTTCCTCTCCAATTCATGAATTTTTTCTTTAGTTATTGATATACACACATACACATAAAGAGAGAGGAGAGAGAGCGAGCACCTGCTGATTCCATTCAGTGTTACTTGTATGGAACTATGCATGCTTAAGGTTGATCATTTGTTTGGACCACCTCTCAGGGAGCTCATTTCCAAAGAAAGACTAATTTTCTCTCTCTCAACCTCCATTGATTTCCTATACTTCTTGATTTAGTGGTGCAGCCTTAAGAGATTTCTGTCACCTATGATGGCATGCCAATTGGAGTTGTCATTGTGCAGGTCTTGTTCAGATGATCATATTGTTGTGATTTCATGAGTACAACTTCCTATAGTATGTAGAAGATGCTATCTTACAGCAGACATCCTGGTCCTTTGGCTCATATGATATTTCCACCCCATTCTTTGATGGTCACAAAGCCTTAGGTGATACAGTTGTTTGAGTGTACCAGTCAGGACTGAGAACACTATAGTCAGTTTCTTCTACATTTTGAGCAGTTGTGAATTTCTGTGGGTTTTCTCCACTGGATACTGAAAAATCACAGAGAGGATTTTTAAAGGTGATTAAATTTCTCTTTGAATGTATGAATAAGTATTTAGAATACACTTAGAAATTATACTGATTTAGGAAAGTGGCAGTAATAGGTACTCCTCTAGGGTCCATTACCTTATCATCCACAGGAGTTGGTGAAACTTGTGGTACCAGGAAAAAAGTTCTCTATTGACTGGGTCATATATCTGATTAAATAATTTTTGGATACACCAAAAATAAGTACCACTATTATACCCATTTTTATATCTTGCCATGATAGTCATTGTTGTGGTTCCTAGATTTTACAGCTTATTTGGACTGTGAATTTCCTTTTACCTTGGCAGCTTACATAGCACCTTCACTGTGTGAGGGCTGGGCCTCAGGGAGGAGGCTTCTAAGTCACCTTGATTCTTTCAACTTTTATGTTTGAGCAATGTGTTGACTTTACAGCAGAACTTTGTCTTCAAGTTCTGGAAGATGTAACAGCATTAACCTATACTGTTTAGAGAATCTCTTAGACTCATTGACTAACAATTAAAGAAAGGTTTCACATGCTTGAAGCTGGGTTTTCTGCTAGATGGTCTATGGTATTTTTGAAGAGCATTATCATCACACCAAGTAGCTTAAGTTCATTCAAATTATTTTTATATCTGCACAACTAGACATATACAAATAGACATACATAGGCATGTCAATGTATTTTTCAATAACATAATACATTTCCCTTTTGCAATCATTCTTAGTGTTCTTTTTCCTCTTACTCTCCATCACCCTCCCCTGTCCTCAGATAAAGCCCACTGTCATGTTTTTCTCATTTTCTTCTTCATAGGACCTGTATCCTAATATTACCCTCTAGAGTTCTTCCTCCCCAATTTGACCCCTTTTTATTTTCAAGGTATCTGCAGTTTCTCCACATAATATACTTGCCCCTGAAGATTCAAAACCAGCATCCGCAAACAAGAAATAACATGTTGGTGCTTATGATTTTGATTCTGGATTATCTCCTTCAATAAATAGTCATCCTCCTATATAGAAGAATGAAATTATGCTGGTACCTATTTCCCTGTTCAAAAATAAACTCCAAATGGATCAAAGATCTTAATGTGAAACCTAAACACTGAAACTGCTGGGGAAAACAAAGGTAGTACCCTGCAAGTCAAAGATGTACGAAAGGACTTTCTGGATAGGATTCATTTATCCTAAGAAATGAGGCCAGTGATTGACAAGTGAGAATTCATAATGCCACAATGTCTCTGTGCAGCAAAGGAAACGATCAAACATGTGGAGAGGAAGCCCACAAAGTGACAGAGAATCTTGGCCAGCTGTCTAGTGATAAAGGAGCAATGTCCACACTCCAATTTTTAAAATGGGCTGTATCCAAACATAGATTTCCCTTTTCTTTTTTGAGACAGGGTTTCTCTGTAGAACTCTGGCTGTCCTGAAACTTATTCTGTAAACCACGCTATCCTCAAACTCACAGAGATCTGCCTGGCTCTGCCTCCCTGAGTGCTGGTATTAAATGCGTGCATCGCCACTGTCAGGCCAAAGAGAGATTTCTTAAAGGAAGAGACAAAAAGGTATTTGTTATTTTTTATAGTTAAGGAAATGTAACTTAGAACTGCTTTGATATCTCATCTTACACTGGTCAGAACAGTTGAGATCAAGAAAGCAAATGACAGCAAATGCTGGGAAAGACATAGGGTAAAGGATATTTTCAGGTTCTTTTTGTGGGCAAACTGATGCCATAACTCTGGAAATTAGTTTGGAGAACTCTTTAAAAGCTAAAAAATACATCTATTACTCCTTGGCATGTACGCAAAGGACTTAGTCTCCAATCCACACATACTTGCTCATGCATGTTTTTTTTCATTTTGTTCACATTAGTTAGTAAATGGAAACAACCTAAATGTTCTTTACCATCCAACAAGGCAATGAAGATGAGATCCATATATACAATGGGATACTATTAATCTATAAAGGAAAAGGAGATCATAAAACCTGATGATACATGGGTGGCATAATTTTTAAAGAATTGTATTTGTTGGAAGGTAATGCCAAATGAATGCAGGTATGCAAGAAGTTAAACTAGCTTATACACAATAGCAATTGATACAACTAAGATTTGTTATTAAACTTTTAATGCTCTATTTGATGCATGGAAATGGTGTGCTTCCATAATAATGTCCACAAGTTATGCTTCATTGCATGCATCACTGTGTTAAAATACATCAAAAATTGTTTTATTAGTTAATTAAAGAAAGATCAAGGAGGATAAATAACTTGTTCCAGATGGCAGTAGTAATAAATTATGAATTCAAGAGTTACCTTTGGGTCACTTTCATTAAGTTTGTGTTCTGGCTTGGATCTTAAATGTCAGAAAAGGCCCATGCTCAGGGTGATGCCACTGGGAGGTGGTAGAACTTTATGGAGCCTAATAGAAAACTGTCTCTCTTCCTATCTTTCCTGTTCTCTTTCCCTATCTTATCCCTCCCTTCCTGTCCCTCTCCCCTCCCTCTCTCTCTACCTCTCCTCTTGTTTCTCTTTGTCCCTCTCCCCTCCCTCTCTCTCTACCTCTCCTCTTGTTTCTCTTTGTCCCTCTCCCTGTCCCTTTCCCTCTCCCCTCCCTCTCTGTCCTTCCCCTTTCCTCCCCCATGTTCCTCTCCATATTCCTTTCCCTCCCCACCTCCCTCCATCTCCCTCTGCTCTTTCCTTCACTCTCCTTCCTCTCTTCTCCCTCCTCTTCCATTTTTCCAGGCTGCCCCAGAGTAGGTTTCTTCATTAATGTACCACAGCACCACAGACCTGAAACGTCTGAACATGTGAACAAAAATAAATCCAATTCCTTACTCCAAGTTGATTTTCTCAGGGAACTTACTGCTGAAACACAATCTGATTAGCAGACACTGTTTCACAAACATTCCAGTGCTGCATAATAAGTTAAATTTAAAGCATATTTTTAACTTAAACTTCATAAAGTGTGCATGAAAACATATCATGGACTTCTTCTTCTTCATAAATAACAGTGCATAGTTTTTAATGTTGTACGAAAAAAATTTTCCTTTTATTGAAAATAGATTTTTTTCTCACATAATATATCCTGATTGGGTTTTCTCCTCCCTCTTCTCCCAGTTTCTCCCTCATCTCTGTTCCCATACAGATTTACTCCCTATCTGTCTCTCATTTGAAAACAAACAGGTTTCTAGGGATAACATTAAAATAAAATAAATAAGGTAATACAAAACCAACACATAAAATAGAGAAAATAAAGCACACATATATGTGTGAATAAAAGAAACTTTAAATGGAAGTATATACCTTCCTAGGGTATATACCTTCCTGAAGTAGAAAGTCATTTGAATTTTATTATGCCTCAGCGTTACAAAGTAAAAATATGAAAACAAACTGAATCTTAATATACCACTGAACTTTGTTGTCACAGGTTTGCTTTGCTTTTATGAAGCTTGTCAGTGTAGCCACTTGCAGATCAAGGGTACCTATCACACTTTGACACTATCGAGACATTGGCTGGTACACTGAGCACATCAGTTCTCATTCTAAAATGATCTCAGCAAGAATTTTTCCACTAATAAGTTTACACCTTTTTGGTGAAATACCATGTCCACAATTCCAATGACTCAATGGCATGTCTATCTGAACTGTGCATCTTAATATGTGGTCAAACCCTATTCTAGCCATCAACACCAGGCTTTGACTTCACAGCATGCTATGAACAACTTCTTAGTTCTGATTATAATGTTTTCTGAAATTCCTCTAGAATGAGAAAATCATATAGGTTTCTCTCTTCAGAATGTTAATCTTTCCTCTAGTTCTTTCAAACCTATTTTATTTTGAGTTACAAAGGACATAGAGGCTAAATGATGTTTCTAAATGTCTTTTTGGCTAGAGTTGTCCATGCCAGCTTTATCACTGAGACAACTTAATGCTCAATAATCTTTGTATTATTTTGTACTAAGTCAGACCCAAGTAGAAAATGAGAATAACTGAGACAGACATCAATCTAGAGATATGTTCATAAAAATAACACATCAATATCCTGTCTAAACTAAAAGGCAGAGATTTTTTGTGGAATGGAGTTTATAGAGAGAAATACCACTTGAGCATCAATTTGGGGATTTCTGTTTGTTTGTAGAGGCCGACTCATGCTTTATCTTTTCAGATATGGAAATACTTTAGTAAACAAATCACAAACCAAGACCTGCATGTGTTCTGAAACTCAGAAGTATTGAGACAGTGGCACAGGAACCCATATTAAAGTATGAGTCTCAATGAATCAAAATACAATTATAAAATAGCTCTCAGATTAAAATTTTGTTTTATATTTATTTCATTATTTCATGATATAATTGATATTATTAACAAATTAGGCTAGGTGATTGACAGTTTACAATGAAATTAAATATGTTAATGTTTCTCTCGGTGGTAATGCAATCATAATTTCTAAAATAATGAAAACCAACTATCTATGTTTATTTTTAATTCATATGGAAAGATCAAGATGAGACTAATAAATAACTTTTAATATTATTTTAATGTAGTCATGATAATAAAGAAAAAGTCAAAAAGTTATAGTAGAAAAGTTTCCCCTATATCACTATATCATTATATATTACTATATCACACATTCTTTAAATGAACTCTGAAAACACCTCAGAGCACTCACTACACACAATTCACTGTATTAGAGTATGACCATTATAAACAAGTCATTTTTCCTTTCAAGGGGCTTACAATACTCTTGAGAAATACAAGTACTCAGAAGCCCCCAAACTAAAATAGAATAAATTAACCCAATTTTTCTTGTTGTCTACAGAGCCAGACACAGGAAAGAACAATATGATTACTTTGTCTTTATAGAGATCTGAAGAATAAAATTAAACTAATTCCATTGAAAAATAGGTAATGATCAAGAACCTGAGAATCAAGTGTGAGGTTCTTTGTTCAACTCATGACCCTAGAAGGAGAACAGTCCCCAAATTCAATGGTTCCACGTTTTCCAAAGGGAACTGTGCACACAAGAGAATTTAAACCCTCAAGTCTTCCCCATGTGACCACCGTCCCACTGCTGGAAACTCTCAGTGAACAACTTGCACACATCTGAATAGCTCTTAGGTTACAGGGAAGAAGCTGGCCTTGGATGGTCTTAGATTGAAGAGCTCACTTCACTTTAGGTTAGCTGTTGAGTCTAGGTCATGCTGAATCCAAAGTGTAAAATACTTGTGTGTGGTGAGGGTGAACATTGTCTCCCAAAGTGAAGAGCTAACTCCATCTATTCTGAAGTACAAGAGCTGAGAGAAAAGAAAGTAGACAAGCAGGTCAGGTTATTATGGTGAAGCACAGAGAAAAGATGATACCATTGTATTCATGTGTGTTACTTGGAGACAGATTTATCTCCTTATGAAAGTGGTCCTGGATTGAGTTTAGGAAATCATCTAAGTACTTCATGATAGACCCCGTGAGAGGAGGTTAAGGGATGACTCTGCAGGAGAAACATTCTCTGAAATGTAAGTGAGTTTGTTATTTTTTATGTTTTACCCAACCACCATTTGTATAATGACACAATGACTTCATAAAAGAGACAAAACAAAGCCCTGGATATATTAAATTTGAATCAATCAGCTTGTCTTTCTGGCAGATGAAAGAGACATAGGCATGTGAGGAAAGCATGTTAAATGGGTGATTTTCTCTGCTTACATGTACCACAGTATTAAAGAACAATAAGTTAAATATTTCTTCTCTTTATAATAGATTTGGGAACCTATTTGTAATGTGTGTGTGTGTGTGTGTGTGTGTGTGTGTGTGTGTGTACAGAACAGTTTGGGAGAAATGAAAGAAGTTATCCCAAATTGAACCATCTGTCAATACATTAAAAGGAGTCATCCTTAAAGCAACCTGTATAATATATGGGACTTGCTCTCCAGTCTCATTTCTGTACATGACAAATAAGCAAATTCTTGCATTTTGCTTTGCTTCCCTTTCAGAAATATTTTCCCACATTTCATTTTGAGTTATCTCCTTTATTCACTATTTTATTTACTTAATTTATGTTTCCCCTTCCTCTTCTCCTCCCAGTTCCTCCCCCTACTTCCCCTTTCTACTCCTTGTCCACGCCTCCTCCTTTGTTTCTTTTCAGAAAAGGGCAGACATCCCATGGATATCAGCCAACCATGGTATATGATGTGACAATGAAACTAGTCACCTATCTCCTCTTCTATTAAGGCTGGTGGGAGGAAAGTGTTCCAAAAACAGGCAACAGAGTTAGAGATAGCCCTGAGCCCACAAGTAGGAATTCCATAAAAAGACCAATGATAGCAGAATATTATTGGAAGTCATTTCATTGATGTTTTTGCCAGTTGTTCTATCCTAGGTCTCTAGGCCATCCTGCCTCTGGGTCCTGGCCATTCAGGCAGTGACACTTCTAGGTCTCAAGCTAGACAAGTCATTGGTTGGGAACTCTCACTATTTCTGTGCCACCTCCACAACAGCTCATCTTGTGGGCAGGATTGTAGCTAGATGATATGGGGGTTTGTTTGTCATCCCAGTTCCTCATGGGAAGTCTTGCCTGGTTACATAAGATGGCCATTTCTGGCTCTGAATCCCCCATTGCTAGGCGTCTTAGCTAGGGTCACCCTCATAGATAGTTGGTAGTTTTTATTACACTGGGTTTCTAGCTCCTTTCAGAGATGTCCCCAGATTCCAGTTTTCTCTCCCAGCATTATATTCCTCCATTCTCCCCCCATCTGATCCATTTTTTTTTCAGTTTTGTAGACATTTTCCAGTTTATGAGCCATCATGGAAGAAATCATCAAAATAATTTGAAAGAGTAGAAAGATAAATAATTTATCAGTTTCCTTTTCTGAATGTTTAATAATAATTAAGTCCTCATGTTATTATTGGAGTAGTGTGTGTGTGTGTGTGTGTGTGTGTGTGTGTGTGTTATCTGCCAGCAGCCACCTGGCCCATTCTACCCACCATTTTATGATTTGAAAATGACAACTGGATGAACTGCTTTCATCATCAAGCAATTAATAGCTTGAGATAGGATTTCAAAATTAAATAGAAAACTTTTCAGTGTGCTATAAACTTGTTTAGTGATCACTCGTCATCACAGTGTAGAAAGATACAAAAGAGCCATCTCTCAGCCCGAAAGAGAGGGCAAGTTGGAGAGGATCAAGCTTGTCATCTTCCTGTCTTGTGGTGTGACAGAATCCCATTTGGCTTAATTTAGGATTTTTTCCTATAAAGCATGTTGCTACAAGGCTATTTCAAGTTGTTCAATCCATGAAGTAGTTCTCCCTCTCTTAACTTCTGAAGCCTATTCACATCCAGGAAAGTGGAATGGCTAATGATCTGGGGCCTCAGGGTTTGCTTTCTTGTCAGAACCCTCAATAGCATGTCTTGAAATGTTACTCATCCTTTAACGAAGAAAACAGCTAACAGTTATTAATGTCCTAACAACTTCAATATATGCAATATTGATCCAAAGTGGGGAACTGAAGAGAGGCTATCTGTGAGAACGTAATCACAGTGTAGGCTGAAGAATAAACCACCAGTTTCTCTCAGCCTTAAACTGTCAGGTTCCACCAAATAAATCTGAAACAATTAGGGAATGGGGTGGCTAGAAGAAACAGAAGCTCCACACCTCCATAAGAGCTTACAAGAACTGTTGACACTGAACAGTGCCTAAAATCTGGCCAACTTAGACGTTGAGTTCCATCATTTACCCACCTGGAAGGTAGCATTTTGATTTCTCAAAGGAAGGTACAATATTGTTGATCATGCTAAAGTACCTCAGATATCCAAGAAGCTCCTTGGAAATTCTATTATTTCTGGGCTCCCCTTGATATTTGTCTGAAGACGTTATTTATCTGTAATGCATTAGTTTTCTGATTACTGTTCTTCGAGGTAGGGCATGAAATCTCATTTGTGGCAACATGGGATGCCCTATGGGACATTGTATTAAGTGAAATGAGGCAGGCATGAAAAGACAAATTCCGCATGGGATTGCTCACAGATGGAATGTACCACAAAGAAGTAGAAATTGAGAGTCGGAATAAACCTTCTCTGAGGCTGAGGAAAGAGCAGAGATGGGCAAAGAAGGTTTTCCAGGTGCAATGCCTTAGTTTAGTTGAAGGACCAGTTCTGGCAAATTCCATGAGAGAGGTATGACTACAATGAGGCTAGTACTCCTTAAATATGTGGAGTGAACAACACACAGCCATCCTTGGGATACACGCTGGGAAAAGGTTTCTCAAATGTCACTTTCCTACCACACACTTGGGAGACATTGTCTGTGGAAACATGGAAAGAACAGAATAGAACAGCATAGTGGAAAGGAGGACT
The DNA here is from genome assembly GCF_000317375.1 of Microtus ochrogaster. Taxonomy (NCBI): domain Eukaryota; kingdom Metazoa; phylum Chordata; class Mammalia; order Rodentia; family Cricetidae; genus Microtus; species Microtus ochrogaster. The sequence goes on from NC_022018.1 coordinate 33,109,916, forward strand.
GTGCAACCCCTCTGGGCTCATCAAATCAGTCCACCATATTCACAAATTGTTCTCAGAGATTTTGTTTTTTTGCATTGGCTATTTTATCCAAACTATCAGGGGAACATAATATACTCTATAGAGTACTGTGTCAGCAGAATAGATAAGGTTCGACAATTTATTCTCAAGGAATAAAATTTTACCTCTAACATGAGTCACATGAGAAGCCACCGAACTTCCTTAATGTGGAGGCCAACAGGGGCAATGAGGCCACCACAGGGAGCAATAGGGTCAGGTTCGGAGAAGGTGAAGTTATGGAGGGAGAGAAGAGACTTCAAGTGTACAGATGTCCATTTTGTTCGCCATTTTGGCAGCAGTGGATGTTTTTAATGGCTTACTAGCCGTTTTAAGCAAACATCAAAGAATTAGAATCTATATCAATTCTATAAATGAATTAAATGTCCCTCTCTTAAAAGAGTGAATTTAGATTATAATCAATCAGAAAGCCTCCAGATAGCTGAGATTGTTGACTCTTTATCTATTTCCACTCAGTATCGCTATTTTATGGTGAAAAAAAATGGATGTTCACATCATACAAAAGTATATCTTTTCCGAAATGGAACAACTTGGATGTTTTCTTCATATGAGTTCTTCCAAGGCAAGGACCATATGGGATTTGAATAAGAGAGCAGAGCAAACAGGAAATTGGGTGTCAGGGGAACAAAGGGTCAAGTAGAGAAAAGTTCAGAGAAGTTGCTCGATGCTTCCACCCCAAAGCTTCGCATTGGGGCTTTATCACAACTGAGTCTTTTGAGATCTGCCTGTCACCAGACAGTACTAAGCACACTGTTTCTAAAGGAAATCTTTGTTCTAATTCCCTCCTGACAGGGAAAAGCTTCTGGGTTCACTCAACCCTATCTTCATCCTTTACAAAGGAAAAACTATAGAAAGAACGGTTGGATTCCCAGGGGCTCTCCTTATTTAACTACCTGTATCTAACCAGACAACTGCCTCAGACTCTCTTCTTTCACTTACTATGGCACACAGCAGAAAGCTTGCTTCGATGCTTTTATTTTCTTCCCTTTGGGGTTCCTCAAAGTGGAGGTGTCCCAGAAAGGAATCCTTTGTAACTGGGTCACCTAAGTGATTGATAAAGGGGCCGAAACACTCCAAAGATAGAGTAGCTATGGCTTCTTTTCCTCAACATGACAATAGTGCAAGATGTCTGACCCAGATTTAACTCATGGGAAGGTAGGACTGTCAACCTGATACTAAAAAAAAAATGGCCACATTTCATATGTTGATGCTCATAGCTGAGTGCCTCTAACACACATTACCCAAGTGAGTAGATTACAACAATCCTGCTAAAAAAAGCGGTATTGCCTCTACATTATTTTACAAAGAAGAAAATTTACTTAATTTTGATAAAGTCCAAGAAGCAGATTCATTCTCAAAATTCAGAACCTTTTCAATTTTTTTTAGCAGTGCCTTGTAGTTGAATTTTTTGAACTTTATTCACAATTTTCTGTTACTGCTCATATTCTTATTTAACTAACAACAAAACTGAAGAAATTTCCCCAAGAGTATTTCTGGGTTTGAAATGAAAATGATTCCTTTCTATTTTAATGATCATAACATTCTCAGCTCATGTATATGAAGCAGCATCACTAGCTGTGGGCAACTGAAAGTGCCTCTGGCTCGTTTTAATAGAAAAGTGTTTACTGAAAAAATAATTAGGCGTGTAGGCTCTGCAGAAGGATGGAGAATCAGAAAATGGACTAAGATTAAGAACTTCATAAAACCAAAAAGAAATAAAACAATTGCCTTTGAATAAAATGTCCAGATAGGAGGTCACTTCTGCCACAGAACTACCAACCCACACTGCTGGTCACTGATCCCTTTCCTGGGTACACACCTTCAGTTTTTCTTTTTGTTTGTAATGAAAATTGTCATGGACTACTCTGTGCAAACTCGTCACATCTTTATGGGTTCAGTGGTGCCTACATGCGAGGGTCCATCATGATTTAGCCTGTGGAGGGTTGACATTCTGTCATAGAAAGGCGGGCTGAGAAGGGTGTTGGGAAACTCACCTGAGTGTCTGGTCATTTTTCCCCAGTCACATGTATGCAATCTATCTATGAGCTAGAATATATAGGCAGAAGCAGGGTAACTGAATGGGGCTCAATGTCCTGGGACTATGAGAAAATCATTGTCCACCCTAAGTGCAAAGCTTCCGGGGTTGTCGTTCTAGGGTCACCCATGGTCTTGCCCTGAGACCTTCACCCATGCCTCTGTTAGACAAAATAAACTCATTGCTTCCTCAGAGATAGCTTTGATAGAATACTGTTGGTTTGTCCTTGAGGCCTGATGGGGAAGGAGAGATATTGCTTATATTTCTCCCAAGGGGGAGAAAAGCTTCTCATAACAGCGACTGGCTGCAAATTAAAATCGCCAGGCCCAAATTCCAATTGGCCAGGGTGAAGGGTGTATGTCTTGGTTGTCTTCATTTCTCTCACACAACCTTTTCTCCAAGCCAGCTGCCATTGGGACAGCTGACTTTAAAAGATTTTCTTGAGAATAAAAAGCTGGCCCTCCCATAGTGGGGTGCGCCTACACAGAACGTTTGCACATAGCTACGTAAAACAGGGCAGTGACTGCAACACAATAAAGATACATGTGCTACAACCAAAGAAAGATGGACACTGATGACGGCATGCCTCTCATCTGCAGCGGAACTGACTCTAATTGTATGGTCTTGCAAGTTCCTAGGTTGCTTACCAGAACTGTTAAAGAGGCCTTAGTGCTTCTCTTATAAATGGGAGTTTTGCTTTTGTTTCTGTCTTTTTGACTGCAAGGATAAATGTGGTGGGGAGCAGGTGACTTTCTTCAGTCAGCTGAATTCCTAGATGATGAGAGAAAAGACAGGGGCTTGCAAGATCTGTTCCAGGCTGGCAGTGACTTTGACATTCCAAGACTTTTTGTTGTTTTCTGGAGAGAAGAGAAGGCTTCAGGAGCTTCAAAGAGTTTCTCAGCTTTGATTTGGCCTGCAGCTCACAGCAGCTGCGGAGAAAAACTTTTGCAGAAGAAGAAGAAAAAAAAGGGGGGGGCAGGAGATTGTAACATAGTTTTGTTTCCACAAAAGTGAACAACCATAAAGTATAAATATACAAAAAGTGAAAATATGAAAAACATATTAGCTATATTTCAAGAAAAGGACACTGGGTCTACAATCCCAATTATTACATGCTCTGGGGATAGTGAGTGTAATTGCCCATTTTTTCATTTTTCAATGCTCTAGGCTGCAATTTCGTTTTTATCTGAAAAAAAAATACACTGCTTTTATATTTCTTCTCTCTCTTGGCCTGAATAATGGAGGGGGAGAACCCTAATGTTAACAGGTTAGTGAAACAAAATCACTTTGGGGAAGTAAAAACTGTTTTCATTTTAATTTGAATAGTTTACCATTTTTAAAATAAAGGGTAGGCTTTGTCTGTCTAGGTTTTCTCTTCTTATTTATCCTTTGGCATAAAGAGACTTGCAGCATGCTCAGCAGGTAAAGGCTCTAAACACAAAATCGGAAGAGCTGAGTGCCATTTCTCTGGCTCACGTGGTAGGATAAGAAACCCAGACTCAATAACTTGTCTACAACCTCCGCACATATTCACTTGCACACACACTCAAATAAATGCAATAAAATTAAAGGTATTTCCCCAAAGCTAGTAAAACATGTCTTTCTTCTCACTAGAAATTGCAACTGAAAAACGTGGGTTTTGACAAAAAGCATTAGATGAAGTTAGAGTTATTATTAAACAGTTACTAGTTTCGGTTGGTTTTCTTCTATGTGTCGGTTCATGTATGTATGTAGCTAGAGTTGACATTCTTTCTCAGTTTTTGTTCTTTTTAAGTGATTTTTGTCATCAATTATTGGGAAATAGCACTAGAGGTCTATATTAATTACAAGATTGCTTTCCTGTCCTCTGTGCATATTCAAATCACCGAAAGAGACGAGTTATAACAAAGTTGATGCCTGGGCCCGCCTCCAGAACACCATAAGCGGTCTGTTTAAATGTGGAAACTCACCTTAGTTATTTTAAGTCTCAGTTGAACCAAATGGAATAACAAGCTACATGTCTTTATCTCAGGAGCTGGTACCATTTCTTTGTGGTTGAACATTAAACTAGTTAAAGACATTTTGATCAGGTCACATGGGAAGATTGTGAATTGATGTGTTCCCAGCTTTGCTTAGTGGAGCAGATGCCCCTCTGGCCTTAACACAGGAGCCCAGTAGGAATGCAACAACAGAAATATTAACACAGGCTTCACATTCCCTGGAGTCCAACTCATTCTCCTCCCTTCCTGTCTTAAAAGGTGGTATTGATGCCTCTCACTTGAAAACATGAGTATTTTAGACTCTCACCACCTGGCTCTTGCTCCTTTGCCCACTCTACATTGCATTAGCCAGCAGAGAACACAGAAACAACCAGTCCTGTTCCATTACCCATTTCTTAAAACACTGCAAGTACTTCATAGATTGCAAGAGTGTGCTGTTTATTGGGATTCACTCTCAGGAACAGAAAACAGCTGGTTGAAAGAGTACCTAGAAATCCCACAAAGAGCCGAGCTATGGACCAACCCTAACAGCACAGAGCCATGATCTGATGATAAGTATTTTTATCATGGGAACCTCACATTAATTCCACTACTGGCCTGCAGACATCCCAGTAAAACCTGGCCATCAACCATGACAGAAGCTGCTTTCAGAGAAATCAGAAATGTTTCTGCGAGGAATTTCCTGTTTGGAAGGAAAACATTAAATCCATTTCATAAATTCTTCTATGAGATGTAAAGTGATGGAAAGAAAATAAATAGGAAATACAAGAATGCTGATTGGGACTCAAAAGAGAACTTCATAATCATCAATAAGACCACCTTAATAAAATAGCATCTTTACATTTATCTAGAATGATGCTCTCTTTAGAAACTATCTCTAGATGTACCTGAAATGATGGACACTCAATATATATGCTATCAGTGGGGCTACAGGAAGCAGTGAATAGGTTATTATTGATTATGTATCTTAAAATGAAAATTTACGTTAATTATAACCTCATCATGGTGTAAGTCTTCGTAGCAAGATTAGAAAAAAATATTAACTAGACATTGTATTTGATTTGCTTAATTTTCCAAAGCAATTCATCATATCTCTCGTAGCTTATACAAAGGAACCTTTAAAGGAGCTTTCACAGTCAATGGGACTGCCAAAATAAAGTAGTGACCTATGATATATAGATAGATTTATAGCTGAAGTAAGGAAAGGGAGACAGAAACTGGGGGTGGAGAGAATAGAGATAAAGACAGAGAGACAGAGAGTACCAGTGGTGAGGTGATGTGAGAACGCTCTGTCTAATAGGGATAAAGCCTATTCACCTTTCTGTGAATGTAGCCATAAATCAAAACACACATGGAAAAGTGATTTGATTCCAGGAAGAAGGCAAGATTGAAAGACAAAGACCAGGATTCAAAAACTCACCAACTGAAGGCAAATTCACCACTCTTTCCAGTGGAATTACATTTCTAGAATTCCAGGATGTCTCAGAAAGGATCACTGATACACAGAGGAGTTGAGAAATAGCCTCATTCTGGCTCAAAAAAAAATGCTGAATGGGTTTTTGAATGTTCAAAGTCTACAGGTCCCTTGGCCACATTTTTCTTCTGTACTCTGATGTCTCCACATCCTACCAATTCTAGGACTGTGGTATCACTTATTTTTCCTCCTTCCCTCACTGTACTTTCTTGTTGTGTGAGTATGGTCAAGGAAAATCTGCAGTAGAACAGAATATATTAAGTTTCAGAATTCTGACCAAAAGGCTAAAGGAAAAAAAACTGTTAAAACTAAAAAAAAAGGAAGAAAAGGGGGAAGTGGGAGAGACTGATGGAAGGCGCAAACATTGAAAAGATGAAGATGCAGGAGATGGAAGAACAATTTGTTTAGTTGCATATGAGCTGTGCATACATCCCCTCTGCCTTGCTGACACCCTCAACCTAGAAGGCAAGTCTAGACTCTGAAAACTGAAATACGACAGAGCACACATAACCTAAGTCCCATATGGGTGCATATGGCTCTTGTAAAACAGATTGGGACCAAACTACAAAGTGTTTGAGAGTCAACTTAAGCACAGAAGTGTGATGGAAATATGTGAGCTGAAAGAGTTCAGCCACTTACCACCAAAGCACAAATAACATTCTTTATAGGATTTTAGAACACTTGGAGACCAAATGGAACAGTCAGAAATACTTGCATGTGAGCACAAGTAATTCTACTTCCATAGACCTTTGGATGTACTAATTTTGAATAGGATAAAAAAAGGACCAATTGCTGCCACTTAGATATTGTGGCTTTTTGAATTATTTGTCATAAGTTTTAATTACAAACCTTCTACATGAAAACAAAGATGATAGAAATATGCTTGGAAGGAAGGGAAACGTAGCAACAGAAGATAGAAAGAAATATAAGGAAATTACTAAAATAATGTGGTTCAGTATAACATTAGGATTAATAGCAAAATGACTGGGGTTGAAGGAAGGGTCAGAAAGACGAAAACGCAAGAATAAATTCTGCTCATTTCACATAGCAGTTAGCATCTGGAATTGACCAGAAGAGCAGTACCAGGAGGTCTAATACACGTATTATCAGAATACCAGAATAACGTATGGTGGCACAAAACTATTTACAATATTAACTTTAATTTCTCAAATTTGCTGTAGGCTCCTCTACAGAAGATTAAGCCTACATCCTCAGAGATGGGGCCAGATGACAAACACAGAAAACAAGCCACAGAAATTGTCCTACCACATTAAAGTTACAGTTTCTGGGAACACAGAGAAAAGCTGCTTTCATTTAGATTGTCTCCTGTGGGTTGCCATAACTATAGCTTAAGCTTAGTACAGTATAAAATCTGAGAGGCTGGGATTCTCACTTCATATGTCTCTATCCAGGCTTTTCTTTAGACTTCTACAGCAGCATTCACGTCCATATTTCTGGCCATGTCAAGTCCAAGAAAGATTTACCAAAAGGCACAAAAGGAAAGCTCGTTAGAGCTTTGATGAGTTTTAGAATATGGTTTTTGTCTACACTCCCTTAATTTACCCACTCGGCGCACCGTTTATAATTGCATCCAATGAGCGAGAAACAAGTCCCTACTCTATTCCACATCACCCAAAATGAAGCCTCATTTTCTTAGAGTAATTTTCAAGCAATCACATTTAAGACTAACACGTTTTGAAAAGGAATCACAAATAGTAAAAGTGATTTTAGCATTTTTAAACATCACCATAGATGGCTGAAACAATTAAGTCATTACTTTGTGTCTGCCGGTTATTCAAAGGACTCTTGTTCAGTTATTTTGCTATTCACTCTTACTCCTCTTATTATTGATGTGTATACAAAAACCAGAAGAACTTTTAATTGTGTCCAAAATAATCATTATCATTATCCACACTTAGAAACTCAATGAATTTGGAAGTAGGGATGTAGTTCAGTTGGTAGGATGCTTTCCTAGCTGACTCAATGCTCTGCCTTCCATTCTCAGAACCACATAAAGCAGGTGGAGTGATGTGTTTCAATCAGGAGGTGGGAGTAGAAGGATCTGAGATTTCATGTCACTCGGGGTCACCCTGGCATAGAGAGTGAGACTGGGGCCATCCTGGAATACATGAAATCCTCCTAATAAAAGTAAAAGGAAAGGAAAAATAAAAGAAAGTCAAAAAGTGTCCTTAAATTATATATATATATTTCCAGATTTAGTCATAGTTTTGAACAATCCTGGTATCAATGACCCATACATAAATGGTGAGAATGAAGTTTCATATTACAAATATATACTCTTGCTGTGATAAACTATTTCATCTGCTGGTTTGGTAAAGGTTTATTGTCTGTTTCTCAGGATCTACCTTTGAAAATAAGGCAGGCCATGAGTTAGATAAAGGATTATGTCTACCCTATTTGGATATTTGAATAATGTGAGCAGCCTAAGAAGCATAGAAGATCTATATTGATATTTCCTTAATTATTCTATGATTTTATTTTACTATTGAAACTCTTTGCCAAAGAACAAGGACTACATAATGGAAAGTTCAGGGCCATTGCAAAGTTAATGATCTAGGATTTTTTGCTTTTATGCTTGCTAGATTTTTATGTCAATTTGACACTTGCCAGAGTCATTTTTGGTAAAGGAAATCTCCATTGAGAAAATTCCCTGGCCAGATTGGTCTGTTGGACAAGTGTGTGGTGCATTTTACTGATTGGTGATTGATAGGGTGGACCCATCCCAACAGGGGATCGTATAGACCCCTGGTGGGTGTTCCTGCATAAGAGAGGAGGCTGAGAAAGTCATGGGAAGCAAGCAAGTAATCATTGTTCTCCCTTGGCCTTTGCTTCAGTTTGTACATCTGGGTTCCTATCCTGACTCCCTGGGACAATGGTTTTATACCATCATACCATAAAGGGTGAAATAAATCCTTTCCTATCCAAGTTGCTTTTGGTCTCGGTGTTTTGTCATAGCAATAGAAATCCTAACTAAGACATCAATTATGTGACTTTAACACAGCATTATGAATTAAATATGAAAATCCTAGCTACCTGAGCATGATACTCAGTGTGAATGCTTTGCTTAGAAACATTTTTTTTTTTTTTTGCAAATTTCCTACGTATGAGAAACTATGCCAGATTTACAAAATGGCTGAAAGGCACATGTTAAATGCAGTCTTCTTTGGAATGCTGATTTGGACTCTGCAGCTTGAAGTTAATAATTACACCTTTTATCTTCTAAAGCAACTGTTTAACTTTAGGGGCTTGAATCGCCTGATTAGCACAGTTTGGCTTCTTCCAGGTGGTTTTTTGAATGCAACAATTAACATCATATCTGAAAAATGGAATTCCCTTGTTAAAAAGAAATTCATTTTATTTATCTATCTGTATATCATTTTGGTCTACTGGAAGAAGTAGCATTTGCCATGAAGTTTTTGGTTCACGTATGTGGGTACAATTTACTCATGCTAGTGCACGTGAGTTAGTAACTAGTCAATGCTGATTCATATCCATCCAACTGGATTGTATTTAGAACCACCATGGAAGCATACTTCAGCATGCATCTATGAACGTATTTCCAGAAAGTTGTACTGAGGTTGAAGACCCACGCACATGGGTGGCACCCTGCTATGGATGGGGTCTCAGATGAAGTAAGAAGGCAAAAACAAACTGACCAGCTGCTTCACGCTCATGTTCTTGAAGCACCATCTTCCTAGTTCTTTGGATTGTAGCCTCAAAGTGTTGAAATAGGAGCGGCAGGCTGCGTCCCTGGCACCTGGCTGCCCCCACGGCTAGCTTTACCTAAAATAATTACACGGAAACTCTATTCTTTTAAACACTGCTTGGCCCATTTCTATCTAGCCTCTTCTAGGCTAACTCTGGCACCTGGACTAGCCCATTTCTAATAATCTGCTGTAGCCCACGAGGTGGCTTACCAGAGAAGATCTTAACCTGCGTCTGTCTGGAGTGGGAGAATCATGGCGACTCCCTGACTCAGCTTCTTTCTCCCAGCCTTCTGTTCTGTTTACTCCTCCCACCTATGTTTTAACCTAGCAGGGCCAAAGCAGTTTCTTTATTGCTTAACCAATGAAATCAACAGATTGATATATGACACTCCCACATCATCAAAGTGCAACTGAAAACAATCCTATTCTTCCTTAAGTTGACTCCTGGCAGATATTTTGTCATAGCAACAAGAAAAGTAACTAATGTTCTAGGTAGCATTTCCATTCTCTAATTTATCTAGAATGATGGCTGCTCCCTTTAGAAACTATCTCTAGATGTACCTGGAGTGATGGATGCTCAATACAGATAGCATCAGGCAATTATTTATCACATATCTCAAAATGAAAATTCACTTTAAATATAACCTCATCATGGTGTATATCTTTTTATCAAGATTAGAAAACATATCAACTAGACCCTGATGCGTTGTATTTGATTAGCTTAATTTCCCAAATCATCATATCTCTCATAGCTTATACTAAGGAATCTTGTAAGCAGCTTTCATAGTCAATAGGACTGCCAAAATAAAGTAGTGGCCAATGATATATAAATAGATTTATAGCTGAAATAAAGAAAAGAAGACAGACATACAGGGCGCAGGGAATAGAGATAAAGACAGAGAGACAGGGAGTACCAGTGGTGGGGTGATATGAGAACGCTCTGTCTAATAGAGATAAAGCTTATTCACCTCTCTGTGCATGTAGTCATAAATCAAAACACACATGGAGCAGCGACTTGACTCCAGGAAGAAGGCAGGACCTAAAGACAACGAGCAGGTTTCAAAGTCTCACCAACTGTATATAAATTCACCAATATTCCCACTGGAATTTCGTTTCTAAAACTATAGACTTCTCATTCTACCTCCAGCTTGCTTAGAACTCACTACAGAGCCTAGGCTGGCTCCAAACTCAGTCCAGTTTTACTGCTACAGCGCCACATTTTGGGTGTGATTTAGACTTGAGTAAGTGTAACAGGCTTGTTTTATTAGTCTTTTGACTCCTTCTTCTTCTCCCTTTCACACGTTTCTCTTTTAATGTACCCTGGCCCACACCCTCATTTTCTCAGAGGAGTCTTACCCAGTGTGAGTTAAGTATACTTACTTCTCAGATAATTCTAAGTTTATGTCTTGGGAATTTGTATTCAGGATAAATGAATTTATTTTTTCTCTTTTTTTATTTTTTGAAGTTGTAATTTAATTACAGCATTTTCCTCTCCCTTTCCTCCCTTCAAGTCCTCGCATATAATCCTGTTTGTGGAAAATTTTCACAGAGAATGGGACAATTCTGTCATCTCAATTCAATGGGATGTTTATGCCAATGTGGGTCCAAGAATGCCACTGGCCCTCACTTTATATAAACACATCAAGCTAATTAAAGCTGGTGGAAACTACAAAAAAAAGGCAGCAACAACTCATTGGAATCCAGAAATCATAACCTCTCAGTTTGTTTTGAGACATTTTTCCTCACATTGCATAAATAGCTATCATTTTTTTTAAAAATTTGCATTCTTCCCAGCACCCAGGAGAGGATAGTACCCTTGTAATTATAGTGTATTCTTCTGAGATTCATAACAAGGTATTACTTTGCTAATGGAATATTCAAGTAGTCTGTAGTAATTTATCAAATAATGCTTAGTCCCATTTTCTCAGTGTGACTCTTTATTTTTCTTAGGTAAATTGATGTGTGTGTGTGTGTGTAAGAGGGGTTATCAAGGGCTCTCTTCATAATATAGCCGCCACACCGATGCCTGTGGTGGTGCTTCCACCCCATCCCTCCATCCCTAGAGTGTTTTCCTTAGTGAACTCTCTATTCCAATTTTTATGTAACAAAATTTTGACCAATTGATTTTTTTTTTTTTTTTGTGGTTTTTCGAGACAGGATTTCTCTGTGGCTTTGGAGCCTGTCCTGGAACTAGCTCTTGTAGACCAGGCTGGTCTCGAACTCACAGAGATCCACCTGCCTCTGCCTCCCGAGTGCTGGGATTAAAGGCGTGCGCCACCATCACCCGGCTTTGACCAATTGTTGAACAATAATTTTTCCTTATTTTTTTTCCTATTTTGTAACCTAGAAGCTACACAGGCTATGTCAGGCTGAGTGACAACAATGTAACATAAGATCTTCTCTTGTAAAGATGAGGCCAGAGAGAGAAGGCTGCTTCCCTCCCAAGCCAGTACTTGCCATGAACCTGGGCCTTCTGACCAGCTATGGTTAGTCTTTGAAGAGACAGCTCTGTTTACTAACACGCTCACCACTGCTGCCTTTTTAATAGAAGTTTTGTAGAGGAGAAACTATCTGTATTTTACATATTTCATCTACATAAAAACAAAATGCTATGGCAAAAGTACCTTTCATGTGATGTGATGTGTTGTCTTGCAAACACTTGAGTTCAATCTTGAACTCCAAAACCACAGATATATGGTTCAGTAGAGGTGGAGGGATGCAAGCTGTCCAAGGGCTTGCTCGCCAGCCACCAGTGACTATACAGGTAAGTTCCAGGTCAAGTGACTCTTTCTCAAAAAAGGTGGAAGGTTCCTGAGATATGACATGCAAGGCTGTCCTCGATTCTCCATGCAAATAGACATAAGTATATAAGCATACACCAACACACACACACACCTTTACTTCTAGCCAGGCGTGGTGGTATTAGTCTCTAATACCAACTATTTGGGAAGTTGAGGCACTAGAATTACAAGTTTAAAACTAGCCTGGGCTATAGAGTGAGTTAAGGCCTACGCAAATTAGGAAGATTCTATTTCAGTATTGAAAAAAAAAAAGAGGTAGTGACTGATGTTGCTTGGTGATATAATACTTGTCTAGCTTATGAATTAGCTCATTAGCCTTTACTGCCATATTTCCTGTAGAAAGAGTGGCCTTGCTATCATGATCTCACCCTCCTGTAGAAGCAGACTGTGGTTTATATTCAGGGGCTGTTAATAGTAACAACTCTCAGCCACAGGCTGCTCTCAGAGTCAGAGCATGGATGCTCTTCTTGGATCCGTCACCTTTGCTTTAGGAGCCATCAGACAGTTCTATTTTCCCAAGACCACAGCAGCTCCTATATGTGTCTGATTAGAATACTAATAGTTTCCATTTTATTACTTCATGGATATTTTTTGAGTCTCAATATAACTTTAGGTTAAGTAACCTGCAAAAAAGTTTTACAGTCTTTGGAAAGTCCCCAGAACAAAGGAGGGAGTGTTCCTTCTCTGCATAAAATATATTATTCTGCAGATGTTGTGTGGTCCTTTCGTTGTCATGGAAAGGCTCAGACCAAAACGTATGTCCTAGGAACTTTCCGCAATTACTCCTTGCAACTTCTCACCAGAAGCTATATGACCTTCTCATGACCTCAAGTAATTTTTTAAAGGTTAAAATCATGAGGACTTTAGGAGTCATGGGGAGATATAAATTTTTAACAATTGCTGGAGCAACACTCATGGCTGCTATTAAAAATGTGTATGTGTAACTCTTCATAAATATATACATCCAAGCTGCTCAGGATGTATAAAGTTACTTGTATGTAGTTGACTTCACAGCTCACCACCTGGTGTTGGATAACCAATTTTGTGGTCCAAAGTAAATAAATAGAAATCATAAACTTTAGTGAGGGCACAGGAGTGCATGGGAAGGGTCGGGGGAGTAAAGAAAAAAAGGAAACAGTGTACTTATATATAATAGTTTTAAAAAGTTATAAAATTAAAGAACATGTATTTGGCGACAAGCCTGTTCCTTTGGAGGGTTACCTGGGAGAGAAGTAGTGACAACATGATCAGACTAGCCAGGAAGATACATGCAAGCATTTGAAGCTTTGCTCCAAAAAAAAAAAAAAAAAAAAAAAAAAAAAAAAAAAATACAAGAAACTAGATTTGTAAGATCTAAACCATCTCCATTAATGGATATATAAATTAATATGAAAAATACAAATTCAAAACACACATTACCTTGCAAAATAATGCATACATGTGATAAATTCACAGGAAGCAATGCAGAACAATGTACTATTTCTAAATAAGAAATTTCAATTTCATCTACCAACTGACTTGTTCAAGGAAGTAGAACTCTACTAGCAATATTTTGTTTCTCTGCTTTTTTTTATTACTGTACTTAAATATCTGAAGGAAGCTAATTTAACAAAGAAAAGAGGTCTGTTCTTTACAGAGCTCTGGAGGCTCAAGATCAGAGTGCTGAAAACTCGGATTGGACATGGGTCTGCTGAGGACTTTGTATCACCAGGCATCACCACAAAAACAGGTTTATTTGGGAGGGAAAGATTGCACTGCCAAATAGAGCTGAAGAGAGCAGCACGGAGCAACTGCTGTGTAGCAGTTCCCCCCAAGACTGAAATGCTCCACCCCACAGGGAAGCTCTGTAAGGCAGAAAGTAAAACAACTCACAATAGCTTCAGGAAGTCCCTGAAACTGAGCAAACTTCTTACATTAATCACTTAAAGAAATAATTAACAGTAATACTGACCAAACAGCTTTTAACAGTGTTTAACATTTGCCCATGAACAGGTAGATGCACTAGGCCACTCCCTCCCAACAGTAAACAATAAAGACTGCTAAGAATCCTCCCAGAACACCCAAGCTGCAAAGATGACTCTGAAAGCAGTCCAGCTGCCTGGAAGATGTAGACAATTGAGTCTCTTGGAAAGGACACTCTCCAACCTGTTGAGTTGCCTATAGACCATGTGTGTGCTACACATGATGCAGCTGTCTTTGAGGAATTTTTGCTTGGAGAAGTAACCCCTCACCCATATTTCTCTAAGTAAGCCCAATAAAACTAGGTAGTTCACCAGCAGAACTTCGATGGTATCTGTATGTTCGTCCATCATGTCTCATCCCTGTCTGGGATGAGAAGGCCTGTATTGCATCTCCCCAGGAAAGATCTTGTCACATAACAGTGACACCTTACACTAAGACACATAAAGAGGACCTACCTGCTCAGGGGCAAATGTTAAACATTGTTAAAAGCTGTTTGGTCAGTGTTACTGTTAATTATTTCTTTAAGTGATTAATGTAAGAAGTCATTCTGATGCTGGTTTTCCTGTAAATAAGCAAACTGTTGTGGGCTGGAATAGTAATTAATTCCCTAATTAGCAGTTTGCTTTCTGGCTGCCTTGAACAAATGTGCTGCCAATTAAAACAGCCACCTGAACTAGCCCTGTGCCAACACTGGCCATTTTAAACCATGTGAGTGTTGTGGTGGTTCGAATAAGAAATCTCCCCCCTTGGCTCTGGTATACAAACTTTTGGTTCCCAGTTGGAGGAACTGAGAAGATTATGGAACCTTGTTGGAGGAAGCAGTCAAGAGAGGTGAACTTCGAGAGTTTATTGCCTTGCTTACTTCCCCTTCACCCTCTCTTGTTCCTGCGTGCAGGAGGAAATATAATCAGCCAGCTTTCTGATTCTGTCACCATGTCGCCACACCTTTTCAGTCACAGCTCTCTTTGGAACAGAAAGTCTAAATAAACCCTTTCTTCCTTAGGCTACTTTTGATCTTGGTATTCTATCAGCAAAGTAGAAAAGTAACTAATCCAAATGCCCTGAAACAAACTCCCCACTGTTCTCAGCTGATTGTCTCTGTGAGTTATCTTCCTAGGCAGGACTTTCAAGCAGTTTGTACTGTCCCTTCTAAGATTATAAACCTGGAGTGAACTCTAGATGATCTAGAAACTATTCCCATCTTGGCCTGAGGGGGATTACCTCCTCTGGTGGTGAAGTAGTGTTGTGATTGGCACAGACACAACCTTCTGCGAATGTAAAGGGTCCTGTGACCAAACATCTCTCATCTGGCTAAGGTGTCTGTTAGAAGAACTACCCTTTTGCTTGTCTCTCCTGATGTTGTGACATTAGACCTAATAATGTCTCAAACTAAACTGGCACTCACCTAGAAGCTTCACTCCTACTGGCAAGATTTATAATGTTGTGCACATTCCCGAAAGAGAACATTAATCATCAATTGCGGCACACCATGCCCGTCTGCGCTCTATGTGCCACCGTACAGTTCATGAACCAGGCAAGGGGCTGGAGATTGAGACACACAAAGACTCACAGACAGAGACACAGGTCATCCTTGATGCCAGAACTCCCTAAGAATGCCCCCTTTATTGTGTCTAGAGGCAGCTTGTATAGAGATCTTTAACTGATTGCCATGCCCCAGCCAAACCCACCAGAAACCACTCTCCTGTCATCAGGAACTTCTGAGGGTCTCCTGCTCAGAGCAGCTGTAGGCACTCAGATCAGGGGAAAACAAGTTGTTTACAAGAAATTCAGGATCTGGGGGTTTACAGCTTCCAAAAATCAATCTCTTCCATTTGTGAACTGTGTGAGCTACAATAATGACCTGTCTAATAAGATATGCCCATTGCTTCCATAGTGACATGGATGTTGTGAAAACAAGGAACTGCTTTCTGATTGGCTCTAAGGCCTGCTCTTTGTGATGGAACCTGTGCCAGGCACTGTTAATAGGGAAAAGAACACATAGCTAAATTTGTCATAATCCCTAGAGGAGAACCTTATTACTATTGTATGATTCTGCTAATTGGACAATTATTGCCCTACGTATATATCAGTGCATCTCTCAGAACTCTCGTGAGAAAACTTCTTCTTACACTAGAAGACAATTAATACATAGACCCTTAAGTGGCTATTATTTTGAGTAGTAGATGCTGGGGCATTCTCAGTCCTAAGTAGGTTCATATCACATTCTTCCCCTTAAGGCTCAGATGTCATTTAGAGGACTAGTAAAAATGTTGTAAGAGCAGAACTGGGAGATGGCTTCAAGGAACCAGAGTTTTCCAGACACAGTGAGACACTTGGGCACATAAACTCACAGCAACTGTGTCAGCATGCATGCGCCCACACAAGTCAAACCAGACAAAAGCCCGCTATGCAGGAAGGGAAGTAAACAAAAATCTCACCTCTAGTTGAGGAGCTATTGGCATTTGATATTTGATGGGAGAAAGATTTGAGTCAGTTTTCTTTAAGGTCGTGACCCCCAGGTAAGTCAACTGTAGACCTGGGCTGATCCAACACCCTAGAGCAGTGCAACAAAAATTGGACCCAAAGGGGAAAATGATAAAAGGACTCAAAGTTGGGTGAGTATCTTTCTGAGGCTGGGTTTGGGAGGAATTGGAGAGAGTGAATATATACACATAATTAATTCTCAAAGAATTAATACAAGTGTTATTTTTTATAATTGTTTCTCTTACGTGATATTTTTGCCTAATTTCAGCAGAGTAGGCTAAGCTGCTAACACAAAGAAAGAAGCAAAAGACACAGGAGACCAGCAACGGAGTTTGGGCACAGCAGGAGCCCCTGAGCAGTCAACAGGCCATGCTGTAATAGTCACAAGGTGGCCAGCTGCTTGACAGCTTAAGGAAAGAGCAGCTGGATCATTTCAGGAGCTGGGACTGAAGACAGATAAAGGCTGTAAAGAGCCAGAGAAGGAATGGTCAGCCCTGGGAACTGGGAGAGTTGCAGAACACTGTGAAGATTGAAGAACTGAGGGACCTGTTACCTCAGCCTGCCCATAAGCTTCTGTGTCAAGTGACCAAACTTGTAAGAATTGAGGACTCTTACTGCGGCCAATCAATTCTCTTGTCTCAACTCTTTTTTTTTTTTTTTTTTTTTTTTTTTTTTTT
>NC_022018.1:33127230-33130235 GCF_000317375.1 Microtus ochrogaster
AGTGCTGGGATTAAAGGCGTGCGCCACCATCGCCCGGCTCTTGTCTCAACTCTTACACATTCTGTCACTTGTCACATTGCTCTACTGCTCACGAAACTGTAAGTACATTAACTTTGAAGAATACATCACATCCAAACCTCTCCAATCCACCAAGTGATTTATGATGTTACCTTGGTCCCAAATGTTGGAGGATAAGGGTCACTTGCACATCCTTCATTTTTCCCTATATGACTTTTTGGAGACTTGGCTGACTTCCCACCACCTAAGAATCATTAACATAGAAAGTGGAATCCCCCAGAAATGTTTTAGGGCCGAAACTAAAATTTTAACCAATTAATAAAACTGTTTTTCAGGTTAGTTTTCTCTCCTTCTCTTGTCAAAGATGACATTATTTCATGAACAGGGAATACTTACGTCCATTTTCTCAAGGAAAGACTTTTTAATAGTCCCAGATACTGTGACAGTGTTTATCTTCAGAGTTGACGTTTGGCTGCCATGCTTATGCCATGATAATAGTCCAATGTCGCTGTCACAGACCAGTATTGAGCAGGCCTCATCCCCAACCTTCCCATTGCCCCAGAATTTGTCACTAGTGTATATTCTAGGTGAAAACACATGATATCAGAGAGATTAAGCCCCTTCCAAACATGCCCAGATAAACATTTCATAGTTCAGTCCTCTCTGGACTTTAGTCCAGTGAGATTTTCCATTGGCTGGAGGTGTTGATCTTCACATTAACATTAACAGTCTGGCAAAGACTCAGGAAGAGAAATAAAACAGTATCCATGGGTTGTGCCAGTCTTATTTCAGATCCCAGAGAGAGGAATTGGGGGAACTGATTGTAGAGACATTCCTTAATTTTGTCACAAATCCTTTCCTGCCCTCCAGCCTTCAATATCAATATGTCACGCTGAATTATTTCATTAAGTACTTCATTGCCTATGTAACCTGTTTGTCTTTGAAGACAAACTTTAGATCTGCCTGAATATGACTGCAAGCTTTTCCCTCAAAGGTCACCTGCTAGCTCTTAACCGGGAAGCTATATGCATTTTTTCCTCTCCCCCTCATAAATATATATTGCAATTGCCACTGTTATTAAAGAAAAATTATCCTTTGGTCCTTAGCGATCCACCATGCTCTACCCTCCCTTCATTCTTAAGCTGACCTTGCTCTCACGGAAAGACAAGAAGACAACCTTAAGTGACAACGAGACAAATTTCATTTTGTTGGGAACTGCCTTTTCAATTATTTCTCTCTTCTCGATTTCTCCTTGCTGACCTGGTCCAAGCTGTTGCTTTGACAGGGGTCTCTAACCTCTAAATTAAAATATGTAAATTGTTATGCTTCCTGCACCAGGACCAGTAAAGTCTATGCATTGTAATTGCAAAAAGATCATTCCATTCCGTTTCATACAGGGAAAATATCATTGCCTCCTTCTGCCATTTCCTATTATAAGAAAAATGATACCCTGCAGACTGCTTTTGTACTAGCAATATATTTATGCATCCGTATATTTCTATTTCAGAAATGAAAGATTATTAGGTCCTGTGGCCCATCTCGTGCCACAAGGAAAATATGTGTAGCTACAACCACTCACTCTCAAAGACGTGTGGGTATATTTTAAATGTCTCAATCTTGAAATGGAGTCTGGTTAATTTGAAGCATAACTAGACTTAATGACTTAGCTTTTACTTAACAGTCAGCAAGTAAAGATCAGAGCCTAGTCATTCCACTTTCCTTCTGTATCTCCTTGAGTTAATTCTCAGGACTAAACTGTATCTTTCCCAGCCACCTGGCTCAAGCTGTACTATTCCAGACAATAAACAAGTTATCTTCAAAGTCATCCTAAGTACCTTGCTCCACATGTGGATACAATATTTTCTCCATCATCTCAACAAGATATGTGCCTTAATCCCAAAAGAAAATTTGCTTTATAAATATCCACCGCGAGGACAAATCAACTGCTTAAGGCTTATCTCTAATGCTTGCGATCGTTTTCGGAGATAACTGAGTGATTATGAGTTGTTCAAATTCCAAATTCTGTTTGGAAGCTGTTTTATGGGAATCATCTTTCAACGAAAGAGTTGGAAACGACAGATAAAAATGTTGTTAAATCGATGGTTGTTGCTTTGGGACACATTTTCTATTCTCTGTAATTTTTGTCAAAATCTACTAGCTTTAAACTGGCCTTTGTTAAACTATGTGTGTATATACATATGTGTGTGTGCATGCCTGCAGAAAGCAGAGAAGAGCTTCAGTTATTATTCCTTCTCAGGCACCATTCACTGATGTGGAATATTATTTTAGCTTGCCCAAGAAGTGTTACATTTGCTTTTGTTGCAGAATATTACTTTAACTGTGAAAAGGTATGTTACGTTTGTTGATGCTTCACTAGTTTAATGATGTAAAGATGTGTGTTTCATTGTGTAAAGATGTGTTGCATTTGTTTCGCCTTGACTACTTTAGGTACATGATTGATCTAATAAAATTATGAATGGCCAATAGCTAGTCATGGAAAGGATAGGCAGGGCTGATGGGCAGAGAAAATAAATAGGAGTAATCTAGGCTTGAGAAAAGAGGAATGAGAGAAGAACATAGGAGAAAATGTAGAATACACTTGGGGTGAGAAGCCAGGCAGCCACCAGCCAGTCAGACATGAGAAGCAGTGAAAGAAAGATGAACAGATGGAAAGAAAAGTAAACAGTCCTGAGGCAAACGTAGATAAAGAGAAACAGGTTAAATTAATTTAAAAGTGCTAGCCAGAAATGAGCCTAAGCAAGGCTAATCATTCAAAGCTAATAGTAAGTCTCTATGTCATTATTTGGGAGCTGGTTGGTGGACCAAAAGAAAAAGTATGGTACATTTTGGCATTCCAATGTAGTGACTGAATTTCTACATAGGGCTTGAGATAGCAGAAAAAGAAAGAAAGAAAGAAAGAAAGAAAGAAAGAAAGAAAGAAAGAGAGAGAGAGAGAGAGAGAGAGAGAGAGAGAGAGAGAGAAAGAA
>NC_022018.1:33130335-33134329 GCF_000317375.1 Microtus ochrogaster
AGAAAGAAAGAAAGAAAGAAAGAAAGAAAGAAAGAAAGAAAGAGAGAGAGAGAGAGAGAGAGAGAGAGAGAGAGAGAGAGAAAGAAAGAGACAGAAAGAAAAAAGACTTAACAGTCAGCCTTGAGCAGCGGGTATGTGAAGAAGAAACAAAAAGCTAAGTGAAAACACCTGCCACAGTCCTGAGCCCAACTTCCTAGAGCGGGCATGGTTGACTGCAGTCTCTGGTCAAATGAACCTCCAGACTGGAACTGCAAACTTAAAGCTTAGCTCTCACAGACCTCAAGAGGAGATGAAGTCTGCTACTCAAGCCAAGGTGGAGGAACCAGTGGTAGCTTTGCAGTTTAAGATTCAAGGCCAGATTGATCTACAGAGCTAGAGTTCCCGGACAGCCAGGGATAAACAAACACTGTCTTGTAAAGAAAAAAGATTTTTATCATGCAGACAGAAAGGCTAGAGATACATAGTAAATCAGGAACAGATGAGAAACAAAAACCTTTAAACAGCATACTGAGTGTTTAAAATGTGCATAGGCTTAAGAAACAAAAGAAAATTGATACAGTTATAGAAAAAAAGTAAATAGTGAAAAAATTATATAAAAAATAAAACACTTAGAGATAGGGAATGCACAGAGAGTCTGGATCCTGTAAGGCAACATGTGGTCTTTGAATGTTTTGATTCCTGATAACCAAATAACAGCTTCTGGGAGACATGGGATTGTGAAAGGGACTGCTGAATTAAACCAAACAATAGGCTTTAGGAATGCCTTAACTTTAAAATTGACTTAAAAAAAAAAGTACTGCTTTGGAGAAAAGGTCATGCTTTTGTTTCCGTAGGAATTGAAAGACTGTGGGTTCATTCAAGACTGATAGAGATTAGATTTCAGGGAAAGACCCCTGAAAATCTTGACTATCGATATAAAGAAATAAAAATAGAAAAACTGCAAGATACATGATATAATTTTACCTGCTCAAACATAATACAAAAGATCATCTTTTGTTTGTTTGTGTACAATGCATAGTCCATACTTTTGTTAATGCAGATTTGATTAATGTTCATTTGAAGGTTTTATGTTTTTAGAGCACACTAATGAAAACAGGTAGTTCCAGCCTCTCACAGTGCCTCTCCAGCAATTTCCTTAGAATCCTGCATTCAGAGAGTTTAAAGGCAGTTTTCTGGGATGGTCCAACCTCACAGATTACTCTAGCCAGAACTTCAGATAAACCTTGCACTTTCCCATTGCACAGAGACGGGACAACAAATATTATAACTAGTTTTCCAAGGACTTGACCATTATTTAAAATATTCTTAGGTGCTGGGATATGACATGACAAGGCATATTTGTCTATAGTTTCTCCCTCCTAGAAAACATATCATCACTGGATAATGGTCTAGGAGGTCGACCATAAAAAGAAGGTCGAGCAGTAAAAGAAAGAAGGATCTGAAAACTGGGGACAAAGTAAATTCAGTACATCAGCAAATGACTGGAGTGTGTGAGCACCAACAGGTGCTGATTAGGTGAGGTGCAGAAACTTATTTATGAACTATTAAAAGTGACAAGGCAGTATAAAAAGAGCAACCATATCATGTAATGCAATGAATTCAGAGTAAGGTATGTGATTTCTTTACTGAATGAAACAGTTCTAGAGAACGAAACAGTTACAGAGGAGCAAAATGCTGCCATATGAGATGTTTCCTACAAGGAATACCAAAGAATGATCATAGTAGACTGTACACCATCCAGAAAACCTCATCTCAGTATACAGGAGTGCACTGTGTCAAAGCAGAAAACCTACTCTGATCACGAAAGATCTGAATAGGATGAAAGCATGCACACCCAGGGGGAGAAGCTTGTTCCTGCCTCAAGTTGATGTGCCATGCCTTGTTTGTGCCTATAGAGACCTTCCCCTTTAAGAATGGAGACAGAGGAGGAGTGGATGGGGAAAGGGGTAGACACAAGGTCGGGGGAGGGAACAGGAGAGGAGGGAGGGAAAACTGTGGTCAGTATGTAAAATAAGTGGAAATATTTAATAAAAACAAGACATGCATACCAAATAAACCTTGCTTGCTTGAGTGAGGTAAAAGAAAATGGTAAAAACCTGGGAGAAAGTGTGGTGATAAGGAGGTAGTCTGGTTCCTTTGAAGAATCTGGTTTCCGTACTTGGAAAGTGCTGATTTGAAGCGTTCTTACTTGGTTGTTAGGACTGATTGGGTGAAAAAGGAGAATTCTACCAATATAATGTGTCCTTTATAACGCTTAACTGTCTAAACTTAACAAACTATTTCTTTGAAGAAAAACATAGATTTATTTTCCCATTGAACCACATCTTCTTTTGAATTGTTTTACTTAAAGGAGCCCCTTAAACACTACAGTGCTAGAAATGAAGCATTCAAATTGTGATTCATGGTGCAATAGTGTAAGTATGCATATAGTACCACGATCACATGGATTACTTAGTGTGGGGGAAAGAATGCAGGCTAATTACGGGGACGCCAATAGTAGAAGACAGGTATGGAGAACAATTATTTAGATTTGAGGAATCTTGTAAAAGTTAGCATTTCTAGGACATATGAAAGAGTCCCTAGAAAGAAAAAAAATTCTGTTATTTTAGTACAGAATAATGATACAAGTATTTTAAAAGCATACATCCTACTGAATTTACTTATTAATTTTTGTCAGTAGAGTTTGTCAAGGTCCATGTGTGGATGTCAGAGAATAATTTTCAAGAGTCCACTGTTAGTCCAGAGATTGAACTTGGGTTCTCAGGTTTGGCAGCAAGTGCCTTTATTCACTGAGATATCCAGAAGTCTCTTCTTCCTATTAAAGCAGGCATCATCTTAAGCAGCTATGAAATTTTCAGCAGTCTAAGAGTGCACAGGAACTGTTGGGTAATAGTTTCTCACAGATGAGATGCTAGGACTCTAAAGCACAATGATTAGTGAAAAAAAGGTTCTCACCAGGAAAGCATGGGGGAAGGTTGGTATGCAAAGACATCATCGACTGCTTGGAGGGGCATTGCTGTCTAAATAATACCGGCATGATTGGGATTCAATATCTTTCTAAAAACAATTCACCAGGAGGATAGATGTGCAGCTACCTGGAATTTATAGGCTCTAATATTTTCCCATAAGAAAAATGAAGGTTATAAAAACTTTTAAAAGTGCAATTTTGCTTTTAGTGTTATACCTGTCAAGAGAGGCTATATTGTTTAATGAACAGGCTAAGTTGCTCTGAGTTCTCCAATGCAAGGTTTTAATGAGATGAGGTTTATTTCTCTCCGACACACTGGCTGGAGGGAAGTGAATCTAAACTAAAAACTACCACAGAGGAAACAGGAAGACAAAAACTCAAACCTTCCCTAGAGGTATCCAGTTCTTCTCGCCACGACAAGAGACTGTTCACATGGTACCCTAAGTTACAGGCAAAGGCCAAAAATACATGTAGTTCTTGTCTTTGTAGTTACACACTTGGAAAAACTAAGAAATTTGCTCAAGTATGAAAAGAAGCAAATTGGGAGATAGAGAGCCAGCATTTTCTTTTGCTTGACATCTCTGACGGTTAATCTTGGCTGTCCACTCGACTGCACCTATAGTCACCAGAAAGCAAGATGAAAGTTATTCCTGTAAAAGACTGTCTTAGGCTTTTTTGAAGGAAAACCCACCCCGAATTTGGGTCACACCTTATGGTGGCAGCCCAAACAAAAGGACATGGAAAAAGGAATCTGCTTTTTGCCTGCTTGCCCTCAGTCTCTCTGGCAAGTCTGTCCTGTGGCTATGACCTGTAATAACTACCAACATACACTGAAGGCCAGTAGTTCTCCAGGAATCCTCTGGGTCTCCAGTGCCAGATTCAGGCTGCTGAGACATCCAGTCTGTGAGACTGGACAACTACCAGATTCTTGGCCTTTTCATTGCAAAACAGCCATTTTTATACTTGTTTCCAAGTCCAATCTAATAACCCTACCTCTCTCTCTCTCTCTCTCTCTCTCTCTCTCTA
>NC_022018.1:33134429-33141478 GCF_000317375.1 Microtus ochrogaster
TATTGTGTTAGCTCTTTTTCTTTAAATAACCATGACTAATACACCATTCAACTGCCTTATTTCAATTTGCACACAAAGTTATATTTATTTATATAGTACACCATAATGTTTTCATATAAGTACAAAATGTATAATAACTAAATCAGGACAATCAACATCTCAACTGTTTTTCGTGAAATTTTAAATAAATGTCATACCATTTATATGACATTTATTTAAAACACCAAGAAATAGTATTGGTTTGATTTCAATTCAAATTAAGGGTTTTTTTTTTAAACAGTGTATGCCCTTACTTTAAAAACAATATGTATGGATGTGTGCATGTGTGTGTGTGTGTGTGTGTGTGTGTGTGTGTGTGTGTGTGTGTGTAAGAGAGAGAGACATGAATGTGTGTTTGCGAGTTTGTGTGTGAGTACAGGCTTTTGAGGCAATCTATGGATGTTACAGGAAAACCTGAGTGTCCTCAGACACTGGTACCCTTCTCTCATGTTGGAGACAGTATCTTTGTTCACTGTGGTTTAGACAAGTCTAGCCGACCCTTGAGCTCTTGAGGATTCTTCAGTCCTCACCCTCCACCTAACACCAGGAGCCCTGGCTATGTGTGCCGATGCCTAGAACATGTGGATTCTGGGGATCTGTACCCAGGCCTCCTTTGTGTGGCAAGCACTTTCCTACTAATGCATCACTCCAGTTCTTTTATGCACTTTTAATGTTTTGTTTTGTTTTTACTAAGAACCATTTATTAAAAATAATATTCACATTTTTCTACTGGAGAAGAAAACATATTTTCAGTTTGGGGGCGCTGAGGAGAACATATCTTGTAATGTAAGATCCTTCTCCAGTTAAGAGGAAAGAAAATAAGCAATAAAACTTGCTAGATATTTGAAAATAACTCCATATACATAGTCATTCAAATATATAATGAGGAAGAAATTCCCCAATATTCTGTCACCTGTTATTGGCCATAGAGTGTCTCGTGTAATTTTCTTTTCTCTTTGCAAGTCAACTGTCTCGTTCTTGTGGGGAGTACTTGACATGTGTTTGCTTTCCTAGTGCTTTTAAACTAGGTTGTCAACCTCTGGCACTGTACGACATCACTGTTGATATTCCAGAGAATCTAGCAAAGCCACTGCCACTTAATTAATTCAGAGCAAGGGTAATAATAATTAAATATCACAATCCATTTGAAGAAGGGTAGCAGTAAGTAATTTTCCCCTCCTTTACTAGAACATGTTTAAATTAGCTATGTTCATTTTCTCATTTGTCAGCCAGACGGAATTGAGAATTCTGCTCACTACATTTTAGTCATTACCTAAATATTATGCACTGTCCTGCCACAGGCTTTCAAATATGCCTATTTATATGCAGCCTTTGGGCTTCCCATAACTATTATGGACATGAGATGACCTAGAGATGCTCAGGTTTTCTCCCAGGGATGAAGATGCTTGCCTCATCTAGGTAGAATTAAAGGCAACAAATTATTTAAGTTTTGATGTTAGAATAGCTAACACAATTGCCTGTAAGCTGTTGATATCAAAATCCAAGTTAAGACAATCTCAGAAAATGATAAAGATAAAAGCATAATATAAAATATATCAAATTTTAATCTGAAATGGCCTCTGTAACTTCAATTAGCTCATTTTTCTAGTGCTCATTTTTTCTAAATCACTCATGGCTACCACTGGTGTGTCTTAGCAACACAATGCACTTCTTGCATCCCATTTTGTCTACCCATATGTTCAGTCCATCCCTTTGAAGTAATTAACATAATCACTAACATTATAAGATCATTTTCCTCACTCCAAATAAATGACCATCCAACTGGTGCCTATTCTCTACATTTGGAAATGCTCAAATAGTTCATTATCACCCAAGTGACTATGAGGAAATGCCGTGCATGAGATGAAAGGAATGAGGACTCAAGGCCCCCCACCATGAAGATGAAACTCATGAATTAATTCCCTCTAAAATATCTACATGTCAGAAAAATGGTAAAATGCACTGAAAATGCCATCAAATGAAAAAGGAAATCTGAAGGTCATGAGAATTCTCTCTCAACAATAAGAACTGATAATTATTTCAGCAGGTATTCAAAATATGACTGTGGTTTATATCTTTGATGTAAATATATCTAAATAGTATTTTAGAGTATATTTTAGGAAAATGATATATATGCTATAAGCTTCCATGTATCAAATAATGTTGTTCATCAATAAAAATCATGAAATATAATACATACATAAATTACAAGGCATTTTTAATTTTATTGAGATGATGTCTGATTATAGTTTTGTTCTCAATAAACAGTAACTTAAAAATCACTCTCAAATTAAATATCCACCCAATGGAAATATTGACATATGTTTAACATTTCTTATTTCATGAAATTAAAAAGAATATGAAGTATTTTATGAATATTCATTAAATTTTCTTAAAAATTCTTGTTAACCGTTGGCTTTATTTATTCTAAAATATGAAGCAGCCGGGCGGTGGTGGCGCACTCCTTTAATCCCAGCACTTGGGAGGCAGAGGCAGGTGGATTTCTGTGAGTTCGAGACCAGTCTGGTCTACAAGAGCTAGTTCCAGGACAGGCTCCAAAACCACAGAGAAACCCTGTCTTGAAAAAAACCAAAAAAATAAAAAATAAAAATAAAAAAATAAAATATGAAGCAATATTTTATGTAGTAAATTAGATAACATGAACAATGTATTATTAATGTTTTAAAGATATATGTAAACTTGAATACTGGCAAACATATTTGAATATCAACACACAGAGGGTTGGTAATGTCAGTTAGACAAAACTTATATTTTTGCAATGTAACAATTAAGGTTTTGAAATCTCTTAGGACACATCTCTTTAGACATATCCAGGAGGGCTTCCCAGAGAGGTTTAACTGAGGTGGGAAGACCTACTCTAATGAGGATGGCACCATCCCCTAGAAGAAGAAGAAGCAAATGAACCAACTCCTAGAATTTCTTTCTGCTTCTTCATTGACCCATATATGCAAACTCTGCCAGTCACAAGGGTTAGACCACTCTTGACATCCTTCCTTCCCACCCATGGTTTCCTCAAACCACGAACCAACTTCCATCTATCCTCCATCAATTTGTTTTTTGTCATGTATTTGGTCTCAATTATGAGTGAAGTAACAAATGTGGAAAGTGTTTATTTGTAGTGTATTAATATTGATGTATAACCATATTTTTGTCTGAAGCACCCATGTCTCCATTTTGTGCCTCGCACCTAGGTTTTCTGAACTGATACATACTGGCTTACACTCAGTTAATGTTTGACAACTATACAAATCAAGAGTGTCTACACTCTATGTGACTTAAAGTATTTTACGATCACGTCCAGTATATACTCTCACAGCCAAGATTTTTGCTGTTGAGGTCACTCTTAGACCTACTTCAAAATATTATCAGAGTCCTGCTTCACTTTGGCCAACATAAATATCCTAGGTGATTTTTAAACCATATTTTGACATCTATGTTCTAATTTTATTAGAGTATAAGTTATTAAATCATTGATAGGTGCTGCTGTGTACCCTCAAGGCATAGTTTAACTTAAAAATATATGGTGACAACCTTTTCAGTAGAAGGCTCAGAAAAAAATATATATAAATTGTCTAGATCACAAAAAGAATCCATATTTAGCAACTGATTTATATTACCCACAGATGGCAGTCATGCAGGAAAACAGAACAGAAAAACATTATTTAAATTACAATACACCACGGTTTCATAGCCCATGCATGTGCCAATATGTTTGACACAATTACTCCGTGTAAATAAGCAGCATGGAAAGCAATACCGTACAAATGCAGAGAAGCAAATACTTCCTATTGTCCTTTCACCTCACAAAGCACAAAAATGACCATGCTTGGCAGAGAAGGAAAATATGTTTATTCAAGAGGCCATTTAATAACATTCAGTGGTATTGATTGTTAAACCCTGCTAGTATTTGTCCACTTCACAGAGCATCTCTCTGATGGATGCAGGTACCATCTTTATATCTAAAGTCATTTGAACATATGTATCTCGTGGACAAAGGGAATCAGAGAAACTTCCAGTAATTTAAGCACAGTAATCTAGAAACCCACCCCAGTCATGTTTGTCTTGGAGTAATAGAAAATCCTAGAAATAGTGTCTGGAAGCCAGCTTGGATTCAGAGGTACAAGGTCTCCTCGTAGGGTTAGTGAGGAACAGAATTCTATTTTTATTTTTGGGTGGTTTAATTGCTTTGTTTCCTTATGCTTTTCCCATGTATTTTCAGGAGTTGTTTTAGTGCTGAGAACAAAGCCACTACTCTCTGGTCTTGCATATTTTGACAAGAGCACTTTCTCTTGAAAGTTTTTCTTGTAAGATGCACAATGAGTATATACTCTAGAATAATAATGACCATTCCAATGTCCTTCCCTTTTCCAAGACAGTTAATTTCTTGACAGTTTAGGATCCACAGTATCATAATTGCATTAGTAAAAATCTAAGGTTATGTTCTCTGAAGAGAAATTTAATTATAAAGAAATCACATTTGATTTAATATTACCTATAAATGATACAGAAAACTTTTGCATTTGCCAAAAATTACCAATCTTTACCAGAAAGAGTGTTAGTGGTTTCCTCCCATTTGAACTCCACATATTTCTAGCTGACAGAGAAGTGACTTGTGGAATATGCTGTCTAGGTTTTGTTA
This sequence comes from Microtus ochrogaster, assembly GCF_000317375.1. Classification (NCBI taxonomy): domain Eukaryota; kingdom Metazoa; phylum Chordata; class Mammalia; order Rodentia; family Cricetidae; genus Microtus; species Microtus ochrogaster. The sequence continues at coordinate 33,139,129 of NC_022018.1, forward strand.
AATTACCATCTTTCTTCCTCTTGAGACTCATAGAGAATTTATTTTCTCTGTTCATCCAGGTTACATCCTGCAAATGAGCCTTCCTACACTGTCAGCTCACTCATTACAGATTTTTCAGCTTTTCTCTCCATTCATTTGAAAACATGAACTGCTTCTTACCATCTCGTTAGGCATGAAATCCAAGGCACTTAGCTTCTCCTGTGAAACAAAAGACAGAAACATGCTCAGGCCACTGTTTCCAAATTGGCTATCTCTCAAGTCCACCATGGGTAAAACACTAAGGATATGCAGACAGGTAAGGCCGAAACCACTTTCATTAATTTCTGATAGCTTTTATCTGGTGGAACACCCACTCCTGCCCTCACAGCAAAACAGATCCATCCCAATGCCCTTATTGTTCAAAAGGCTAAACTAGAGTTCCCATGGTAACTCCCAGTGCCAAGAGAGCTGGATTAAGGTGAATAATACATGCCCTGTTCACTGGGAATTCACCAACAGGCAGATGAAATTTTTAACCCATTCACACCTGATTTCAGCTTAAAGTCATCCTCGCTTCCCTCCAAAGAACTGAGCCTAAATATGAGCCCAATTAAATAATTTTTCAGATATTTTATCAGTGTACAAGAAGAAGTTGAAATTGTATGATAAAGCACTGTTCTCACCCTATACAATGATAGAAGTATCTCTTAAGGGCTAGCAAGATGGAGTGGCTCAGCAGATTAAAGAAGCTGCTGCCAAGTGTGGTGACCAGAGCTCTAACACCAGAACACAAAATAGAAGAGAACTGAATCATACATGATGTGTTCTGACTTCCACATGTATGTCATGGCATGGACACTGCCTCATACGCTCATACATAAAATAACACATGTACACCTCACTCTTACTAGTGATGTCTTGTTATTCCTCCAGATTATTTCTCTGTATGAAGGGTACTGGTCCCTTATTTATCTGAGATTTTGTGAGCCTCAGGCAGGAACAGAGTGAAGCCAGGATATTTATGCCCCAAGTGCTCTTTTTACTCCACTACTCGCTGGCAATGATTGCTTTTCTCCACTCAAAGTCCAACTGCCCTCTAGCCACTTTTTCTCCATCTTTGTGTTTCTCTAGTTCACCCATTCTGTCTCAACTAGGAAAATTCCTTTTATGGTTTAGATGTTAAGTGTGTCCTCTACAGATTCATGGGTTTCCCTCCTGGTCCTTTGATGATAGTGCTGTTCAGAGAGATGGCAGATCCTTCAGAAAGCTGACCTCACAAGAAGAAGCTGGCACAGGGGTGGGAGTGGGATCTGGAGTCTTGAGCTTTATGGCCTGACTAGCTCTCTCTTCTTACCCTTGGAGATATGAGCAGGCAGTCTCACACTCTTCCACCACATCTCTCCTTCTGTCCTCAGGCTGCCATCTTCTCCAGGACTGGCCCAAACCCTAACTCTGAAGCAGTAGGTCCAAAAATATCTTTTCTCCCTAAAACTGTTTTTCCACCTCAGGAATTTGATCACGTAAATAAGAAATGAATTTACAGACGTCCCATTTTAACTATGTATTCTTTTAGAATACCACCGTATTTCTCCCTGTCAGGATTTGTCTTTATGGACAGAATTTGGTTTTAGAATATTATATAATGGCTAACTTTCTATGGCATATGCAATTATCAAGGTCAAGGGGACAAAATAGAAATCTAAAGTAATTTTATCATAGATTAATATTTGTTATAAAGAAGCAGTTTCACAGAGCTGACAAAACAGTCAGCTGGTGAAAGTTAGCACTTATCAATCAACACATGGTTAAACTTTTGGAATGAAGACAACAAAGTGAGAGCAGACACATATAACTTCAGTGCATCAGAAATTTTATATACTGTGTACTTTCTAATCATTATAAGATACATATGAATTAGAGTTAGAAAAATCATGGTAAATATTCAGAAGGCAACCTCATTCTGAAATACTGTTTGCCCATCCATGTTACTGCTAGCCAAGCAATTCACACATGTAAAAAATTATTTTCTATCCAAAAGATTTGAGAAAAAAATCAGGATAATGAGGAATTAACAACAGTAACTCAAACACTCAAACTGTTGCTACATTCTCCCCTTGGGGCGACTTTAGCTACACCAAGCACTAAACTAGTTTGTTGTGGGTTCTCAAATCAGTCCTCAAGTACCTGGGGTTCTCAGTGATGGTGAGATCTACACCATACAAGCTAAAAAGAAAAAAATCAGTCACCCCTCAAGTTGTATCATACATAAGATCTTCGCTGTTCGTGCACATTGGCACTCATTTTTCTTTTTTTTTTTTATGTTTTACATTGGATATTTTATTTTTTTTCTTAATTTATTTATTTATTGAGG
>NC_022018.1:33144450-33147447 GCF_000317375.1 Microtus ochrogaster
CACTATCCTGAGTGAGGTAAGCCAGACCCAAAAAGAGGAACATGGGATGTACTCACTCATATTTGGTTTCTAGCCATAATTAAAGGACAGTGGGCACTCATTTTTCTATGGAAGAAAAATACAAAAAATGTACGGTATCTCAGCAAAGCACAGGTTCTGAGCACAGACTCATAGCAGCCATTTCAGGCAACAGGTAGAAATGAAACATGGAGGATGTCTTTCCATTTTTTTATTATATGGTTTTCATTGTCAAATGCTTTGCCAAGCATACAGTGTCTTTGAACTCCCTGCTTATATCAGCACAGCTGACCATGGACACTTATCCATTCCTCTGCTCAAGGTCATGGATAGGAGGGCCCACTGTAGCTCAGGTTCAATAGCTTTTCTCATCCCATCTTTTCCTCCCTAAGGTAGAGTTCCCTCTGGGTCTACTAATTTAAATCAGCACACCAAGTCCCATGTCCAACAGGGGAAATTCCTCTTGCTTCCTTCTCAGCGCCATGACATCATTTATCCATCTGCTGGCCTCTTTCTACTCTGCTCACAGCTTTGTTCCTACGAGTGGGCAGAGAAACATGAGATCCAGTTACCACCCACCTTCCCTTAACTGCAAATGAGCAACCCACTGCAGATGGCAGAGCCAGCATCTTTTCTAACTCCCCAGAGATGGTAGGATAAGACAGCCCTCTCTTTTTTACTTTTCTCTTAAGGACTCATGTTCCTTTCTCTTGGCACTCACACTCACAATTAGTTCCTCTAAATCTGTGTGTTTCTTTCCTGGAAGATTCTCGCTCCTCTTCTCTCATTTTTATCTGATATCTCATTTGTCTTTTCCTTCCCATTCTTCATGGCCCACTAAAATTCACTAAAAGCCTGAGAGAGATTGGGAAGGTATTCTAGGCACAAAAAACAAAAGAAAGAAAGAAAGGAAAAGCAGAGTTAAGCAGAGCTTAACACCGTGGCTCAGCAGTAGCAGAAAAAAAAAAAAGCAGCACACTTTTGAAATGCCAATTTCCTGGCCTGTGGTGCCAGCACTAACCTTACCTGGTAAGCCACAGGCTTATGGTGATACACAGATTAATGGAGATGGGTTAATTTAAGATATGAGGTAGCTAGAAATATGCTTAAGCTGTTGGCCCAACAATATTTCAAATAATATGGTTTCTATATGATTATTTTGGGAGTCTGGGTGGCCAGGAACCAACAAGGTGCCCCCTACCACATCTTCCCACCCCTCTTCCATTTTCTGATAATTAATTGCATTCTTCACATTTGTTCTTGATATAAATGGTGATAGTAAGAAACACATTTCATGGCCTTGGAAGCTTATACGTTAATAAACCTAGTTTATGAGAGAATGAGTTTACTAGAAAAAGCTATGCCACGCTTGAGCACACTAAACAAAATGTATGATTGATACCACTATGAATGTGATAACATATTTAAATTTATGCATAGGAACATTATAGGCTAACACAACTGACCAGGAGGGTTTGAGAACTTATGTACATTCAGTATATAAAATTTCCTAAGAATTAGCCTTGTCTACAATGTGTTAAAGCACTGGCTCTACCCATACTGCTGTGTGGGTATTGCATAAGAAACCAGGAATTCAGATTTAGTGCATGGCCTCCCTCCATTATCTCCAGTTCTCATATTAGCAATCCCCAATTCTCATCTTAGCAGTTCCTAGTCACTACCTAACATTTTCCCCATTTGATCTCAGAAGCAGCTTTCACTTTTCTCCAAACTCAAGTCTAAGCTGCTTCCAATAGCTAATAGAATGCATCACGTGAAAAGTCTCTTTCATATTCCTGCAAAAGCAACATAAACACCACTGCTGACAAATGAACTGGCCCAAAATGTGGTACCTATATATCAACAGAATGTTATTCTCCCATGAAAAACAATGAAATCCTATCACTTGCAGGAAATTACGGGATGCTCAAAGACAGTGTTACATGAAATAAGTCAGTCACAGAAAGACAAATACCATGTGTTCTCATTATGTGCAAATGTTAAAAATCATTGAACTCACAATGTTTTCTACAGTAGCTTAACAGCCAGCAAAGACTGGGAAGGAGGAAGAAGGCAGACAGAAATAATGGTTCAATGGTGCAGTCCCAGTAAAGGGAATAATTTTTAATTTTCTACAAATAGAGTACCTATGATGAATAACTGAGTATTTCAAAACAGCTACTACATTGAACCTTGGATATTCCCAACAAAGATAAAGACTAAATGTTTGAGACAATTGACATATTTACCTTTATCTGATCATTGCCCATCTAAAATTAATAATTTATTTTTTACATTGCTCATATTTAACTTGATCTACACATTGCATACTTCAACTCTCATGATCACTCTATAAATATATCAATTATTATGGATCAATGAAACATTGATTGAATAAACTTACAAGGTATAGCTATTAAATAATGATGAAGTTGCCAGGCATGGTGGCGCATGTCTTTAATCCCAGCACTTGGGAGGCAGAGGTAGGTGGAACTCTCTGAGTTCATGGCTATCTTAGTTTGCAAAGCAAGTTTCAAGTCAGCCGGAGCTGTCACACAGAAAAACCATTTCTCGGAAAAAAAAACCATCTACTTTCTCTCTTTATTTATGTTCAGATTTCCTTTTGGCTTTATTCTACTAAACCATTGGTCAAAACAGCTTCTTTAATAACCAATGGCAATAAAACATTTTCATAGCATTCAGAGGGGAATCCCACATCAGACACATGAGAGAAATTCCAGGAGCTGAACAAGTAAAAGAAATATTCTTCAAGGAGAAAAACTTCATTTCTATTCAAATGGTGTATATTTAAGTCACCTTTAACATAATGCTTAAAACAAACAGGAATTAGTCTTCATAGGAAATAAAACTATAAAATTTTAAAAATATAGTGTGTATGTACAGGTTGCAAATGAGACAGAGAGAGAGAGAGAGAGAGAGAGAGAGAGAAAGAGAGAGAGAGAGAGAGAGAGAGAGAGA
>NC_022018.1:33147547-33152721 GCF_000317375.1 Microtus ochrogaster
ATTTGCTGTGACATTTACCTGGACTTCCTAATGGCATTTATACTTAACAATTTATTCTTCACACATCTCCTGCAATGTTATTCTGAAAAAAAAATTGCTCTTAGTAAATATTGGCCAAGGATAAGGGATAATGATATGTCAAGGAAGCTAATATTGGCTTTGACTTTAGCAAATCTTCTTCCATTCTATATGTAAAAATTTCAGCAAGCATTAACATTCACACCTGAGCTCTAATACATGACTCATGAGCAATCCTAGGAATGATTTCACAGCAATGAGAAAAATCTGGGTAATATTCTTAACTGTTATAAAACATGACTTCTTGAAATGGCATAAGTATGTTTCACTTACAGTAGAGATTCCAGTAAATGACCTTAAAAGTTATGGGACTAGAAAGAGGAGGGAGGGAGTAAATAATAGTAAAGATGCCTAAGAAAAATAACCACAGGATTCTTTATTCATAAGGAATAATACTATCAATTATTTACCTAAAAATGTAGAATACATGTGAGTCTGTAAATAAATATATATGTATAATTTAAATGAAATTGTCTCATCTTGGCTGGCAATTCTCCCAGCAAGAACCAAAGACCACCTAACAAAAACCCCAACCCCAATCATTCTTCTTTCAAGTTGTTGGTCAGAGTAGTTCAGGAGACTCCCAAAGCTTACAGGTTATTACTATTGACGCTTGTTGTCACTCAAACGTGTAATGTAAGTCCCTACTGATGAAGAAGAGACCATGCACTTCACACATAGGGCCCAGAGACCTCTGGGTTGGGCCAGCCATGGATGTCTACTCCCTGAGGACTAGTTATCATGGTACCAGAAAGTGCTATGCAAGCTTCCAAAGGAGAAAATCAACCAAAGTTCTCCCCAGCTATGATGTATATGAACCGCAGCAAGCGCCAGCTGAGCATGATATCCCTAAGGGTATGGTATTGGTATGCACCTCTTGGCTGTAGCCAAAGCTCTCTAATTGGACTTAAGATCCACTCAACAAGAAAGAAATCATTCCTGATACTGTGAACCTAGCCAACTATACAAGGTTAGAAAGTCAATGATCTTAGAGAAGAACCTACAATGACCAGTTTACTAAACCAACAGAAACCCTAAATTTATCCTAAGTATTCGCATATATACCTTACACTTCATTAACAAAACAACTCTTCATAACAGATATAGACCATTACTTAACACTACAACTGTTTAAAGGCAAAATTAAGCATCCTGGTCTTAACGGACACACCTCCAAGACACTCCCAAAACTAAGGCTTAAGGACCACTGTAGAAGAGAAGGAGGAAAAATTGTTTGAAATAGAGGAGCAGATAATTTGGTGTGAGACTCTTTCTGAGAGTAATTTCAGAAGCTACACCCATAAAATCTCATTACATGAAGTAAATATAAACTGGATGAGGACAATATCCATAGGTATGTCAAAATGGATCTGGGAAGGAGAAAGACCATGAAGATCAACTCTACTCAAAGAATAAGCAAAGAAGGAATGCTCAGAGTGGTAGAAATAGTCTTCCCCTGAGAAGAGTACACCCACTGGTTATTCAATACCAAATGGTCACCCCCTAAAAGCATACATATAAGTAACATGTTACAGACTAAGCAGGCATATTTAGGAATATATGTGTGTATACATATATATATATGCATATATATATATATATATATATATATATATATATAATGAAAAAGAGTTGGATTTGAAAGAGAGCAAAAAGTGGTGTATAAAAGAGACTGAAGGAAGAAACGGAGGGGGAAATGATGTAATTATATTATATCCTCAAATATAAAAGTAAAAATGAAAAAAGTTTTTTAAATCAATACTTAATAAATAAATAATTTTTTAAAAAGTTATAAACCATTTTCATAGGTTGGGAAAGTCCCAAAGGCTGTACATGGGTTTCACACAAAAATGAAAAAAAAATGTATTGAGTGTACCTTGTTGGTAGGTTATGTGTTCCTTAGAAAATGAACAGGAACCAGGTGGTGGTGGTGGCACACACTTTTAATCCCAACACTAGGAAGGCAGAGCCAGAGGCAGTGGCAAAAGAAAGGAGATCTCTGTGAGTTGCTCTGTTGTCTACAGAGCAAGTCTCAAGATAGCCAAGGCCATACAGTGCAACTCTGTCTTGAACAACAACAACAACAACAACAACAATAAAGGAATGAATAAAGGAAGGAAGGAAGGAAGGAAGAGAGAGAGAGAGAGAAAGAGAGAGAGAGAAAGAAAGAAAGAAAGAAAGAAAGAAAGAAAGAAGGAAAGAAGGAAGGAAGGAAGGAAGGAAGGAAAGAAAGAAAGAAAGAAAGAAAGAAAGAAAGAAAGAAAGAAAGAAAGAAAGAAAGGTGAAAGGAAGAAAGGAAGGAAGGAAGGGTGGGAGGAAAGAAAATGAACAAGGTAGGAATTTTCCCTCCCTTGTAAACCTCACAGCTTAGTGGAGAGTACAGATAAGTAAATGGAAAAGTATAGCACCATGTATAAGCATTTTCTAAGTCATGATTTTAACTGTGTTGAATCAATATCACTCAAAGAGATCCTTAAAAATATATTTTTTCACATTCTTCTTTTGGTATCCTGAATCAAAACCATGTTTTTGAATGATTGTTGGGGTGAGTCAAGAGGTCAGTAGTGGTGGAGAGAAAAGCGGAGAATAATGCTACAATTAAAGGTGGAAGAAAGAATGACATCTCAAACATGGGCATGAATGTATTCCAGCATCACAGATGTGGTGTAGAGAAACGACAGAGATGGACATGATTGAGAGGCATAATACTAGAGAAATAAGCTCTTGCCTGTGCTGGAATTTCCATGGCCTGTGAAGGAGTTTACACCATGTCTAACACCGGGTGGAAGTGATGGAGCATTTGATGCTCAGGTAGCACTAGATCAGTTGCCCACTATACGTGTGTTTCTGATTCACATCATAGAGTAGACACTATTAACACTTGTCCATGCACACAGCAAAGAAGGAAGAAATCCAGTCCCTTGCTATTTATTATTTCAATTTTTACAGTTTCTGTTTTCCCCAGTCAACTGTTATCTGAAAATATAAAATTGGAAGTTCCAGACATAAATAACTTATGTGTTTTAAACAGAATGCCAAAATTTTGAATAGCAAGATAAGGTTCTATGCCAGCCTCGTCTCTCCTTCCAGGACATTTCTGTTATCTTGGTCTTATTATTTCATATCTCATACACTTACCATCTTTAGTCTCTCAGTAGCTATCCCAGTGTCCATAACAATGGGTCCATGTCCTGTTGGGGATGAACAAATAACTCTGTGTAGCTTCTCAACACTATACAATAATAATAACGCTCACATCAGTCACACTGGTTCATCTCATCATCTAAATATTGCATCATTTCACGCCATCATAGAAGCTGGGTGTGTACATTACCATAAAACAACTTGGAGAGATCATAAACATATATAATATTGTATCATTATATTCACTATAATATACTATTATCATTGTATTTTAATATCATTTACCATGTTTAATCTCTTACTGGCCCTAAAATGAAAAATACTATAAATGGGAAATTCAGGATAACATTCCATGATAGTGTTAATAGAAAGAAATTAGAAAATTTTATCTTTCACAGCTTGGAGGTAATAGAATTACCATCATGAGCAATCAATGGCTATAAGACCTAGAAAAACTTATGATCACAGGCATGAATGTTGATAACACCAATCAGCCATTGAACTAACATTTTCTAAATACTTGCTCTTTAATATATCCTCTTCTGTCTAGGAATAAAATGGAGACAATATTTCCACCTCTGTGAAACACAGTTGTGGTTTATTAAAACCCCATGAATATAAGAGATCACCAAAGAAGGGTGTAGACTAAATCTTAAAAAGCAATTAATGTTTAGCCCAAGAAATTCTATTTACCTGTTAACAATTAAATGGGCTGAAATCAAATAGAGTCCATTATAATTCATTAAAGTGAATTAAAATAGGTTGAAATGGTGTCAAAGGACTGAATGGCTGAATGGCTTTGACAAGTCTCTTTGAGAACTGAATATGTGTATATCTGAAAAAATATGGTAATTAATATATATATATATATATCATATTATATATATAAAATATATATATTTCTAAAATGTGATCATGACGTGGAAGAATAATGACAGGCATGGAAGATGCCTACCATAAAAATTGTGAGAAGAAACAAGCTTGGAGTAAGGATATAGACTACACATACTGGTCTCCTGCTTCATTCTAAAAGTATAGTTAATGCATGGCAATTTTAATCTCAATGAAAGGAGATTATCATTACATGATGATAAGCAGGCAATTCACTTTGTTTGATATATAAATTTAAAACTGGCGTTCTGATGCCCTTTGAAAAGTCTGTTTAGGAGAGTTGAAGAAGGAAGGAGGTATTTTAGGACCTTGTCTTTGTCATTTAGACAAATAGTTTAATCTAGAACTTATTCGATTTACTTTATTTTCTGACAATTAAGAAACATGACCTACTGATGAATTGCTGGAAATAAAAGAAAAACAGAACTGTTAGTTTGGGGCAACCAGGATTGGAAACTCTACCTGGTACTGAAATGCAGAATGATATATAAGAATAGAACATTTGATTCTTCAAAACTTACAAACCTTGTTGGGACTAGTTGAGTCCTGGCCTTCAGCTGCTCTTCCCTGTCTAGAGCCTTCTAATTGAAGTTACAAGAAGCTATACCTAGCCTAGAGGATCAGAGGATGGGATTTTCACCTGTTGGCCATTGACTGCAGGGTATTTAAGCCTCCATGGTGCTATTGAAGAGGGGCTTTTGTACCAGCGATTTAGAGGTCCTTGTGTTGGTCTATCTCTGCTTGTGTTTCCTCAGCCTTCAGCCCCTTTCCCGAAGCTTGCATACTGGGTTCTAGCACATAGAGTACAGATGGGGGTGGGGGAAGTGGGGGGGGGCACGGTGCATGGCAAAACCTGATAATGCTTGTTTGCGTGCTTGTTTTCTGAAGAATACAGTACAAACCCATTCATACTTTCTTTTGCCCCATCCTCGATAATTTCTAGTTCAGTCCAACCCCATCTCAAACACATGCACACATTCTCTCCACATACATGCACACATTCTCTCCACATACATGCACACATTCTCTCCACATACATGCACACATTCTCTCCACATACA
>NC_022018.1:33152871-33154654 GCF_000317375.1 Microtus ochrogaster
TGCACACATTCTCTCCACATACATGCACACATACTCTCTACACACATTCGGGCACTTTAACTTAATTCTGTAAAATATGGAAAAGGAATATTTTAGATACTTAAGTTCAATTTAGACAATAGGGTTGGCATTAATGGAACACAACATTTTGTGTAACAAAAAGATTTATCAGTCCGGTGATGTCCATTAACCCACTTCTCCAAATATTGTTTATAAACACATAAGATAAAATACATTAACATAACAACTAACCAGGTTGAATTTTGAAGTGTTTCAAAATATTAAGAAAACAAATTGGTTATAATTATTTATTCAATTATTATTAGTTGACACATTAAATAAAATGATCTAATGATTGATATGAAAACTATACATCTTAAGAAATGATAATTTTAAACAATTTTAATACTATATATAAAAATGGCAAAAATGAAAAAGGGCAAAGGAGGAAAAACTATCTCTATGATCACTATAGTTAACCAAACTTCAAAACTCTAGTAGTACTAAAGTTTGTTTTCTATCTTTTAATATAAAAGATATACTAAAATTTTTTGGTAGCTAATGAAAATAAATATTTAATCTTCCTCTTACAACTCCATGCACTGTTTACAATTAGGTTGACTGTGGGGCTCACAACCACAGTCTATACATCTGCAACATAACTTCTGTACCTAATCTCTGAGAACAGAAAGAGCAGTAAGAGTCAGAGGACCAGAGAGTCTGCTGTGAGATTATGCCTTCTTACTATAATAGGGAAGCTATACCCACAAAATGTTAGCAACATGGCTGCCTAAACAAGACCTGAAAAATTCCAACAGATTATATCCCAGTGTAGAGGAGAGACATCCAATCTACAAGGAATTATTAAAACCCTTCCCCTAGAAGAGGAGCTACAAGCAACAAAGAACTTCTGAGAGAGGAAAAATTAGTATCCTCTTGAGATGAACCTCCTAATAGGCTATCCAATAGCAAATGACCATCTCTAGAAACACATATGAAGATGGACGCTTAATGGAAATTTCACAGTAGCTCAGAATTGAGAGTAATAGATGGTTATTTATTCATGTGTAGACTCACAAATCAATATCTTCTGCTGGAATAGAGAACAGCAACCGAATCCTAAAGCTGGAAAAGAAGCCGGATGTACGTTTTATATCAGCATAAATAGTATAAGAGGCCACACCCCAGTGGGTGGTTAACTTAAAGGCTATTGACTGTAGCATTTCCTACAGGACGCATATATGCAGGCAACACTAAAGAGACTCAGCACGCTGTGTATATGTTCTTTTTTTTTTAGATGCATGTGTAACAAGAATGGATAAAGAAGATAATGACATGAATTTGGGAGGAATTAGGAGTAGAAGGAGTAGAAAGGAGAAGGGGAGGTGTAAGATGATATAATTATATTTTTATTTAAAAAATGTTAAAGGGAGTTTTGGCTGTTGAGTTCCAGTGCCTGAGTACTCCTAAAACATTATAGCTCTTTTAATTTGAATTCATCCTGTGATGTGTGTGTGTGTGTGTCTTTGTGTGTGTGTGTTTATGTGTGTATGGAGAGAGAGATATTTGTGTATAGTTTGACGTATATTAGTCTTAATGTTGGTAAATAAGAAAACAAAATTAGAATAAAAGAACCTATATTTTCCTATAGCTTTCTATACTTGCCTTAACCAAATTCATGAATTTTATGACAATTGAGGTTATCAGTGTTATTATTTTTTTTTTTTTATTTTTTTTCGTTTTTCGAGACAGGGTTTCTCTGTGGCTTTGGAGCCTGTCCTGG
>NC_022018.1:33155228-33167167 GCF_000317375.1 Microtus ochrogaster
GAGGAGAAAGAGACAGAGAAGGGGGGAAGCAGAAAAGTGGAGAGAGAGGCAGAAGCGAAGCTACCTCTCCGAGAGGAAGATGGAAAAGAGAAAGAGCTCAGGCAGGAAGCTGAAGATCAGCCTGCCTCAGCAGCAGATGGGGAGGGGAATGGGTGTGGCTTGTCTCTTAAAGGGACCAGAACCATAACACTCAGTCCAACTAAACTTTGTGAATTTTTGCTAGTGAATAAATTCTGAACTTCTGGGAAGATACAAGTATAGGGTGTATTTCTGGTTTAGTATGCTCATACATGGAGACTCTTCTTTTGTGGTTTAGCTGTCTATGAATTACAGGCAATTAAACTAAACTCATTGATTCCCAGCACTGGACTTAGACACAATTATTTCTTTCATCTGTTATTAGTGACCTATCATAAACTTTTGCTAATGTCTCCTCAGAAAAAGCCACACAATACCAGGTTTCAATAAAAAAAAAAAGGTTTGGATAAAATTGTGTTATAAATATAAAATATGAAAACCAACATCTATGTGCACAGAAGCAGTAAATAGTGAATATTACTTATTCTGTAAACTTGGCAAAATCCCTTTCTGCCTTAGCAAGCATCATAATCACTACCTTACACAAAGTTTCACTTGAGATGGTTGCAACAGTGCTGTGGAGGCAGGAAATGAAGACTGACAGCATCAGGCCATGAAGGATCAGCCATGGGGCATAGGACACAACCTAAAGCACTGGTCTAGGACTCCCTGAATCTCAACATTCTGTTCATGCAAGTGTTGGTAAATATTTCAGTCAAGTTACATCTTAGGAGCATTTTCCTTTTTAGATTTGTACATGTGTACCAGAGTCATGCCTGTGTGTAGGTTTGTGGACTGTAGGTGGCAGTGAGCCACCACGTGGGTGTTGAGAGCTGAACCCATAAAAGTACAAGTGTTCTTAACCACTAGGACATATCCCCTTCTAGGACAATTTCCATCTTACCTAATCAGTCAGAGTAGCGTGATCAATATTCACCCTAAATAATGAACACTAATTTCACTGAACAAACCTCTGTCTAACATCCATTATGCTAATTAGACCCCACTGGGCTGTTAAGACACAGAGAGCGAAAGGGCTTGGGAACTACCCATTCTCACAAGGTGTCAGGCATAGCCTTTGAAATGTGGATTCCTGATTACAGCATCTGATGGTCCTTAAGCCCAGGCTTCCACTAACTAGCACCTGCATGGCATTGCACTTTCTATGTCAGTGCTGAAAGGAAATTACTGTGGGCTCTGTGGAAGTTTCCCCAATTGGTTTGGATGCAGTCAGTGCAATATTTTAATAAGTTCTCACACCATGAATTTCTGGATATCTGACTTAATTAAGCTCAAATGTTTAAAATCTGAAGTGTTGTCAACTTGTAAAATCTGCTGACCATTACTGAACCTACCTGGGTTTTCTCTTAGACCCCTCATCATGACCATTGTGCACCTTGTTCAATTCAACAGCCAAGGATGTAAAATCATGGGATTGCATTTCACGATTGAAATGGAATCTTACTTTGACAAATTGAGTTTCCATTGATAATCTCAAATTGTCTTATTTAATAAGAAAGCTGGTGTAATAACCAGTGTGCTTTATATTTACTATTTCGAGGGGGGGTCTTTTCAAAAAAGCAAATGTCAAAGCTACACTAATTCTGTTACTATGCAAAAGTCCACACATATCTCTCTTTCCTACAAGGGAGCAGCAAATGCATTAATTTTACAGTAACTGGAAAATGGATGCGAGGAACACACTCGGGTTATTGCGGTCTCTATGTAGTTAACTTTATTCTCCAGGATAAGTAATCTCTCAATAACATTTGCAAGAATGGATTAAAACACACTCCTTGCTAAAAATCAAGGTCTTTAGGTAACTGATGTGCTAATAGACTGTAATGATTCGAGGCTGTGATTCCTCGCAGAGAGAAAGTCCAGGAATGGATAAAGTCTAAATAAAGTACCTCTTTTATAAAGGGAGCTGAGATAATTGCCAAGAGATGGTCTGTTTATCAGTTGAGAGAGATTTTCATCCTTCATTAATATGTAGTTCAGTTGGACATCAGAGAAACTAGCCCCCATGGGAATGCTCTGCACATCTCGCATTATCTCGTTTTCCATACTCTTGTTCTGACCTACATTTTATATCTGCACTCACAGAGAGACCTGGCTTTTTACCATATGTGCTTTCTAAACAACCGGCTAGCTGTGAGCTTGTATTACCAATGCTCCACGCAGCCTGACTGATGTTAGTTTGGACAAATGTATGCACCAATAAACTATCACTTTAAAAGGTTCCAGACTAAATATTTTAGAAACAGACAAAATAAATATTCCAAAGTGTTAACCTGTGAATTTTCCATTCTGAGCCACGTGAGTGCTCACTACGTGAGGCTTCCAATTGAGTTTATTCATTTTTAATGTCTTCAGGCATCTTAAAGTGCAGCCCTGTCTGCAAGTGCCGCTGGCTGACTGTGGATGCCTCTTAAGCTCACTACTGATAATTTTTACACAGAAAAATTAGAGTGAAGTCTTAAGATCACTAGTAATGAAGCAGAGGTCCCTTTCTTCTTCCCTGGTCAGATGTAATCCAGGTAGCCAGTTGGACAGGGTTTTCATTTGGGAAATTGTTACTATGTTTATTCATGTACTTTATTAATGGTGTTTCCGTAATTATAGTAAGAACTATGATAGCTTTATCTTTTGATTCCCTCCCTATTATAATGTAAAACAAATTTCTGATGAGGTCTATTATAGTGAATTAGTAGCAAGAAAACACAGCTATTGGAGTACTAGGTAAGTTGCTTTCAGGTGGCATGATAATGTATAACATGACTTATTGGTATTTTCTTTATGGCTAGCTCTGTGTGGTGTCTCACCTATAGCATATTATTTGACAGCCACAATATATAAGTACCGTGGCACTTCTATTATTCTACCCATTTTGCAGGTTGAGTGTACTAAGGAAGGGAAAAATTAGCTCTAGTAAGGTACCATATGAGCTAAGCATAAGATTCTAGACAGCTGTTTAACATGAACAGAAGCGAGTATTACCTGTGCTGAGTTGAAAGAACTAGAGCAGGGAAGAGATTATCGTTTTAGTGAAATATTTCCTTTCATGATAATAGAATTTTGTTCTAGAGAAGTCATAGTCTACATGTCTCGTACATCCTTGTTGAAGATGTTAAATTTGTGTGAAGTCATCTTTGAAATCCATAATACTGACACACTAGTGTCTGTGAAAAGTCACACACAAAAATAGATCAAACCATATTAGGACAAAGTGAAACTGCCAGTAAGTAATCATAACAGCATGTTAAGCAAATATCTTGTGTCTTCATTACAAGAATCCATCCCACAGTTCCTACTGACACAGGGAGAAAATTAATTGTGTAAACCGCCAATAGAAATTATATTTTAATTAATTTGATTTCTTTCTTTTATACTTCTTTAATACTATAGTTGAAAATTTATACATGTATAAATAAATTACACATTTACACATAGTCTTGAATTTTCAGAACCATTCCGTTTTACTTTTTGCTAAGTAAGAGTGCTTATTAACATTTAATATTCTCATACATATGTAAACACATAAATAGAAGCATTTCAAAAGTACACACCATTTATCTTCTAAATAAAATTTGTCTCTGATTTTTGAAAGTTGATGTCACCAAGACATTACCACCAAATTCAACTTTTCTATTTTTCTTTAAGGCAAAAATAGAGATAAAAGCTTTCTTATTGTGTCAATCCAACAAAAACTTCAGTTGGAATCCCTGGCTCTTGCTTAGAATATATTTCAAGTCTTCAATTTTAGGGCAAATGTGGAATAAAAAAATACCACAGGAAAAAAATTAACTTGAGTCGCTGTTTCCTTCCGATGACTAAATGAACAGGTAGAAACAATTTGAGGTATGTCTTCCACCTACATGCCTCTTTTATGCTTCCTTCTTACTGAAGAGTCAAATGGCTAACTTCCAAGGAGTCCTGGTTTGAGGGGGAAAAAAAAAACAATTCAGAAAAAGCTATCTGAGTCCCTAGGTTAGTGGTCAGTCTGAAAGACTCAAGTACTACAATAGAATCACTCACTTTGATGCTTAATCTGTACAGGTTTTGGATTTGAGATATGTGTTAATATCACTGATTGCTCTTCCTGAAGACCTGGTTTGGTTCCCATCACGCCCACCAAGATTTGTAATAATCTGTAGCTCTTGTTGCAAAGATCTAACACCTCATCTGGCTCTGTGGTACTGCACATGTGTGGTGTACATACATGATAAAGAAATCTTTTTTTAAAAAAGTCTAGACAGCCTTAAAATACCAAATAATTTGTCATAGACTTGAAATGGTACATTGAACAGCCCCCATGGTTAATGGATGGCCTTAGGTACCATGTGAGTGGGAAATTCAGGACAAGTCCCTGTGGATTCTTCCCTTTCAGTCAGGCAAAAAATATGAAATCTATTCAGACCAGTTGCTGAGCTGTCGAAAGAGTTTGACTTGAAAATAGATAGGTCCTTGGCCAGGAAAGCTGTAGTTGGGAATGCTGGAAATGTCTTTGAGGATGTGAGATGGGAAAACATGAATTGAATTGATCACATTCTGGCTAAAGTTGAAAAACACTACCTATAAAAAGAGTCACCCACTACCTAGTTTGAGTTATTGCCTCTCTAGCAAAAAAGACCCTCCAACAACACCTTTGCAGGTCCTGGGGACTGAATATATATATATATATAAATCAATTTAACAAACTGACAAATAGATGATGAGCTCCTCCTGTGTAAAATATTCTTCATTTTAACAGTATACATGCAAAGTTTCAATTTTATTTGAATGAATTCCAGAAGCATAGTAAGAATCACTTATTCAAAAAATAAATAAACTTCAAAAAAAAATCACTACATTCTTGTTCTAGTAGGGTTTCTTCTACTCTAATGAAACACATGACTAAAAGTAAGTTGGGAAAGAAATGATTTATTTGGCTTACATTTCAATACATTGTAGTCCACCACTGCAGGAAGTTGGGACAGTAACTTAATCAGGGCTGGAATCTGGAGACAGGAGCCAGTGCAGCTGTAATAGATCAGGGCTACTAAATGTCTTATTCCACATTGGCTTTCTCAGCCTGCTTTCTTAAGAACCCAGGACCATCAGCCAAGGAATATGACACCACCTATGGTTCTCCCCTATCAATCACTAATTAAGAAAATGCCCTGTATCCAGAACTTTTTGAATTATTTTCTCAATTAAGTTTCACTCCTTTTAGGTAACTCTAGCTTGTATCAAGCTGGCATAAAACCAGTCAGCACAATCGTTTTGCTATTTACACATTTATAAATGTTCTTTGGAGAGTCTGTTCATGTTAGACTTAGTAGCAAACTTACAAAATGTGTAGGTTATTATGTTTTATGAAGTGCTCATTTAATGCTTTATATTGTTGTGCTATATTGTCTTAGTTACTTTTCTGCTGCTGTGCAAAACACCATGGCCAAACTTCTGTATAAATAAAGGAGTTTATTGGGACCTGACTTACAGTTTCATATGGTTAGAGTCCATTGACGATCATGGTTTGGAGGATGGTACCAGGAAAGAAGGCATAGTGTTGGTTCTGGGGCTGGAACAGAAGCTGAGAACTTACATCAGATCCATAAACATAAGACATTAAAAAGAACTATATGACTAGGAATGGCTTGGGCTTTTGAAATCTCAAAGTACACCCCAACTGACACACATCCTCCAATACAGCCACCTAACCCTTCCTAAACCTCTCCATTTACTGTGGACCAAGTATTCATAGATATGAGCCTAGAGGAGCCATTCTGATTCAGGCATCTATTAATTTAGATTTTCTACATGTTATATTCTAGGGATGGTAATAAGAAACATATTAAAGAACACAAATGTGAAATATATTTTTATTAAAGGTGTGAGTTAAATGTGAAAATAAAATCTTACTCATATTTTAAAAATATTTTTATTCTCAAATGCTCAAAATATCTATAGAGTATAAAAATTCAAGTTAGACAAAAAGAATAACAAATTAAATAAAATATTTTGAATAAATGTGACTTACAATTTTAAGAATTTAATAATTTAAATTATATAAACAATTCATGCTTTATCTTTCATCACTAAACAGCTATGCTTTATGTCTTTTGGTCCATGTTTTGCATATTCACAGTGTGTATATATGTATGTATATTTTTCTGGGACTCTTCATCACATACTAAAATCTACAGATGCTCAAGATTCTGCTATAAAATAGTATAATAATTTATATAATCTTCATACATTTTCCTATTCACTCTAAATTCTAGATTTCTAATGATGCCTAAAGAAATGTGAATAGCATTTAGTGACTATATTTAATTGTTTAGGGAATAATGAGAAGGAAATCATCTTATATAATATTTTTCAAGTATATACTCTTCTCTGAGGTATGACTTCTGAAATGGGAGACCAACTACAGAGGGGGCGGGGAAATGGAGTGGAGAGACAGGAAGGAGAGACTTTTTTGAGTCACATAAATATTTAAACCTGTAAAATACGGCCTAGCCTTCATGTATATATTCTGAGGCCAATGCCCTGATTCTTGTGTTCTGTTTTGTCTACCAACTGGAACAAAAGGAAAAACAAGTAAATGGATGTGGTTTTGTTCCCATTTGAGCACTGTCCTTTCTTAGGCAAGAACACTGTGTGTGTATTCACTGAGCATTTAAAATGATTCATATGGATTTTGGAAAGAGACCATTGCTTCCATTGGTTTCTGCGCTAAAGCTCTTCACATTTTTGAAGCAGATCTGTTTCCAGTCCTGGCAGCAGCCCATCTGTAGCCCTTCCCAGCATGTGGACCTTGTTGTTTCGACATTAAATACCAGATGTGGAAAAGTGTCTGTCTGGGTGTGTTGGATTACTTGCTGACCTGAGAGAGGATGTGTATTAAAACCTGAGCACAGAAGATGTCTTGTATTCGCCATAGGCTTTAGCATTCCGTGTGACTATGAAACAAAGGCTTTCTAATGTGTGAGACTTAAAGGAAGCCTCAAAAGGCCAGACCAGAAATGAACTTGTCAGTCAGTACTCCTTCCCTTCACAATGGAATATATGTGCATTCAACATGCATCAAAGGCAGACTCTTTAAGGCCATATACTCACTTTCTCTTTTACTACCGGTCGCTTTCCCTCATTTTCATGTGCTCTCTTCTCTGGCCAAAGAGAAATGTTTCCAGTCTCAACTCTACTTCTTTGCTCCTACATTTGATGATTTTAAATCATTAATCTTTGGTTTTGTCCCTTTTACTTGACCCTTTCTGATTGATTTGTCCGTTTATAACTCAAACCAGATATCAGTTATCACTACTTTTGATCTAGAATCCTTTATGGCCCCTCCAATAGTACCTAAGGCTCTGCCCACCATAGTGTTGACCACACTGGGTTATGATTTTCTACCAGCTTCATGAGAAAACTCCTAATCATGACCATTTTAAGAGTTGGTCTTACAGTGTTGTAAGCTGTCATTCTGATACATTGAGCACTATGTCCCCAACAATGAGGCATAACAAGAATTAAAAAAAAAGACTAAACTATTAAATAACCGATTTTTAAAAACTCATAATACTGTCACCAATATGCATCTGTCACAAAGCTCCATTATGTTCATTTATTTATTTGTTACCAGAGAGTAAAATGCACTTTTTAAAGGATTTCCATCTATGTCTGATCAAGTCACAGCTGACCCTGGGAGTGTCTGTCTAGAACACACCCTTGACATGGAATCAGCAAATAGACTCTTTTGAATATATACCAACTCCTCCAAATCAAAAAACCAGCTGATATCATCAAATCTGACACCTATTGAGGATACTTTTTCCAAGTCTCGATTTCTTCCTTTTGTCAGCACGAATGTGAAAAGACAGCTGATGCCAGGGATTCAAACAGAGTTTACAAAGGGGTGCCTAGCATTCAGATTTTTCCTGGTAAAATTCATTCCCTCTCTTTCAAAACTTAATGAGAAGGGACAGCTTTGTGAAATGGAGGAGCAAGAACAATATTGCTTAAATAAATTGGAATTTTCACTTTGATTACCCTGCAGTTTCCGCCATACTTTACTGGAAATGTTCCCTGTGGTGTCGATTTTCTCTGGAGTGACATCATCATATGAAGCCACCCTCACTATAATTATTCTCATCCATATTTTTCAGAGGACGGAGCAAGAACACTCACTAAGGAGTGCTAGATGCATAGAGAACATTTTAAAGCTGTGGAGTCACCGGAAAGTCCCATTAAAACGCAAATGATATATCTTTATGCATGCATGTGACCCCAAAGGAGACATTGCATATTCACAGTAGAAGAAATCTCTTTCAAACAATGAAACTCTGAAAACAGCAAATATTCGATGGCATAAAATAACAAGCAGTACCCAGCTCCCATGGCTTTTCCTGAACTAAACCTTCTGAGGGTGTAATATAGGGGGAGCAGGAATGTTTTAGTTCACATTCCCAAATTGAAATCCTTGTGGAACACAGACTGTCGGTGCTAACACAAATCACAAGGATCTTAAGATTATTCTTGGCAATTCTGCATTCCCTCTTATCAAATTTGATTGTTTCTTTTATTATGTAAGTGAGAGTTTTTTTAAAAAATAATTTTAGGGAAAGGAAAAATAACAAAGCAGATTTTAAAATATAATTTAAGCACAATTAAAGTATGAAGCTGTGGGCTATTTTCACTGGCAATTTGTGACTGGCTCAGGCTGGCTTTACCCAGGGGAAGATTGAAGCCTCCCACTGTGAGGAGTTAAAGGGCATAGACAGGCTCTTTGTCTCCTGGAAAATAAAAGCTCCCACCATCTGCTCAGCAAAGCTTTGATTTTGCTTCTATGTAGAAAAGCTCTGCAGCCACTGATAAGGTCTTGATTTTTCCTTCACGCATTCGTTCATTCGAGGTAACAACCAAGAGAAAGAAAGGAGTGTTGAATATAATATTAAATTGTTTGCTCAATAAAGGGGAGATACATTTTTTTCTTTCTTTCTTTCCACTCTTTTAAAACCTGTAAAATTTCCCATTCCTTTACCCAGATGCCACAGTTTTTTAAAAAATATCAACAGTTAGAACATTCAGGGTGCTTAGAATCCATTTTTAGTGTCAATCCACAGCCTATGCAATGCTCCCTGTCTTCCTTTTGTAAGGTCACAGTTGGCTACTAGTTTTTCTTTCTTTCATTTCTGCATTTAGCAGAGTGTGGTAAGGGCAAAACCTACAAACAAACGAAGGGTAACAAGGACTCTACAAGTGGTAGAACAAACCATATTCAAGTTGTTGTCAACACCCAGTGTGATTTGTACATTAATACTTCTGCTCTTAGAAAAAAAATGCCGAGCTCTACTTGAAACCTAACCCACCCCAACGTAGGCCAAGGTCAGCATTCTCCACTTCCCACCCTGATGCCTCTGAGCCAATCGCACTAGACTCTGAACATTCTTATGTTGGGGGTGTCTCTTAATGGAACAGGCTGGCCTTCTGCCTTCGGAGTAGCCTAAGATGCCCTCAAATTCCCAATGACCCTCATCAGATATTTTGGAGATGAGCATTAACAACATCTATTTTGACTGCTTAACATTCGCTATTTATATTTATTTATTTTTACAGTTTACTGAGTCCATGATTTCTCTCAAAGTAATCATATATTTAATAAAAATTTAGATATTAAAATCAGGTCAATTTGCATATCCACACAAACAACAGTGTCAGTCTCATATAACTATCTTACCCGATGCTGACTACAAGCCCCGCTCCCC
The DNA here is from genome assembly GCF_000317375.1 of Microtus ochrogaster. Lineage (NCBI taxonomy): Eukaryota > Metazoa > Chordata > Mammalia > Rodentia > Cricetidae > Microtus > Microtus ochrogaster. Next base: position 33,165,056 of record NC_022018.1, read on the forward strand.
TGATTGACACCAGCCTGCGCAATTCACCATCATGCATGGGTGCTTGTGACACGCTACTAGGAAACTGACACGGCATGCAGTGTGCTTTCATTTTTACATGGAACAACACGCACAACTCAAGCTGATCCTGTATAGTTAAGGCTGTGCAAGGCTCTTGGAAACTTATCTTTTCCTCAATTTAAATTTGTAATTGTAGTAGCTGTCACTTGTTGCAATTCTCAAACTTAGGAACTAAGTTCTGACCTTGCTTATAGGGCCAGGAAAGACGATTCCTTTAAAATCTTCTGTGTGTTCTCTTGTTTCTAGATATGACTTGTCGATTTTGTACAAAGAGCCAGAACAAAGGCTCAGTTAACTAAGTGTTTGCTACCCAAGCATGAGGATCTGATTTGATTCCCAGTATCCATTTACAAGGTAGACACAGGTAGATTGCTGAGGTTTACTGTAGATGGGGTTTTCTGTCTTGCTAGACAGCTCCCACATAACCATTCAGAGACTTACTAATATAAATAACCACATAATTCAGAGACTTATTAATTATAAATGCTCAGCCGATGGCTTAGGTTTGTTACTAACTAGCTCTTGTATCTTAAATTAAACCATATTTCTTATTTATTCTACCATGTGGCAGTACCTTTACCCAACATGGCATGTTCATCTCCTGCGTCCTCTATATTTCCTGGTGACTCGACCCTCCTGCTTCCCCACATTCTGTTTTTCTCCACAAGTCCATATAACCTCTACCTCCCTAACTGTTGGCCATTTAACCCTTTTTTAAAACCAATCTTAGTGACAAATCTTCACAGTGTACAAAAGAATTATTCCACAGCAGCTTGTTACTTACTGGTTGTTCAACTTAGTATACTTGTTGAACCCTAGAGTCCAGTGAGAGATCCTATCTCAAAACATAAGATGGCAGGCTCTTGAAGAAGCAAGCTCAAGGTTGACTTCTGATTTTCACAGGGACAGACATAGTTAGAGCAGGAGAACTCCTCCCCCCCCCCACACACATACAAAGTCATGTTGTCTTAGGCTAGACAACATTCTTCTTAGTGTATTAAACATGTGAGTCATTCCTTCAGAATTTTCTCTCAGATTACCAGAAATGCTGATTCTCTTACAAAATATTATGGCTTATATTTAGGTAATGAGTTATACTAATCACTAAGGAAAGCTGTTTTCCAGAAAAGAAATGACTACAATACACAAGATGGCTTCAATACTGGTAGTACAGAGGGAACATCAGGATACTTAGGTTAAGAATATGTTTTGGTTCAAAGAAACAGTAAGATCTCTTACAACTTGTTGGAACACAGTTTTAGAATGTTCCATGCACCTTCAACCTTCATGAATCTTACGTTCCTCTCACACATCTTTAAAGAAATGTAACACCCCTTTAATTACACATTTTAAATAACATTGAACTAAAGGCAAGTAAATGATAGACTGTGGATGATTGTTTTCTCAAACTTGGTTTAAAGCATTACCAATCCTTAATTTTTCACACTATTGGAGCACAATCTATTCTTAGACTTTTCAAACTAAGACCCTTGAGATCCTGATGAAAAATTTCTGAAGTTACATATTCAAATCTATAACTTCCAGAAACATATAAATTTCCAGTAAAAAAAAAATTTGACTTGCAAACACAAGAAAACAAAAACATTTTTTTCAAACTGGAAATAAAGGTAGGAGAATTTATTAGAAAGTAGGACCTTTATTTTTTAAATATCTGTGTTTTTTGTATTGAGTAGCTGTCTATATCACTTTCAATGATACCTGAGGAAATCAATCAAAACAGAGCAAAATCTTGCTTTAGTTCAGTTGCAGAGCTTCCAAGCTAAAGCAAACATTGTTTTCTGCCACCAGGCAGCTCCAAGATAATGACACGAAGACTTATTAATTATGAAGGCTTAGCTTTAGCTTAGGGTTGTCCCACTAGCTCTTATAATGTAAATTAACCTGCTTATATTAATATGTGTTTTGCCTCGTAGCTTTTTACTTATCTTCCATTCTGTATGTCTGAGTCCCTCCATTCCATGTTGGCATCAGATGGGTGTCTATGTCTGAGTCCCTCCATTCCATGTTGGCATCAGATGGGTGTCTATGTCT
>NC_022018.1:33167267-33175427 GCF_000317375.1 Microtus ochrogaster
GTGTCTATGTCTGAGTCCCTCCATTCCATGTTGGCATCAGATGGGTGTCTATGTCTGAGTCCCTCCATTCCATGTTGGCATCAGATGGGTGTCTAGATTCATCTCCTGCCTCCCCTCTTCTACCCAGAAGTCCCCCCTATACTCCCTGCCTAGAAATTGGCCATTCAGCTCTTTATTAAACTAATCACACTACTATGTCTTCACAAAGTGTCCACATAGCACACAACACCAATCCTTGCTTAGTTGGCTACATTATTTTCAGAACTCTTGAGAAGGAGGACATCATGGAGGAAGGACATGGAAGAGGGAGTGTCATTTACCTCATGGTGGTGAGCAAATATAGACGGAGAGATGGAAGGAGTTAGAGATGAGCTGTACTTTTCCAAAGCATACTCTTGGTGACTTACTTCTTGTGAGTCCCACCTCCTACTTTCTACTGCGCCCAGAATAACACCTCCAGCTGGATACTACTAACACTGATTCCACATGAGTCTGTGAGGACAACCACTATTCAAATGGAGCAGAACATAAACATAACAAATTACTCATAATTGATCTCCTGGAAAAAAAAAAGACAAGATTGTATGGTGGGCATAACAATGTAGTCATAACAACACATAGCTGGTGTTTACTCCTTTGGCAGTGTTCAGAGTACATTCATGTACCAAAGACATTTGAATATATGGGGAATGAGTTATATAGTCATCAGCTCAATTTCTCCATGTTCAATGAGTTGTGTTGCTGTTGTCTTCAGCAATAAGGCATTGCTGTCAGCTTGCATAGAGCAACCTGTAATCTTGGCAATAGTCTGAATTGTTTGGAAATTCCCATGGGACCCCTTTGGTCATCAGCTCGATTTGATAAAACCCACTCACCATAACGGTAGCTTCATTTGATGACAAGTGGTGGCCAGTTGGGACTCTGTTTCTTGATTATTTGACAATTTCATTTAGGTTGCCTCATATATGGATATATTTTAGGAAGATTGTACTGTATTAGGTTTCCATACGACCCCTAAAATGGCCCGGGATTTAAGCGGTCTCTCTACGTAGTCCCTTCCTCCTCTCCCTCATCCTTCCCTATTTGATCCATTCATTCCAACCCCATCCCATCAACACATAGCTATTCTATTTCCCTTTCCTGCGGGGGGGAGGATCTATTTCTCTCTGTAGTAACTTACTGTATATACCTCCTCTGGCTTCTGTGACTATTAGCCTGGTTGTTATTGACTTAACAGCTAGTTGCGCATATAAGCAAATACATACTCTATTTGTCATTCTGAGTATGTATTACATTACTCAATGAATTTTTCTAGTTCCAACCATGTATATGAGAATTTCATGATTTTATTTTTTAAAGACTGCTATTAATACTGCATTGTATAAATGTACCACATTTTCTTTATTCATTCACATATTGAGGGTCATCTAGATCATTTCAAATTTCTGTCTACTATAAATAAGCAGCAATAAAACATAGTTGGGAAGTTTCTTATGATATAATGAAGTGTCCTTTGGGTACATCCATAAGAGCTGGTTTAGTTGTATAATTGAGATAGATCAATTTCCATTTTCCTGAGGACCCACAACACTGATTTCCTTAGGGGCTGTGGAAATTTGCACTCTGACCAGCAATGACTGAGGGTTCCCATGCTACATCCTCATCATCATAAATTGTCACTTGTTCTATTGTTCTGAGCCATTCTGAGAGGTATAAGATGAAATTTCAAAGTGGTTTTAATTTGTATTCCCTGATGAGTAGAATGTTGAACATTTTAAAAAGTATTTCTCAGATATTTGAGTTTCCTCTTTTGAGAATTCTCTGCTTAACTCTGTACTTCCTTTCCAAATAGGCTGTTTATTTTCTTGATATCTAGTTTTCTAGTTCTTTATATACTACAGTTATAAGCTCTCTATAGGGTGTGTAGTTGATAAAAATCTTTTCTCATTCTTTAGACTCACATTTTGTTCAAATTGTGGTGCTCTTTGCCATGCAAATGCTTTTCAGTTTCATGAGATCCCATATAATTATTTATTTATAAATATTTTAAAATACTATTTATTTAGCTTTTTTAAAGGTAGGGTTTCTCTTCGTAACCTTGACCTTCCTCAAACTCATTGTAGACCAGACTGGCCTCAAACTCACAGTGATCCACCTGAAGGTTCCATTTGTTAATTGGTGATCTTAGTGACTGTGTTAATGGTTGTCAGTTCTATGGCAATGAGTTCAAGGTTATCTCCCACATTCTCTTCTATAATGTTCACTGTAACTGGTTTTATGTTGAGATCTTTGATACATTTGAATTTGAATTCTGTGCAAGGTGGTAAGTAGGATCTCTTTGTATTCTTCTACAGGCAGTCATCCAGTTTAACCAGCACCATTTGTTATAGATATTTTCTTTTTCCTAGTGTGTGTTTCTGACTTCATGGTCAAAAAATCAGTTGTTCTTATATGTGTGGATTTATGTTTTTTCCTCAATTTAATTTCATTTACCAATGCATCTGTTTTTGCAACAACATCATGTTGTTTTTATTACTTACCTTTATAGTATAATTTGAGATTAGGAATGGTGAGCCCTCCAGGAGTTCTTTTAATATTTAGGGTTGTTTAAGCTATCCTGGGTGTTCCATATGATGCTGAAATTTTTCCTTTAAAGATCTGAAACAAATTATGTTGAAAATTTGACAGGAATTAAATTGTATCTGTAGATTACTTGTGGTAGGATGGTCATTTTTACTGTATTAATTCTATCAATCCATGAACATGGGAGATTTTTCCTTCTGATGTCTTCTTCAGGTTTTTCTCCGATATTTTGAATGTTTTTTTTTTCTTTTACGCTTCTCTCATACATTACATTCCAACCACAGTTTCCCCTGCCTTCTCTCCTCCCATCGCCCCTCTGCCCACCCCTTCACTCCTCCTCTGTTTTGATTCAGGGAGGGGCAGGCTTCTCTTGGGTATCCACAAAGCATAGCATATCAAGTTGTAACAGGCTTAAATTCCTTCTTGTGTATTACAGCTGCACAAGGCAGCCTACTATGAGGAATAGTTTGGAAGAGTCATTTGAAACCTTAGTGGCAGCTCCTGTACTGCTAAAGGTCCCACAAACAGACCAAGCTACACAAATGTTAAGCATATGTAGAGGGTCTATGTTGGTCCCATGTAGCCTCCCTGGCTGTCAGTCCAGACTCTGTGAGTTATTCTGAGCCCAGGTTATTTGTTTCTGTGGGTTGCTTTCTGATGTCCTTGAACCCCTGGCTTGTACAATCCTTCCCCTCTCTCTCTTTTCAGCAGGGTTCCCCAAGCTTGGACCGATTCTTGACTCTGGGTCTCTGCATCTGTTTCCATCAGTTCCTGGGTGAAGATACTTTGATGACAATTGGGGTAGACACTAATCTATGAGTATAGCAGACATTATGTTGACATTTTTACTTCTCCAGTTGTGCTTGGGTCTATCAGAGGTCTTTGTACCATCCAGCCTCTGGGTCCTGGCCACTCCAGGAAGTGCCAGGTGTAGTCTCACTCTCATGTTATAGGTCTAAGGCTGGACCAGTTGTCCACTCCCACAATTTGCATGCCATCTCTATCTCCCCCATACACATGTCATAGGCAGGCTAGACTGTAGGTCAGAGGTTGTATGGCCAGGCTGGCATCTCAACCCCTCCAGTGGAAGTCTCACCCAGTCACAGAAGATGGACTGTTCAGGCTACCTATCCACCATTGCCAAGAGTCTTAGCTGTTGTCATCTTTGTAGACTCCTGGGAAATTCCCTTGCACCAGGTTTCTACCTAAACCCGGAATGCCCTTAACTTTCCAGTTATCTCTTTTAGTATGACCATTCCTCCAAACCATATCTTTCCTGTTTCCATCTCCATCCACCCCCGAGTCCACCCACACGATGTGTGCTATTTCCCCTCCCCTAGGAGATCCATGCATTTCCCATCGGGTCCTCCTTGTTAGCTGGCCTCCCTGAGTCTGTGGATTGTATCATGGCTAGCCTTTACAGCTAATATCCCCTTATAAACATGTACATATCATTTTTATCTTTGGGGGTGTAGATTACCTCACTCAGAATGATTTTTTTTCCAGTTCCACCCATTTGCCTTCAAATTTCCCGATGTCACTGTTTTTAACAGCTGAGTAAAATTTCATTGTATAAATGTACCACGTTTTCATTATCCATTCTTCATTTGAGGTGCATCTAGGTTGTTTCCAGTTTCTGACCATTACAAATAAAGCTGCTATGAACATAGTTGAGCAAGTGACCTTGCTTGTCATATATGCCCAAAATTAGTATAGTTGGGACTTAGGTAGATTTATTCTCCATTTCTGAGAAAGGTTCATATTGATTTCCAAAGTAGCTGTGCAAGTTTGCACTCCCACAAGCAATGGAGGAGTGTTCCCTTTGCTCCCCATCCTCTCCAGGCTGAGCTATCACTTGTTTCTTTGATCTTAGCCATTTTGACAGTTACAAGATGAAATTTCAATGTAGTTTTGATTTGTATTTCCCCTATGGCTAGGGATATTGAACATTTAAGTGTTTCTCAGCCATTAAACATTCCTCTAATGAGAGTTCTCTGTTTAGATCTGTACCCAGTTTTTCATTGGAGCATTTTGTTTGTTGATCTCTAGTATATCTATCTATCTATCTATCTATCTATCTATCTATCTATCTATCTATCTATCTATCTATCTATCTATATGTGTGTGTGTATATATGTGTGTGTGTATATATATACACACACACATATATACACACTATCTATTCAGTATAGAATTGATGAAAAATTTTCCCATTGTATAGCTGGCATTTTTTTCCATTGACCATTTCCTTTGCCTTATGGAAGCTTTCAAGTTTCATAAGGTCCCATTTATTAATTGTTGATCTTAGTGTTTACACTATTACTGTTGTCTCATGTGCCAATGCTACTTTCTCTTCTATCAAGTTCAGTGTGACTCGTTTATGTTGAGATCTTTGATTCATTTGGAGTTGAGTTTTGTGTGGAATGATAAATATGGATCTATTCGCATTATTTTACATGTAGACATTCGGTTAAACCAGGGCCATTTGCTGAAGATGCTTATTTTTTTCCATTGTACATGCTGCTTTCTTTGTCAAAAGTCAGGTGTCTTTAGGCATGTGAATTTTTGCTTGGGTCTTTGATTTGATTCCATTGGAAGATATCTTGCTGTTTCTATTTTACTAAGGGTTATAAGTCTGTTTAAACAAGTCTGTTCATCTGATATCAATTTTACTTAGGGAACTTGTATGTATCAAGAATTTGTTCACTTTTTGTTATATTTTCCAGTTTTATGAAGTACAGGTTTTAAAAGTATGTTTTTATAACTCTCTAGATTTCCTCAGTGTCTTTTGTAAGTTTCTCACTTTTTATCTCTAATTATGTTAATTCAGATTGCCTTTCATTTCTTTTGTTAAATTGGGTAATGATTTATCAATCTTACTGTTTTGTTTTCTCTCAAAGAATCATCTCTGTTTCGTTGATTCTTTGTACTTTTTGTTTCTATTTTATTGATTTTAGACCCAAGTTTGATTATTTCTTGCTGTATCCTCCTTTTGGGTTCATTTCTTCATTTGTTTTGTGGAGCTTTCAGGTATGTTGTTAAGTTACTCATATAAGATATCTCCATTTTTTTTTTAATGTTGGTACTTAGTGTTTTGAACTTTACTCTTAGGACAATCATCATTTTTTCCCAGATGATGGTATATATTGTGTTTTATTCTTCATTCAATTCTACAAAGTTTGTTATTTCTTCCCTAATTTCTGTCCTGACCCATTTTTCATTCATTAGTGAGTTGTTCCATTTCCATCAGTTTCTAAGCTTCCTGCTGTTCCTGTCATTATTGATATCTAGCTCAACTATAGGTTTCAGGTAGGATGCATGGTATTATTTCAGTTTTCTTTTGTCTGTTAAGAATTGTTTTGTGTACAAGTATATGATTCATTTTGTAGAAAGTTCCTTGGGTGCTAAGAATAAGGTTTGGGTGAAATATTCTGTAAATATCTGTTAGATCCGTTTACTTTTTAATAACATTAGTAAGCTCAAGCATTTCTCCATCTTATTTCTGTTTGGATGATCTGTCTCTTGGTGTAAATGGAGTCCTGATATCTTCCTCTATCAGTGCGTGAGAGGCAATGTGTTATTTAAACTGTAAAAGTGCTTCTTTAAGGAAGTTTCTGTGCACCTGCGTACATTACTGAGAAAGTGCCCTACCGCTGGCACATACTAACATAATTATTTTTAGGAAGTCAGCTTTCAAAGGAGAAGCCTAATGAGTGCTGATAACTCTTTTTGAAGCAGTATAGTTTTTAAAAAATAGAACATTAATAAAGTGAAATGGTTTTTACAGGATTAGATACCCCTTTCCTCATCACAAACACAACTGGGAATAAGCCATAGATACTGTCCCTACAAAGATTTCCTTGTCTTTTAGTGTAGCAGATTCTCTGTTGACCTGTTTCTTTAGCAAACCAAGTTACGGGATTTAAAACAGATGCACAAAAAGCATATTTTACATTTTTTTATTAGTTCATCACAGACTTATTTCTTGCCTGCTGAGCACTTTAAGTGTCAAGAGTTGACTTCAATCTATAGCTATTTTGATGTGGGCAAAAATCTCAGAGCAGTTGCAATAGAGGCAACACCAGAAGATTCATCTACTATTTGATGCATTCCAATAGGCTCCAGGAGCACAGCAGGGAGCCAGGGGCTTTGGTGACTGACTGCATGTGTAATGAGCCAGACAGCAAGGTTAAAAAGACAGCCACACCGCTGGAACAAATTCAGAGAAATGTATCTCACTAACACATTGATGTCTTTCTTTTTTTCAAACCATTGTGAATTCTGAGACACCTTGAATCTCTCAGGCTTCTTCTAATTACAAACAATGACAAGTCTGCCCTCTCAATTGCAGCTGGCTGCTCCAGGCATCTTCATAGCACAACCGACAAATGATGTGATTGTATGATTTCAACTCAAAACCAAAACACAGTTGGAGATTTTTTTGGGGGGTGGGGGGGAGGGGCAAGACTACTTAAAAGTTTTATGTCCAGGTTTTGTGAGACCATAGACGGCTTAGAAGGTCAAAACAAGGTCAAATCTGCATGTCATATAGAAAGCATGAACTGGGTACTACATCTGGGTGCTGTAACTTACAATCTAGAGAATACAGGATGAATAGTGTGGCCCTTTGCATGAAGATCATGCTAGTGACCTGCAGCACCCTGCTGTGAATAAGGGCCATTATTAGGAGGAGAAAGTGACAGTAACAATATACCACTTTCCGTGTCCTGAACCAGAAAGAAAAGAGGGCTGAGAGTAGGCCTGCATGATGTATAACACACTAATTATTTTTGTGATTTAATTCTTCAGGGAAAACATCATTCAGTGATGAAGCAACATCTTGTCATGAGCCATATATTGTATAGTCCTTAGATAGTCTCAAAACTTGATAAATGTGGGACATCATTACCTAGTAGATCAGTAAAAACAAACGAAAGCAGTTGTATTGAAGGGGGTTCCTTAAAGACTGTGGCAAAACACACACACACACACACACACACACACACACACACACACACACACACACAGCTATGGCATGGGCATAATGTTTCCAGCTTTTATAAGAAAACCCTTTAGGGCTATGAATATACATATATATATATATATATATATATATATATATATATATATATATATTGGACATTGATGCAGATCATCACTGTTACTTTGTTTCTTTTCGTTGCATTCTGCCTGGACAGCTAGAATGATCAGAGTCAAAGGCTTAGACATTTTCTCTCATTCATAGAGTTTATTGTTGTTTCTGGGAACAGATGTAGATGGTATTCTCCAGAAGAAATAGGGTTGAACAAAAGAAAGTAGAATATTTTTGCTTTTAAAGATAAGTCTGGTGATGGATGGAGATAGAGACAGAGACCCACACTGGAGCACTGGACTGAGCTCTCAAGGTCCCAATGAGGAGCGGAAGGAGGGAGAAGATGAGCAAGGAAGTCAGGACCACGAGGGGTGCACCCACCCACTGAGACAATGGGGCTGATCTATTGGGAGCTCACCAAGGCCAGCTGGACTATGACTGAAAAAGCATGGGATAAAACAGGACTCTCTGAACATGGCGAACAA
>NC_022018.1:33175567-33188080 GCF_000317375.1 Microtus ochrogaster
CCTTGGACTTTCCACAGGGCAGGGAACCCTGACTGCTCTTTGGACTGGAGAGGGAGGGGGAGAGGAGTGGGGGGAGGGGGGAGAAGGATGGGAGGAAGGGGAGGGAAATGGGAGGCTGGGAGGAGGGGGAAACTTTTCTTTCCTTTTCTCAATAAAAAAAAATTAAAAAAAGTTCAAGTATTCATTTTGCATTTTACATTGAATACATGAGGTCCAATCTTTGTCTCTGTGTGATTTGGATGTGAATTGGCTACGTAGGTTTATATCTCTAAGCACTTGGTCCTCAGTTTGAGATGATGTTTGGAAAGGTGTGGAACTTCTGGGAGGTAGAGACTTGACAGGGAAAGTGAGTCATGCAGGCAGGCTCTTTAGGATTTCGAGCCTGGCCCCTCATCCTGTGTATTCTTGTAGTCTTGCTTGCTGGTGGAACGTGACCATTTGCCTCATTCCTGCTGTAAGGCTGTTCCCACCATCATCCAAGAGTTCCTGGAATTGCAAGGTAAAATAAACCTTTCCTGTTTTAATTGATTATTTCTCTGAAATACAATGACAACAAGAAAAAGTAACTAACATACTCATTCTCTTTTTCTCTCCTTCCCTTCATGCCTATACAGAATATTCACAATGAATTACACTTATTTAGCATTCAGAGACATCAGCATGAAAAGAATAAATGGCTATAGTAAAAGTGATAAGGGGACACTCAGTCACTTTATTAGCTTGCCTAAATCCCATAGTTTAGACATATGTTCAATCCAGTATACATAATCTTTCTTGGCAAATAATGGTGCCTGTATTTCAATGCTCTGACCTTCAAATCTAAAGGCAATGGAAGGCAACATTGGGAGCAGGACTTAGAAATTCCAAAAGGTAAAGCTCACAGAAGTAAGAGTCTACATTAGAAAGAAATCTCTTGATTCATCCTATATTCTCTTCCTTATAGTGTATAGATTCATTTAAAACCAGTTTTCACCTTTTATCTAACATCTTGACTTTTTAGTTAAAATCTGCAAAATATTAGAGTATACTTTTCCTCTCATTCAAAAGAGTACTAAAACATATTTGATTTGTAACCTTATTCAACTTTGAAGACTGTTTTTGCCTTGGAAAAACAGTTTGGACTATCTAAAAAGGTTTTCAAAGCAAACAACTGGGAAGACATGTAGTTCTATATATTTCAATGAAAAATTTGACCTAATTAGAAGTGATAAAACAGTTTTTAAGAGTCTCCTCTGCGTGCACACACACCCTCCTAACTCTCTGTCCATGCCGCAGTGTGAACCACATCATCTGCTCTCAGGGTCACAAGCTAATACTATTTGGCATAGATGAAGGCCAGCAAACAGCAAACATATCATTTTGTAAAACTTAAATTATAGGTATGTGATACTAATATGCACTGGGAAAACTCTACCAAACTGTACTTTGTACAGCTTCTGTATCCCATGGGTCTACAGACTCAGAGTGTTGATGTATACTCCAAATAAGCATGTTGTCATCATTGCGACAAGGCAGTCAATAACAGTCCTAGTCTTTTCTATTCAGATAGGTGCTGCAACAACAAATTTAATGATTTCCACTGTTGAGTATTTTAAATTATCTAGGTCAATAACAAAACTTGAAATGTTGTGCTATGGATGTCTATGATAAATCAGCAAATAAGTGGTACCAAGCAAGAGTTTTCATTTCAAATATTCTAAGATTTGTGTGTCTCTGTCAGCCTTGAGCTGAATCAATAGTAATTTATTGTTAATAATAAGTTATTTAAGTTTGGGTTTTATATGTATTTTAACAGTTACAGTGACCCCACAATCCTATTCATAATGCTGTCTTTATTCTGGGGAATCATTTAAAAGTAAGAAAAGGAAGAATCCCCATGTCCTAACACATCTGGCTACCCCCTCATTTGTAGTCAGAGGTGAGTTTCTGTCCTGCCCCATTTTGCAGCTCATTCCCAGATTACCACATAGGAGGCACTATTAATTATAAGTGTTTGGCTGGTAGCTCAGGTTTATTATTAACTAGTTCTTACACTGAAATTAACCCATAATATTCATCTATGTTTAGCCATGTGGCTTGGTACTTTTTCTCCATGCAGCATTCTCTATTGCTTCCTCTGCAACTCGCTTGCAACTCCTGACTATGTCCTTCCTCTTCCCAGAATTCTCCTAGTCTGATTACCCTGCCTATACTTCCTGCCTGGCTACTGGACAATCAGCATTTTATTAAACAATTTGAGTGACAAATCTTGGCAATGTACAACAGTAATATCCCACAGCACTCACTGGCTTATTGAAAAATGGCAGGATTCCATATTTTGCTCTCTTCATGGTTTGTATTCCCAACGGAATACAATGTCTGTAATTTCTAACTTACCATTTAATTTCCTCATTCATTTTCCTCTTAATTGCTTTTCTCTTGCTGTTGCAATGAAAGAAAAGCTGTCATCTCTATTTAAGTTACTCACTGATGCATCTTGAACCTTTAGAACAGTATCTGGTACAAGGTAAACTCTCCGTGAATGGATTCAGTCATCTCTTTTATATATACACATGTACTTTCCCCATCACTACATCCCTAGGATAGTTTTCACTGCGGAAAAAAGATCACATTGACTAGTGAGAAGGCTCAGTGGGTAAAGGCACTTGTCACTAAGCCTGACAACTTGAGTCCTCCCTTTTAGGCCAGCACTGAGGAGAGAACCAGCTCCTGAAAGTGTGATCTTCTCACATGTACAATGACAAGTGTATCACCAAAAGAAAAATTATAAATTATAAAAAAGAAAAGATTGTAAACCTTTGGTGAAGGCAATAATGATATGGATTTATATACTTCACAAATATTTCGCTCTATCATAAAAGCTGAACATGATCCTCAGATTTCATGAGTTCTTTGACATATAGAGTAAAACTTACTTAAATGTAATTAAAAACTTACCTTCCTTACTTAGTCATATTCTACCAGAAACTGAGTTCAACATGAATTGGGCTCATATTTTACTTGGTTAGTGTATAATGTTCAGGAGGGTACAGAGCCTTTCCATCTTCTCTTCTGCTTCCCGAGCACTTAAGTAGCCATGTAATATGGGCCCAATTACTCCCTTAAAAGTAGAAATGAATTCTCCTATAGTCCTGGCCCTAAATAATAAAGGATACATAAGTTGTTACAAGGTCACTAATACTACAGTGTATTTTACTTTTTCAAAGAAGAAATGATATTGTCATACAATGGTAGTGTCTTTGTCTTTTCCTATTTTTGCTTTGTTATAAGGACATCGAGTTGCCTTGATCAATGCAGTTGTTGAGTAAATTCAGTGTAATATATCAAAATATAAAGACATAATAAGGAAAGGAAAAAATAATTGGATCTGAATGAAATAAGGCATAGGCTGCAATACAGATATTGTTATGGGGAGGCAGTCTAAGTAACCTCCCTAAGGAGAAAAGCAATGACTGACAAATTCAGACACCAGAAGAATCAAAAGTCAAAGAGTAAAAGCAGATCTTGTTGACATGTGAATGACAGTGAGAAAGGGTGAAATGAACCTAGCAGAACACAGTTTTAATGAAGTGTTAAGTAGATCACTAGGAGAGCTAGATAATGATTGTGATAAAAAGATGTCCAAGGTATGAAGAAGTAAAAAGAGGAAAGAAAGAAGCAAAAGGCAAGCAAAATCAAGAGAGAATTGTGTGAGCTTCTGGGAAGAATGGGCCACCAACGGTAACACTCCAGTGCCTTTCAGTAATCGAGCTGGGCAGCTCATTAAAATTATGTGTGGAAAGATAGGTGCATTGGAGAAAAGGCAAGGGAGCCAAGAAATAACTAGAGCAGTACAATTACTATTTCTACCAGTGGGGGAAAAGCCAAGAATGCACAGTGCTCAAGGAGATAGATACACTTAAGAAATACCCACTGGAAAACCGTGAGTGCATCCTGGGGAAATAATGAGAGCAATAAAGCTGCACACAGGAGGGATGAGTTAGGCCAAAAAAAGGGAAATATTTAAAATTGGATATGTCTGTATGAAATAACTCAGCTACCAGTGAGGGAATTTAAAGAAGCTATTGAAGAGCAATATGAGGAAAGAGAAGAATGAGATTTCAGCTTCTCTGGGTATAATATGAGCAGACTAAATATAGAATTGCCATCTATATCACAGTGAGCTGTTTGCATTTGGTGAAGGCCTCCAGTGTTTTCTCAAATAAAGGCAACAAACTGGGTTCTTATTATTTCTAGTTTTTCATTATGGTTATTCCTCTAGATTGGGTTGACGGGGAATAAATTAATAAGCATATAAGGTCTGTTTTGTCCTCTGTACTATGTTTGACCTTTTAAGATTTTCTAGCTCGTTTACTTTTCATAACAAATGGGCATTGTGGAAGTCACTTTCAGAGCTTTTGGCTGAAAAGATTTTAGATGGCATAGCTCTTAAATAGGGGAGCCAGGATTTAACCATGTTCAAAACCCAGCTCAAAACCCAACACCATGAAGCTGCTTCTTATATTGGAGGAAGCCAAGTCGATAATCAAGGGTTTAGCATGTAGCTCAGTGGCAAAGGTCCTGCCTTGCATGTGTGAAGATCTGGGTTTGATCCCTACCCTTAAAACAAATATAATATCAAACTAATAAAGTGAAACTTATTTCCAGAACGGTGCTCGATGTGCTTATTCATACTCAGTGTGCACCACTCCTGTCTTCATGGAACAGTCAGTGTAGGGATTGATAAAAACAATAAGAGGGGGTATTTATGTGAGAGTAGACCTGACAGTACTAAGGAAAACTTACGGTTTTATGGTAATGCATTGGAGTGCTGTCAAATTCTGAGGAAGTTACTGAAGGAAAAGTTTCATAGGAGGAAAAGGGAAATAAGGTAGACAGAAGTAACACTTCTTCAAAATTGACAGAGGCAGAAGAGAAAAAAGAGCAGCCACATACCCATAAGGTAGATGACGTATGTTTTGTTGGTTTCCATTCTGTAGACTTGGCCAATCTAGGACCAGGACTTCCCCCAGGCCATGTGCCCCAAGCAAAGCAGAAACTTTGCTGTCATCTTTTGTGAGTGTAGTGATTAATTACTGTTGTCAACGTGCCTGGATTCAGAAACACTTAGGGCATTAGCTGGGAGCACTTTTGGAAGCATCTATGAGAGCTTTGCCAAAAATTTTCAACTGAGGATGGTGAAAGGAGTTCTGTTCCGAGTGTTGTAGTGATATTTCATTTGTATTTTAATCAGGGCAGAGCAGTCACACTTCTCAGCCATACAGGCCAAGCAGTGGTTACACACACCTTTAATCCCAGCAGCCATACTAGCTAACCATAGAGGATGACTGGGCAGTGGTGGTGCACGTCTCTAATCCCAGCACTAGACAGGAATATAAGGTGGGATGAGACAGGAACTCGCTCTTTTTCATGAAGATTTCATTGAGGTAAGAGCTCTGTAGTGGCGTGTCTACTTAGCTTTTCTGATCTTCAGGTTGAACCCCAATATCTGTCTCTAGGTTTTTATTAATCTTGCTACAGAATGTAGATAGCACCATCCAATGGGCTAGATTCCTGGACTGAATAAAAGAGGAGGAAAAGCAGAAAGTGGACTGATCACTCCCTTCTCTGGCAGGTTTATCCTGCCACAGCTGTGGAACACACCTCCTCTGCATGGGAAGCTGTATCCCCCACGCTGTGAGCCAAAATAAACCTTTCTCCCTAGAAGTTGTTTCTTGTCCAGTATTTGGTAAGAGCAGGAGTAACTACCATGCTGGACTCCACTCTTGACCAAGTTAGTACACTTCAAATTTACACGTAAAGTCAGACTACAAGGAGAAAATTCCATGACTTACCAAAGAAAATCATGTTAGGATTCCATCTCCATGGTCTCAAAGACGACCACAACCAGTTTGTTCACCAGGAGTGGAACAAAGAACTGTAGCTGGAAAAGACAGTAGGCAAGGGAGGCTGGGAACCAGCCCCAGGTAAGTGAATCGGTTCCATTCCTTTAGTACATTAAACTCTAAGAGGGTTTATGGGTTCATGTTTACCTTACCAGGAGCCTGAGATAAAAACCGATGCAGATTCCTTCTGACATACTCACCTCCACTGTTGTAAAGTTTTGTTACGGAATGGTCAGTTTGTGGCTCGGATCCAAATACCATCAGAATCCATCCTGTTCAAAAGAGGACCCATGCATTGTTTGTGGCCTAACTGAAACAAATAATGCAAATATTATAAACCTGGTTAAGATGACGGGGGAAAAAGAAAAGGCAATTTTTTGCTTTGACACTGACCAGTTTCTTCAGATCTTTGAGTACTGTCAATCAGGTTTTCAAGTCACCATAATAAAATAGCCAGCTACTCATGCGGATACAGAATTCCTCCAGCCAAGCAGCTTTTGTCATTAGTCTATAGGCAACGACACCTTCAGTCTGCTTTCTGTCAGAGTAGGCTCAACATCCCATCACAGCTGCTAAGTCATCACCATGACTACTAGGGGTACTTGATAACTGACCTTCAAACATTTATAAAGTAGCAAGTAACTGTTGTGTGCTTATTTTGGCTTGATTTAGTATAGAAGTAAAGACCTATAAAATATTTGAGTTTAAGAAGCAATTACGTGGAAAATTAGGTTATAATCAGTGTGAACACACAGTGGTGGTAACAGATATGGGTGGATCTTATCTTGAGTGGTCCACCATGCTAAGAAGATGGTGGACTTCTTTTTAAATAAAAGGAGCTATGCATGCAAGAAATACGGGACAGAAGGTCTTCTGTGGCAAGTATTGACACCAAAATAAACTGAAGGTGTTCTAAGTGTTTTAATATCTGATCTATTTTTTTTAAAATGCAATGGAGCTATGTGCCACAAGGAACAGTTGTCACTTTGGATTCAAATTTGCAGAGCAAGTGAAAGCTAAATCCTGGCTAAAATTAAGCAACAAAACTTTTAAGTCTCGGCAGAATCTTAGTCCTTTGCCAAAGTGATGATTGTGTGAAATATTGAATTGCTTGAAATGATTACAGAATTCAGTCCCTATAACATGTCCTTGAAGCAGCATCACTGTCAAGCACACCTTTGCTTGGGGCATCTTAAACACAGCCATCAGAAAAAGCATGGGCATGGCTGATTAGTGCAACAGGGCTTCAGTGAAAGATCAAGCAGCCAGCTTTTTTTCAGAAAGGTAAGCTAATCATTTATCTGTAATTCTGTTACTGAGGCATAAACTGTTCAGAGAAAAACAAAGCAACCCTGGGGTTCTTGGAATTTTAAACAGCTTGAATTTCAGTCTAAGACAAAGGCATCTATTGGTGACCACAGCACATAATGGTTTCTATTATCTTGATAAAAGGGTTGAGAGTACAGATTCCCCCACCCATTTTCTCTGTTCTTTGTTGGGTTATAACTGGGTCTAAAAAATGGTGATGTTATTATTTATAAGTCCTAGCCGCTAGATTATCATTTTCCCTACATTACAGTTAAGAAGAAGGTAAGTGTGAGAATCTCTTCTAATGAGACCCTTTTCTATCCCCAACAAAAGAAACACAAAAGCAGAAAGAAACAACACGAAGAGGGAGTAAACTCATTTCCCTTTTTTTCAGGCTATTGAATCATTGCAGACAATATACCTCCACAAAAACATTATCAAGATCTTAAACTTGCCTCTGGCAAATACGACAACCCATATTCAAACCTCCTATTGTCTCAGGTATTTTGAAAAGTACTGAATGTGCAATTGTCCTCATCCCTTCACCAAGTCATTTATACACAAAACAATTGTCACGTCCCAAGATGACATTAAACACCTATAAGCAATGTCTGTTAATGCAGTTTTTCCCTCACAAATTTCTTAATGTTCACTTCAAAACAGAAGATAGTAAAAGCTCTCAGATGAATAGGAAGTTTTATATAATAGGAAAGAATAAAATGGAACAAAGTACCTATCGTTTAAAATGAGAGAAAACCCGAGTCTGAATCATGGTTTATCACTTACTAATTGCCATTGGGAAAATTACTTAATGTTGCTGAATTTCGACTCCCTCGGGTCTAAAAAACAGAGTTAATAGTAGCTGTCTAATTGAATGGCTGCATTATGAAGACATTGTGTACAAAAAGTAAAGGCTCACTTTAGAAATTAGCTACTGTCTTGGTTACTTATGCTAGAATAGCTACTTTATTAACTTCTGGATTCATAGTGGGTTTTGGAGGCACAATTCAGAAGAAAATGCTTTTAGAAAGTTTTAGAAATCTGTGTTTGAGTCTCGGGAGTTCGATAGAAAGCAGGGAACCTTTGCGAGAGAGTTCTTTTAGGGGAAAAACTGAGTAATAACAGCTACCATGGCTGATTGTATAAAAGCTGAATAAGGCCATCCTTCAGGATCTGGGCTAATAACTCAGTAAGCAGTAAATTTCCACTATTAATGCAGTATAAGTTATTGAAAAACAATGACCTGACATACATAGCTGATAATATAGAAGAAATTACTAGTATAGAATGAAGGATTAGTGTTGGATTAAGTAGTGGTCTTTGAGGTGAGGTGGACTGTAGTATTTATTGATCTCTCAATCCTTCATGTAGAGTCTGGGATCCCCAACGTGACTAAAATTATTTAAATTTCCCTCATCTATTTGTACAGAAAGGCCCAAAATATTGTATAGATACTACATATTTTTACAACTGGGACTATGAAGCAACTATACTTTCATGACAAAGGTGCTAAAGAAAGCAGTGTTAATTGAAAAGGTGGGAAAATTGAAACAAAAGAACCAAACCAATCCTTTCACCCATGCTCTCCAAACCAGAAATCCTTACAGTGCATTTAGATTGGAAAGGCAATGTGCAGTTTGTCACCATTCAAACTTTGTAATCTGGTCCACTCATCTGAATGTGCGCTAGTGAGTACTTTAAGGAATGAAAGGTGGTGACAAAGAGAAACAAAGGTTTCTCCAAGAGCATCCTCCTCTGTAGGTCCTTGCTTTCAGCGCTACAAAAGGAGCAACACATTCAAAACTCAATTCTTTGGGCATCAAAGGAACAGGCCTGAGACGATTTGTTTTAAAATAATCAACAGTTTTATTTCCTAGAACTGAAATAGTCTACGGTTCTCAGACCTAAATCTCCAAAAGTAGAGTTAATTTTTTTTCATCAGAGCCCAAGGGAAAAGGGCAGGGATAAAAGGGTACAAAGGTACGTAGAGAGAAGACGTTAGGAAGGGACACTCAACTTCTCAGTTCATTACATTTTGCAGGTGACAACACTGAGGGGCCCAGGTGGTACATGTAGATGGAAATAACATCATAAGGAAAGAAAAGCCCCAACAGGGTCATCAAATCCCAAATAAAAATGGAATTCCTGGTTCATATGGTAATGAGATTGGTCGCGGAAAAACTAGGAGCAGGCATAAGCAAAGGTTTTTCTAAATTAATAAAATAAAATTTCTCTTAAAACAAAGCTGATTATCCTAAAGTCTTATGTCCTAGTGATATATATGAAAAAAAAGGCCTTAGGGCTCCAAGGTGAATTGAGAGGGGCAGCAGAGTCTCCCCAAGGGCATCCTTCAGTGTTCCAAGAGATATGGAAAGGATAATGTCTCACCACTTCAATAAAAAAGGACAGGCAAAGTCTTCAGATCTTACAACTTGGGAGCCCCAAATGTTTTAATGAAAATCAAAACAAAGAATGTCAACATCCAAACTGCCTAGGACAACAGAAAATTTTACTGGTCCCTCCCCCACCAAACCTATACAACTGGGGATGGAGCTATGGGAGGAGGAGACAGGGACATGGGGAGACTACGATCATGATCCCAAAGGATCAATGTCACCAGTTTACACACTGCCCCTCTCAGACCTTTGAAAGTCGTTTCTGCTCTCTATCCTCCACCCCCTTCACTCTTGGTATCCAGGCAGAGATCGAAAATGACCGTCAGAGTTTAGGGAGGGAAGGGGGCCGCGAATGAAGTCACGAAGTTGATATCAAGCGGTCTATCTGACCCATCCCAGGAATTTGGGCTTGGAGAAGGTGAGTAAATGAAGGAGCTGTGGACTGGAGTGAGGACTGAACCCTAGTGGGTTTTGGCAGTCACAGTCAGGTGGTACCAGGAATGGGTAAAGGGCTCTTCTACAGACACCGTGACTACAGGCCTTCGATTTCTCCATCAATCAGGGCCTGGACCGCCTCCTCTGTGGCATCTTCCTCCAGCGGAGGCTGCTGCTCTTGGGCTTCCTCAGGCTCCTCCAAGATGGGGCAGGCCTCAGCCTCCTCGCGCTCTCCAGCTGGCTCCATCTCCAGCGGGCCAGGCGACGCATCCCTTGGCCGTTTGGGGGCATCTTGAAGCTGGTCTCTCGCGCTCCTCTTCAGACGCCCTGGCTCCGTGGCCTCAGCCTCGGCCTCGACCTCAGCATGCTGCTCTCCCACCTGCTCGGCCTGCCAATCTCCTGGCTCGGCCTCGGCAAGGCCCGGCTCTTCGTCGTCCACGGCGTCCAGCAGGTCATAAGCAGGCTGTAGCTCAGGCTCCTGCTCACACTCGATCTCAGGCCCTGGCTGGGGCTCCAGCTCGGGTCGGGACTCAGGCTCCAGCTCAGGTAGGGACTCCTCCAGCTCAGGTAGGGACTCCTCCAGCTCCTGCCCCGGCTCCTCCCCGGGCTCCGGCTCCTCCCCGAGCTCCGGCTCCTCCCCTTGCCCCGGACCCTGGTCACAGGGCTGTTCCTCCTCTGAGCACAGGCAAGGGGAGGCCTCGACCATTGGGTCATGCTCGATCTCCCACAGCCCCTCGCTGAAGCCTCGCCTCTTGTTGGGCTTGCCGAACTTCCCCTTGGACTCCTCGTAAGGGAAGAGGTGCTTGGGACCGAGCAAGGCCGTCTCGTGGGTCCCGAAGAAGAAGACCTGGTAGCGGTTGGGTTCAGCGACATGTTCGATCCTCGCTGGCCAGTGGGCATAGCCCTTTAACTTGGCAAACACCAGGTCCCCCGTCTTGTACTTCGGGCGGCTGTAGCAAGACATGGCGAGCGCTCTCGGCCCCACCTTGGCGACCGGAAGCTGACCACCGCGTCTGCGCAGGCCGCTGGGCCAAGTGTGCATGCGCAGTGGGTCCATCTCGAGGACGCTGGCAACGCTTGCTTCTTCAGAATGTTGTGCTCCAAAGAAGGCATTATTTCTGAGAGCCAATGGCTAGTGGAGCCTGACATGGATGCCATGGTTACCTGAATGTTAGGGCAAATAGCAGGAGAGGTCCTCATGATGGTTGTGGTGAGAAGGTCTCAGTGTGTCTCCATCTTGAAGACACCTGCTCCATAAAGATGATCTCTGTTGTATTCCAGAGTAGCCTAGAAAGGCTGTGATTGAAGAAAACACAATGACTCAAATGAACACACATTTCTCTGATACTTGTAACAATCTGGAATTACCTTTCAGTTACTTTGTGGCCAGTATCTGCTCACTACAGAAACCTAAGAGGCCTCCCTGAGAAGTCTAGGGTAGTGGTTCCATTTTATGATTTGTGCCCAGCCCATCATTAGAACTTAGATTGAAGCTAAGGACCATGTGGAAGTCTGTCAAAGGGAAAGGCAGCAGTCTTGTTAAGGTGTCTCAAAGACACAGGGGTAGGAACAAAACCCTCTAAAAATGATTTCTTGATGATAAATTGTGTACAGCAACACCACCACCATGGCAACCCCGATACATCAAAATACCTAACAATTCCCACGTGTGAAAAACAATGGCTCAATTATGGGAATATTGGGGATATGGTAGATGCTATCAGTACTTTTCTGTAAGAGGAGAAAATTGGATTCTGTATGGGAGAGATTGGAGGAAACCTGTTTTCCTTTTGGAGACTACAGTTCCCAGCATTCCCCTGGTCTACGGATACCAGTGTGATGAGAAGCCGATCATGCGCAGGACATTTCTCCTAGACACCCCTGAGTTCCCCGTTAAAAACGAAGGTCGCCTCAAGCCCCCCCTCCCCCTCTTCCCTTCCGTCTCTTCACACCCAACCCTTACCTGTTGTTACCCCCCCCCCCCATTAAAGTGCACCCACGTGGGACCGCCGCGTGTCCGGGTTTCCTTCCTAACTCCGCACCTCCGTGTGTCTCGTGTTCCGTCTCCACCTCCCAACCCCACAGAAAGAATAACAAAACCCATCTGCCCCTCTGAGGTAGGGAGGTAAGGAAATATTAGGTAAACATTGTTGAGTACTTGAATGACCCTAGTTAAGTTTTTATTGTAAACACCTCTTAAAGATTTATTTATCTTTTTAAAATAAGATAATTGAAGGTAGGGTGATTTGAGTTCCCTAGTTGGCAGTTATTAGACTTTTTCTTTGTATCCTCGCTACTTTGAGTCTAGAAATATCAGCAAGACTACGTCATGGCAGCATAGCTGTTTGGTCACATTACAGTCCCTGGAAGGATACCAGAACAGCTTCAAGGAGAGGGATTGTGTAATCATGGCTGCAGGACATGCTCTTGACAGTTGGCATAGGCCTTTAAAAGCAGTATTCTTTTTTTTTTTTTGGTTTTTCGAGACA
>NC_022018.1:33188180-33192321 GCF_000317375.1 Microtus ochrogaster
GTCCTGGAACTAGCTCTGTAGACCAGGCTGGTCTCGAACTCACAGAGATCCGCCTGCCTCTGCCTCCCGAGTGCTGGGATTAAAGGCGTGCACCACCATCGCCCGGCTTAAAAGCAGTATTCTTAAGGACAGAATTTGGTAGACACCCTTCAGCCTTTCTCACCCAGGCCAGAGAAGCATCTCATCTACTCTAAACCCAGTAGAAGACCTCTGATTGGTTCTCACACACTACTTCTTTTGAATAAAGATCAATTTATTTCACTTTTCCAGTCATATGGGGAGAGCTATTGGGTCAAATACAAAATTTCTGTAGAGGTGACTTTTATTCGTTGTTTGTCTTCTTTGTATTTTCTTGTTGGTAGAGTGGGATGAGCTGACAGGAGGAAGCAGTAACCATGCTCTAGCTTTGGGGACAGGAACATCCACTTTTGTAGCAGCAGTAGTGAAGACAAGGCAATGGGGTCGTTTTAGAGAGCAGTGGCAGCCAAAATAATGGGAAGCAGAAGTAAAGAAGACGATGGGCTGTGTGGTGAAGGTGAGAAACT
Organism: Microtus ochrogaster; assembly: GCF_000317375.1. Taxonomy (NCBI): domain Eukaryota; kingdom Metazoa; phylum Chordata; class Mammalia; order Rodentia; family Cricetidae; genus Microtus; species Microtus ochrogaster. Next base: position 33,188,726 of record NC_022018.1, read on the forward strand.
GTGGACCCTAGTTGCTTCACAAGTTCCAGGATGCTGTCAAGCAATTAAGGACCAAAGGTTTCAGGCACCCTAGGTCTAGGTCTGTCGCAACAGCCACAGATGGCAAAACCTGATACTTAGGTATGGGAGCGATAGAACCTGCGACAGTGGCTGAGATTCCCATAATTCAAGGTTTGTGTGAGAGCTGTAACATTAGCAGGTACTGCCTACTGCTGCCTGAGTCTGTCCGCTGCTGCTTCTACTTTAAGCCAAGGAATTGGTTACAGGTTAAAGCAAACTCCTCTTTAAATGCTAAGTAGTGTGCCCTCTCTATATATAAACAGGAAATGAACTCTAGTAGAAATTGATAAACATGTGGCATGGGGCAGATTTAAAGAAGAGTAGGACATACTGCAGAAAATGCTGGCATTTTCACTTATTTCCCAGTCTTTCATGGCTGAGTGTGTGTGTGTGTGTGTGTGTGTGTGTGTGTGTGTACTGAAAGCTATGTGCTAACACACATTGTGATATATAGTCAAGTTTTAAATTTCATTTTACAAATTATCTTTTTATGAAGTTAATACTAAATCTAATTTTCTCTATATTGTAGACTAATAATCTACCACTGAGCTACATCAACAACTGTCATTGACTTTTGATATAGCCTGTCACTGAGTTTTCTAGGATGGCTTTGTGGCTACTCTGTAGTTCAGGCTGACCTTGAATGTTGATATATTCCTCCTTTATCCTCTTAAGTGACTGGGATTGTAGGCCCACACGACTAGGTTTGGCGATAGTATCTTTCTGAACCTCTGGTAAATATTTTCAAAGATATTTAAAATAGCACCTGATATTATTTTCTGGATTTCAGGAACACTAATGAGATTGTGGGTATTAAAATCCAGGAAAGAGAAGATACTGCCATGATACTCTGTGATAAATCAGTGTCAAGTACAATTTTAACATGGATGAGAATAAGCTTTACCTATCATGGTGCTAAGAGAGGGGAAAGATACATCAAAGAGATTGAATGAGGGCATTGAAGAATGAAGAAGTCCACCAGCAGCCAAGTGTCATGCTATAAAAGATGACTTGTCCTGTACAACCTCAGTATGAGATTCATGAAGCACCCTCTCACTTGGAACTTTGAAGAACAGCATCTTTCGGGTATGTTCACATCCCAGTAACTCATTTAGAAAAAGGGGGAAGAAGGTGAAAATACAATGTCTTTTGAGATTAAAACAGACCTTTTCTGTTCCCCATTTCTTTTTTTATCTGTATACACTATTCCCTAACAAGCAGGGTCGACACTGATTCAATTGCCTTAAAAATCAACATGTTTTGGAGCAAATTGCTTGATGCTCACGGTAGCTCAGTTGGTTGGGATTTGGTTGTTATAAAATACTTCCTATAAACACCACCTCAGAGTGAGAAATATCTGACAATATCTAACACTTTTCAGTTTCTTTTCTGGAAAACTAATGCTAGGATTTAAAAAGCTGCTCAACAACAATTATGAAGCATCAGTAATAACACATTTTAATTACACAAGAGAGACAATAGATATCTAATTGATATTTCCTTGTTTAATTACCTCTAAATTCAATTAGTTTGCTGTAAACTATGATTTAAAAGAAACATAATTGTTTTCCTGTGTGCTTTTGTGCTCATTAAAGATATTAACTGCCTCTGGGTTTATACAGTGGATGTGTCTGGTATTTAAAATCATGGGTTTTCTTTTTTTTATATTCTAGTAGATGCACAGGAAATGTCTCCTAGTCATGGGTAGAAAACTCCTGACTGTTCACTTTTAAAAATCACCACAAATTCACTACCACTATATTTTTTCAACTCTCTCTTTTATCATTGCCCATTGGTTTCTAGATTTCAAAGAAACAGTCCAGTTATCTATGGTGCCATTAGAAGCTGAAGGGAAATCTGAGCTAAATTCTCCTGAAGGGGGCATTATTTTAGAGCTTCTTTTGCTGTGATAAAACACCATGACCAGAATCAACTTGGAGAGGAGATGTGTTATTTCATCTTATAACTCTTGGGTCTTACTCCATCACTGAGGGAAATAAAGAAAGGGAGTCATGGTTGGAAACTGGAGACAGGAACTGAAGCAGAAGTGGTGAAGGAGCTCTGTGTGCTAACTGGCTTGCTACTCAAAGGTTGCTCAGTTTACTTTCTTATGCAATGCATGAGCACAGGGGTGACACCATCCACAGGGAGACAATCTGATTAATAGAGGCATTTTTTTTTCAACTGACGTTCCTTTTCCCAGATAATTCTAGCATATCTTGGCAAAAACCCAATCAGGACAGCCATCATTATCATCATTTTGAGCAGTGAGTCAAATGTGCATCTACATGAGGGAGTGTGGAGAGGAAGGGGCAAGGACACAGAATTCCTAAGTGGATTGTGTCATTTGGCCATTAGTTCCACTTCCAGCGGTCAGCAGTCGTAAATGTTATGAAATTTGTAGGAAGAAAAATTCAAGAGGTTGAACTCTTGATGAAACCTCTGATTTAACCACAGCAGAAGGAAAACGTCTCTTTAAAATGAATAAAAACTAGTTGCTGATGAATAAGTGTATTTTATACTAGTTTTGGGGGGAGACATACAAGGAAAATGTTACAGATTTTTGTTAATTAAAAATATTTTTATGGCCGGACGGTGGTGGCGCACGCCTTTAATCCCAGTACTCGGGAGGCAGAGGCAGGTGGATCTCTGTGAGTTCGAGGCCAGCCTGGTCTACAAGAGCTAGTTCCAGGACAGGAACCAAAAGCTACGGAGAAACCCTGTCTCGAAAATTCAAAAAAAAAAAATTTATGTTACATTCCAACTACAGTTTCCCCTTTCTCCTCTCCTCCTATTCCCCTCCCCACTCTGCCCTTATCCCGCCCAATCCAATCCTCCTCTGTTTCTGTTCACCCATGAGTGCCAAAAAAGCATGGCATATTAGGTTGCAATAAAACTATACTCTTTGGTCCCCGGATCATTGGGCTACCAGGCGGCCCTGTTTAGGTACTGAGGAGTTCCATCTGGACGGGTTTTTTCCTTTTTTCCCCGATCATCAGGCTACCAGGCGGCCCTGTTTAGGTACTGAGGAGTTCCATCTGGACTGGTGAGTTTGTGCTCCCCCGAAAGGGAGCACGAGCACCTTTGGCTTTTGCGGCAGGGTGTCCTGTGTTCTACTCTTCCCCGCCCTGCCCCCCAAGTTTTCCCTTTGGTCCGCGGGTCATTGAACTACCAGGCGTCTATGTTTCGGTGCTGAGAAGTTCCATCTGGACTGGACGGTTCCTGCTTCTACACTGAAGAGTTACAAAAAGAGAATCAGTCACAGCAAAGACTGGACCAAGACACCAGGCCTCTCCTGGCTCCATTTGAAGGAAGAGATGGGAAAGCGCCAAGGCAAGAATTTCTCCAACAACCTGAAAGGCACCATGACATCACCAGAATCCAGAGATCCCGAAATAAGAAGAATTGTACACCCTCCTCTAGAAGAATTAGAAGAAATCGACTCAAAAGTGAATTATGTGAAAATAATAGAAGACCTTAAACAGAAGGTGAAAAACTGCCATAAACAATTAGAGATCACAAACAAAAAGGTAGAG
>NC_022018.1:33197469-33258430 GCF_000317375.1 Microtus ochrogaster
TTTTTTTTTTCCTTTTCTCAATAAAAAAAAACAAAAAACTATGCTCTTCCCCTTGTATTAAGGCTTGGTAATGCAACCCAGTATGAGAAATGGGTTTGCAAAAGCTTGCCAAAGGGTCAGGAACAAACCCTGTTCCCACTGTTGGCAGTCCTACAAGTAGACCAAGCTATACAACTGTCATATATGTGGAGAGGTCCTAGATTGGCCCCATGTGCTCTCCTTAGCTGTTTGTCCAGTGTCTGTGAGTTCCTATGATCCCAGGCTCTGTGGGTTACCCTGAGATGACCTTGATGCTGTTCAGTTACTGATAGAAGCAGATGCAGAAATGCACGGCCAATCACTGGTATGAGTTCTGGGAATCTTGTTGAAGAGATGGAAGAAAGATGGTTCCAATATTTTTCAAATCTTTCATGATATTTATTCAAGATCCATGATATTTATCCACTACTATAGGAAAACATATGGGTTATTTACTATATAAACAGAAACCTTTCAATAAAATTTATTATGCTTGTGAATAATAATTGGAGATTTATGTACATACTAAAGTATATTTGCAGAATAAGTACATAACTGGATGTCATACTCTTTGCATATGTAGATTTGTTTATATTGCTCATACCCACAAGCAACTCTACTTTCTCACTCTCACGTACTCTTTCTACACATCTCCTTATGTCTTCATTTCCTCTCTTTATAATTCACTGAGTCCACATAAATTCTGCCTGCTGTCCCTTGGTTGTGTGATCATCCACTGTAGCATAGACATTCTACCAGAGACTACATTCCCAGAAAGTAACTCCTCAATCCCAGAAGCCATGTAATGTCAATAGCCTGTCAACCAAGGGACCATCCGCAGGAGCCCTCTTCTATTCACACTAGAATGTGGAGTGCCTTGATTTTGTGCAAACCCTGGGCAGGTAAACATAGCTGCTGGGAACGCATGAGTGAAAGAGCAAACCAATGTAAAACAGACATAGTTTCTTATCACTCTTCCAATCATCAGGGTTTTAATGTTTTACCACTCTCGCTTTGCTAGCGTTCTCTTGGCCTTGGAGTGTTTTTAATACAAATGTGTTGTTTAGGCCTTAGTACCCAATAGTTACCTAATCTGAGGACTTTGGCCAGATATAAGTCTCCTCATTGTTTGCTGCCCCCAGCCAAAAAAAAAAAAAAAAAAAAAAAAACAAGATTCTCTGATGAAAGTTGAAAGCAGCTCTAATCTACGGGCATCAGGGAAATGCTTACAGGCCAAAATTTTCAGAGAATAATGTGAATTTTCTTTCACTATACTGACTCAAATGTCCTTGCCTCAACTTTTTCCTCCATAGCTTTACTGAATGAGCATGCGATCAAACTGGACTCTCTGAATGTGGCTGAAAATGGGGGCTGAGTGAGAAGCCATTGATAAAGGCACTGGGACTTGTTTCTACTGCATGTACTGGCTTTTTGGGACCCTAGTCTATTTGGATACAAAGCTTCCTAGGCCTGGATGTAGGGGGGAGGGGGCTTGGGCTTCCCATAGGACAGGAGGATGATGGGAGTCAAAGAGACTCCTTATGGAGTTTGTTAGACATTTGGGGAAGAAACTGCTCTTGCCTGGACTGCTTGATGTTATGCTGTATGAACTGGACATGTAGGATTCACAGAAAAATGACTGCTGAAGTTGACGAAAGAAGGTAAGACAGTTCTTCAGGCTTCCTGATTCATGAAAGAGTCTGCTAGACATTCTGCAGGACACAGAAGAAAGTGATTGACAAACTGCCAATATAGGCAGAACTGCTTTGAAATTTCCTGATTCATGGAAAAATCTGTCAGATACTATAGGCCTCTAGGCTGAAGATTGGATGCCCCAATGTTACAGAAGAACTTTGGATAACCATCCAGGCAGTGAGATGTCTCTGTCATTTCTAGAGTTTTGGAAGTTGCTTACAATGCACTTCCTGTTAACTTAGGCAATATTATATTGTTCTGGGGTCTTTGATGGAGTTGAAGAATAGATAGTTATAAATATAGTGTTCTTTAGTTATGAAAAAGATAAAGTAGATATAAATATTATAACTGTAATTCTTGCTTGTTAAAACCTTCCTTTTTATTTCAACAGAAAAGGGGAGGTGATGTGGGATTCCCCGCTGTGTGCTGTGAATGTGTTTCATTATCACTGGCTAATAAAGAAGCTGCTTAGGCCCATGACAGGACAGAATATAGTCAGGCTGGAGGAGATATGGCCAGAGAGTGGGCAGAGTCGGGGGAAAGCCATGTAACTGCCACAGGAGTCAGATGTTGGTTGCTGGATGGAACCTCACTGTTAGGCCACAACCACGTGGCTATACACAGATTAGTAGAAATTGGTTAATTTAAGATATAAGAGCTAGCTAGCAATACAGTTAAGTTATCAGCCAAACAGTATTGCAAATAATATAGTTCCTCTGTGATTATTTAGGATCTTGGTGACCAGGAATGAATGAGAAGCTTCTACCAACATGACTCTGTCTTTAAAAGAATAAATCAGTCAAAGGGGTTATTAGAATTTGGATTAAAGAAAATGTTATTTTGAGAGCAGACAGTAATTCCAATATTTTTTCTTATTTTTTCATTGGGAAACACCTTTAAGTTATCTGCTAATTCTTGCTGCAATAAATTTGCTATGAATTGCTGAGGATCTGTAAATCCTTATCAAAGGTTGTAAGTGCTTTCACAGTTTAACTATTGTGAAATAATTTTTTACCCTTCAAACCAGAGTTGTTTTCATTTGTACTAAGAAATATGTAGTGTTTGTAGAAATACTCAGAAAGGTTGAATTTGTACATGTCAGTTCAAAACTTAAAGAGCATGGCCTAGAGGCCAAACGTGAGAAAATAAGATAAGCATAAATTCAGCACGATTTTCCTTAACCAGATCTGATCAGTAGCACGCTCAAAAGAAAATATTACTTGCAAGGATTTCTTCATTGTGAATATAGATAAAAACACAGTACACAGTTAAGAATATGTTTAAAACTTCTACTACCTTTGTAACAAAAATTGCTTTCTGAGCAAATATTTTGCTATTCTTTTAAGGGTGTTCTTAATGACAAAATTTTCACAAATAGTTTAATACTTTTAGTATTTCCCAAGGTAAAGTACTTTGGCATAATATTGAATATATAGTGTTAGAGTATTTGCTTCTGAAAATAAAATATAATAATCATAATAAATAAAATAGAATAATATAAAATAGCAATAAATAAAAGAATATAAAACAGCTACTAATTTTCAACTGCAATTTATTAAATTTGCATTCTATACTACATGCTATATAAACATTTTGTGTATAGTTTTGTCAATTCATTATTTTTATTTCTTTCATTTTTTCTGGTTTAATTTTTAACTTTTCATTTTGAAAAAGTCTCCTGTAATTTGGGCTGGTCTCAAATCATCATGAAGCTGAGATTGGCCTTTAAGTCCTCATGTTGCTGCATCCACTTGCATAGAACTAGAATTTTAGACATAGGACACCATGCCAAGCTCATAAGCCAGCTCTTAGAATACCTTCCCCACCTCCTTGCTTTTGAATTGCCCTCTTGATAGTAAGTGCATTTAATAATTCTGAATATATAATATACTTATGATTAATAGCTATAGTCAGGCATTATCAAAAGCCTCAGGTAATAATGTCTAAAATTCAATTTCTAGCTATCCTGATGTTTTGGATAAGAGAAAAAATTATCATATAATAAAATATTCAATCTGTTGCTTGAGTGACCAGAGAAATAATGTGAGAAAGGTACAAACCCTTTGAAACAAGTTCAATGCTCAAAGTGTTTGAATTTACAATCTTACTTTACATGCATAACACATAAAAGTGTCTGGGAGTATTTGTGTGAGTTTAAACTTTTGCATTTAAAAATAAAATCTACTGTTAGAACAACAGTTAAATCAATGATCTATGATTAGAGTATAATATATAGAGAAGACACAATAAATAATATATCAAATAATGCCAATATTGATATGGTGTTTCTTTGAAACAAGTTTTTGTAAAGTATTTAATTTATTTAAAAATAGGCTTTGTTCTTACTCAGCTAAGTATAACTTTAAACTGTGTTCCTATGGGAAAATTTCAGATAAATTTTTCATAAATGCGTATATTCTGAGTATTGACCAGTTGCCTCCTCTCACAAGTGTTCTTCCTATAGTGGGAGCAGAGTTGGTAAATTTTCATTTAAAACAAAAATGCAATTGCTTAAATATTAAACTAAAAATTTTAATATTAATAATGAATAGCAATGATGCCTAAGTGAATTGCAATTTTCAGACAGGTATTCTATTTTTATTACTTTTAGCTGTTTTCTGCATTCTCAGTACAACTGAAAAAATAATAACAGCATGTAGCATTTTTTTAAATATTGTAAAAGGTTGCTTTGTTTTGTTGAGTTTTTTCCAATTCGTTTTCTTCTATTTACCCCATAGGACTTCTGTTTGTTGAAAGGGTGTTTTTGAGCTCTCTAAATATAAAGCAGTAAAAATTGAAATTTAGAATATAATGTATCTTTTAGAGTAAAATTGTCTGCTGTTCAATAACATCCGGATAGCTATAGTGTTCCCAGTAGCGAGCTAAGCACTATGGGAAAGACAAAATGGCCGTCTGTGAGATATTAATCATTTGCATTTGTGTGTTAATCTAATCTGTTCTTATGTGTAAGCAGATGTGTGGGGTTTTGTCTGTACACATACGTGTATAAAGGCAAGAGTTTTACTACACTGATATTTTCCTAAATTGTTCTTTATCTTATTTTTTGAGGCAAGGTCTCATGAACTGATTTGCCCCGTCTTCTCAGACCCAATCCTTTGCATTTTTGAAACATTGTTCTGGGGCTATTTGAAGTTTTAAGATTTATCTGTACATTATTTCCAAATATATAATATAAATGAAAAAGCATAGTTTTTGTTAAATACTTCCACATAATTTGCATGTTGCATAGCTGCTTTGTATATCTGTTCCTGAGAAAAACATGGAGATTTTACCAACAGCTAAGCTGAGGTCTGCAGGGACTTGTGACTTTCCTTCCAGTCCTGTGTCTGCTTTGTGTTTCACCGCAGTGTTAAGTATGCTGGTTGATTTCCACATTGTTCTGCTCCCGTGAGAATCTTCATCTGATTCCAAGGACCTCATTTCCATCACACCTCTGCCTTAATTTCTGGTTTTGGTATGCTAAGGCTCTTGGTAACTGATTGAAGTGATCTATTCTTTAAATTTTTTTGGTACCTTGTGTACTTACATTTTTATTTATTTATTTATTTTTTTTTACCTAGCAGACTGGTAGATTGGTAGATTGTTTTCAATTCCCCCTTCCATGAGGAGAATTTAATATTTCAATACCCTGTGATGAATTTTAGGTCTATATATTCTGTGATTTGAGTCCACCATATCTTCGTATAGGGGTTGTGATTTCATTTCCCTCCCACTCTGCTTTTCTCTATTTTCCTAGGTTGGTAATGTGCCTGTAATCCTTCATTCAGTAGGTAGAGCCAGGAGGGTCAGAGGTCAAGGTCATCTTGGGCTACCAAATACATCGTGGGTGAGCTTGGGATGCATATCTTGTCTCAAAAAAAAGAGAAAGCTAATGGAAGTGTGTGTGTGTGTGTGTGTGTGTGTGTGTGTGTGTGTAAGCACACACTTCACGATTGGTTTTGGATTACAACTTTTGTTCTTTTTCAGAGGGACTATTCGTTTTTGTATCTTTTCAGACCTTTTAAGCGTACTTATTTCACAACCACTATGGTTGTCTTTACTCTTTGAATTTAATCTGTCATGATTTCATTGCCTGTTGCCAAGTAGTGGCTTGGCACAAGGTCCCTTGCTGCAAGCTCACCAGTTTCTTTAACATCCTATAAGAGACAACTTGGTAAGTGTTGTATCACCCACAATTAACCCAAGAAAGCCAACCTCTTTTTTAGTGTCAGGAAGTTCTATTCTAGCCTATATGGTCAGCTGTGGAGCCAACTCCTTTATCCTTCTGCATGGAATTACATGCTTCACAGAATTAAGGATGCTGTTGCTCTTCCTTGTATTTCCTCTCAGATATCATCTGAGATAAGGTTTAGCTTCTTCCAACATTGACTGTGTCATTCCATTTCTAGTTTATCAATGCCTACAGTGCTTTTAGGTTATAAGTGTGGTGTTTTATATTTGATCTGGTATTTGCTACACTATATGTTGGATCCCTAAAGAGATGTCATATTAAAAAGCATGAATTTATAATATCTTAATTAGATGTCAGGAAGTTATAAAATATTGTGCCTACTCCCGACTTAGCAGTTTGCTAGTTAATTAGGAGACAGAGAGTATGCATAAAATAATTAGGAAAAAAACAGATCCTTATAAGAAACAAAGCACGTGCATGTCTACACACAAAACAGAGAGACTTTGGGATGAGACAGTGTTTGGGATTTTTCTTAAGGAATAAGCAAGATGTTAATGAACAGAAAATAGATGAATTTTTGTTAACTCCTTTGCAGATATATATTATTTTATGCATTAAAATGTAGTCTGAGTACCTCTATTATTGGTTTATAGTGTTACATATACACACAGATATACCATCTTAGTCATCTGGAGCTTCTGTATAAAATACCCAAATAGAAACTGACACATCCCATATGTAGAGCCTGCTAACTCAGAGACAGAGGGGCCTGAGGATTGGTCTATGTTGAGGACTACACCCCAATTCTTTGGCATCTGTCTTTTTGCTATATATTTGCATCTATCACCAGGGAACACCTATGGGTTTCTTTTAATCCATTTTATCTCCCTAAATGATAAAACTTCCTAAAATACCATCTTTCATATTGGGACTTATATTTAACTTATGAATGGAAGAATACATAAACATTTAGTCTACAATAAACACCGTGAGCAGAACTCTGGGTCTATGACCTAGTTGGAATATTGAGAGAAAATAACTCCATGAAGTTCTAGGAGCTTGATATAAATATTTTCATAGAAATAATTCAATTTTGAAATTTACATAATAGGTAAAATGTCTCAAGGAATGTTAAAACTGTAACTTGTATACCACTGCATGTGGGTAAATTTCAGAAAATAACAGCAAGGACTAATTGGATCAGGGTTGACGTCTTATACACAGAAGTACAAAATGCCAAACTAACTGTACCTTCTCTTTCTTTTATGCCTGCCTGGGTTTTCAAGTTTAAGCCTTCATTAATTTCTCATAACTTTAGAAAGTCTAAAAATAGTTCTATTGCATAACGATTCCACACAAGTCTGATGCACGATATTTGGGACACTTCCTACGGGTTCATCTTAGATACCAAGAACCAGCAAGTAAATAATGAAGAGGCAGCACATTCACAAGGAGACCTCCCAGTTCTCCCATGCTCTCTGTTTAAGTTTCTCTGATTGGTGTCGTACTTCAGAAAATCCAGAAACAATGGTAGAGATGATTGGCCCGGTGCCTCGTTAGTTCTGATGTTCAGCTTGATTGGGACTAATAAAATTCCAAAGCAAAGTTTCCAAACAAAGCAAATTTTCTGTTGCATAAAAAGGAGTAACTGCAGGAACCTGTCAAGGTTCTGGCAAGGGCTTCATGTGAATAACTGAGTTGTTTCAGGGGAGGGGATGGCAATCAGGCAGCAGGAACATTGACCCATGAGACACGTCTGCTTTCAGTCATCTTGATTTTTATTTACTGCAACCATGACACGGCATTAGATCGGCTAAATATAGTCTTGCAAATGCAACTTAGTAGTAAAACATGATCCTGCTCTTTAAAGTGCTTTAATTAAACACACCTGGGGCTTCTCGCTCTCAGTTTACATTCATACCACACACACAACAGCCAGACCTCATTGAAGATTAAGCAATAAAGCCATTTATAAATGTCTATTCTCTGGGTCAAAATAAAAACAAGAAAAAATAGCCTACATATATGTGTGTTTGTATGTATATATATACATATATACCATAGTTTTCTGTGTCTCTTTGTCTTTCTTGATATATATATGTATATGTATATATTTATGTATACACACTGTGTTTTTTTAGCATTGCTATTATTACCAATTGGTGCTACTGAATGCTGTTTTTATAGACACTATTTTTCTACAGTAACTTGTATTATTTTTAATAGTTAAGAGAACTGCTTAATTATCTAAAGTTAAGGATAATTTTCTGTCTAAGGTAAAGCTTCTCTGAAATGCATGAGAGAGCTCTATGCTTTGTGGATGACCATAGAGGAGTCTTCTCACTCTGCGCATGAGCTTGTGAGATCTAAAGTGAGTAATGAGTCAGAGTTCTCACTGAGCTAACCCCAACAACTCAAAAAACTTCCCCAGAAAGTTGGAGTGGAAGTGGAGGTCAGAAACCATACTGAAGAGTAACTTTATGCCCCTGACTCTGGCACACTGACACCAAAGCCAAAACTGTGGAGACCTTATTGATGTTGCATCACTACTGGTACAGTAGTACTTTTCAGAGGTCTTAATTTTTTATATAAATTAATTTAATTTAGGAAAATTCTATCCTGGAAACTTGTCTATTACAGAATATATTACAGGTTAATTTTAGTTCACTTCAGTAACATAGGAATGCGTAACAAAACTGTAGACTCTAAGGGTATTGGAATAAATGGATTAAATACCCGTTTTTAATAAGCCTTCAACCAAAAATGACCTCTATAGAATTGGAGAGGTGGATCAATATTTAAATATTTCAACTGCTCTTGTAGTTAAAAAAACTTAATATATTTTTGTAAATATATCTCCTTTGCAGAACTGTAACTCAAAGAATGGTAAAATGACCATCCACCCCCCCGTGTGTGTGTGTGTGTGTGTGTGTGTGTGTGTGTGTGTGTGTGTAAATAAAGAGATAAAAAGAAAAATGAAGGAAAAGATGAGAAAGATAAAAGGTAGGAGAAGAGAAGGACAAAAGTGTTATGCTAAGTTTCAGAGTTGAGAACACAGTGAGAAGCAGTGGGCAGATGTAGAAAGGTGGGACTCTCTCTGACCATCGACATCAATCTCTAAAATGGAAATCATTTTCCCTTCTCAGTACACACTTGATTCTTACTCCTATCTGTTCTCTCATGTATGTGCATATTACAAAGTACATGCTATAGCTTACTTGTGAAATATGTGAAATTTTTCCTGTGGTTTTGTTTTTATTTGCACAAATGCAAAGTATTATTTATCACATTCTGTCTCTTATTGTCACTACATGGTATGAATTTATGATCTACCTAAGTATTAACACTAGTACAGTTCTAATTTCCAACTGATCCATATTACCATGCACTGCTAACTCTTATTTTCCTGTGGATTCTATTACTGACTAATAGTTGGATTTTCTCAATTCCAGACAGCATGTGTTTACACACCAAAGAAAATCTTTATTACTGTTCACCTGTTGAATGCAAATTTTCTTCCAGATACAGAAAGTATTAAAATAGAAGATGATTAAATAATTTAGGCTCTAGGTGTGTAAAATCTCCCAGAGATCAGAATACCAGCTCATTCCTTTAATCGCAACACTAACAAAACTGCAGCTGGAGGATTACTGAAAGTTTAAAGGCCATCTTATCAATGTTACATAGAGTTGCAGGCCAGACTGGGCTATAGAGTAAGTCTTCCAGTACTAGATTTCAACTTTGAGGACCTGCAACTCTCTTTAATTCTGAAGATAGATATGTCCCGTGAGAATCCAGAGGCCACTGTGGGATCAAAACCAAACCCAAACTGACTCACCATAGAGTAGGACACATCTGCCTAACCTTGTGAAGCTGGGCAAATGCTGGGTACAGCAAGGGGAGTCTAAGGTAACAGGGAGACAGGTCCATCTGGCACTTCTACACTTTTATTGGTTCTTTGGTGTTTTTTTTTTTTTTTTAGTGTTGTGTTGTTTCAAGCATGTATCTGCTTCTGATTATTATGCATCTCTCAAATTGGGGTCTCTATGTGCTGATAGAATCTAAGTGTGCTGTTTTCATAAAAAGGAATGAAAATGCTCAGGTATTTAAACAGTTGGTCCCGAGTTGGTGGCACCATTTATGGAGTTTATGGAACCTTTGTGGGGTGGAAACTTGCTAGAGGAAGTACGCAACTGGGAATTGTTTGAATGCTTATACTCTCACCCTACTTCCCCTTTGCACTTTCGGCTTCCTTCTTCCATTTGAAAAAAATAAGCTCTTGATTCCTGTTTGTTGCTGCTGGGCCAGTTACTTCCTACCCTGCCTCCTGATCATGAGACAGACCCTTATTTCTCTGAAAACATAAACAAGTATAAACTTTCTCTTTCATTAGTCACTTTTGGCCACAGTGTTTAATCTTGGCAACAGAAAAATAATTAATCAAGAAGGATTTTGAGGAGAGGAGGTGAGAGACCTGTCTGTCATATTGGCATAATAGTCATAATGACAGGTTTGGCTTTACAGTCAAAGATATAAGAAAGGGGTTGTAGAAACTCTCTCCATGGTCAAGGAAAGCTTTAAAGGTCAGATGTGTCAGAAGTGCCTACCTAAAGGCCTAGAGAGACCATTGCATAAAACTATTAAGGTGAAGCCTGGACTGTGTTGAAGACCCCAAGTTGTAGGAGACACAGGTGTAGGGTAAGGGTTTGCATTAGGGGTTGCGGTTAAGGGTTAGGGTTACGGTAGGGCTAGTCATGAGATGCTTTACAAAAAAAATCTGCAGACTGGGTGTGGAATCAACCCAAGAGAGAAGTGTGTAGTATTCAACAAAGCCAAAAGAAGTTGGATATCTGGAGTCCTTTGACATCAGACATAGATATTCAGAATTTGGAATTGCCTTGGTCCAGTATTTTCTCCCTATGGTTTCTTCATCACTTTTGGAATCATAATGCATATTATGTTCCATTGTATGCCGGAATTGTGTGATTTCCTTTTTGGTTTTTATTTTACAGACAGTTACAGTTAAGAGATTGTCCTGAGTCTCAGAAAAGACTTGGGCTTTGGAATTTTAAACAGTGTTAAACCTGAAAGGCTATGGGTACTTTTGAAAATGGATTAACTTAATTTTTATTATGATATGACTACAAGCATATGGGGGCCAGGGAGAAGAATATGGTGATTTGAATATGTATGGTTGCCATTGGGTCACATATTTGAATGCTTAATCACCAGGGAGTGGCACAATTTGAAAGGATTAAAAAGTGTGACCTTGTTGGAAGAAGTATGTCACTGAAGGTGGGCTTTTAGGGTTTAAAAGTCTATACCAGACTCGTATTCTCTCTCCAAGTTTATAGAGAAGAATGTAGTTCTTACCTATTTCTCCAGAACTACACCTGCCTGCTTCCTTGCTCCCTGCCACTGTGTTCTATGCCAACAAGATACTAGACTAAGCCTCTGAAAATGTAAGCAAGCCACCAATTAAATGCTCTCCTCTATGAGAGTTGTCTTGGTTATGGTGTCTCTCTTCATATCAGTAGAACAGGGAATAAGACACAGATTTTCCTGTACTGTTTCATTTTGGAAAGAATATTTTCCACCTGGTTTGATTTTTACTTGGTCTATAGCTCCTCCATTATTATATTTGTGTTAGAACCATGACTTTAAGTAACTCGGTAATTGAATATTCATTGCTGTGGACTCTTTTCTATATCAATGAATCTATTTTTAAAACATAAACCTTCTTGTTAATGAGTCAAGGATGTAAACTTGTGTTGGTTATCAGGTTAAAAAATTATATAAATGTCAAAAAGATGATTTAAACTTGACTCGTGTCTGAAATCCTAGTGAAGTCTGTGGCACATTGTACTTGTAAAAGTGTCCTCTGTTTTTGATTCATACATGAATTTACCTTACGTGACATAATTCCACATCTTGACAGAGGTGTGGTACCATGTTCTAAAATTTCCTGTATAATGAAACTCAAAATTGCATTTCCAGGGTTCCAAGTTAGAAAGACCAGTCACATTCCATCTTAACTGTACTTGGAGAGATGAAGATGCTTGCACTCTAGTTTGGAAAGACTAGGAACTTTTGTCTAATATACCAAATCACAGCTATAAAAACACCTCTGATCAAACTGTAGACCTGGTTATTATGATGTAACAAAAGACCAAGGTTCTCCACTTCTGGAAATGTGAGCTAAAAGAAAATACGCAAGTGTATAAGTGGTATTTTCTTCTGGAATCATATGAACTCATCCCCCCAAAGTTTTCATTTTCTTTTTTTTTATCATTTAACTATCTCTTTTTTTTAAGATAAAATATTTATTTATTTTATTGAGAAAAGGAAAAAAAAACAAGTTTCTGCCTCCTCCCAGCCTCCCATTTCCCTCCCCCTCCTCCCACCCTTTTCCCCCTCCCCGCACTCCTCTCCCCCTCCCTCTCCAGTACAAAGAGCAGTCAAGAAGCCAAGGACAATGGCAAGGGGTTTTGATCCTACTTAATGTGCTGGCTTTGTGGGAGCCTAGCCAGTTTGGATGTTCACCTTGCTAGATATGGACGAAAGGGGGAGGACCTAGGACTTACCACAGGGCAGAGAACCCTGACTGCTCATTTTCTTAAATAATTTAGTTAGCTATTTATAGCTATAAATTTGACTGCAGCTGTTCCAATTAAATTATTCAGGATTTAGTTCCTTATCCTATTGCCAACATTCCAGCTGCTTCTAATAGCTTTTATGTAGTATTTGGGAAACACATTAAGTGAGAAAAGAGTTTCCATTAGGTAAAATAACCTTCAACCTTTTTGATCATGAGCTTTTATCCAAATTACATTTCCATGCCCTCCTCTCACTTCTATTTTGAAGCTAACTTTTCTAGCTACTATGGTCTTGGATATTCTGTATTTTTCCCATTGCTTCTTGAATTTCTTCCAGTTGTTACTTATATTCTTCTAATTTCTCCACTCTTTCAACTCTTTTTTGACAACCTCAGTTAAAAATCTACCTTTACTTTTTTCATGTGTTGGAGGAGCATATATATGTCTGTGACTGTATATGTGGAGGCAGGTAATTGGCATGGAATGTCTTTCTTGGTCTCTCCACTTGTACATAAATGTAGTATCTCTTAAGAACTTTATATAATGAGTCATCTCCAAAGCTCTGCTTATTTGCTGACAATGCAACTCAGCAGTGAAGTGCTTATTGAACACATTACATTCAGCGTGTGGTAAAATTAATAATGATAATAATATAATATACTGAAGTACAATAATCCCTTCGCTGTTATCTGCAGCTTCATTGTTTATGTTTTGAGTATTCTTGGTAAATTGTGTTAAAAATATCAAAGATAAATTTTTTAAAAAATTGTAAGTTTTAAGTTGAATGTTGTTCTGAGATAGCTTTGTGATCTTTCTCTGTACTTCCAAGGACATAAATCCTTGCTTGCTCCAGTGTATTTACATCATGAGAGGTGCAATAGTAATTTTGGAGCAGTCTCTCTGATGAGATTGGTTATCATGGCACTACATTAAGTGTACCTTTAGTGAGTCATCTTTCTTTCACTTAAAATGGTCTGAAGGGGCAAACTTTTATTGCAGAATTTTGTTATTATCATTATATTTTATTTATTATTGTTGTCTTGTTAACATCTTACTGTTCTTGATTTGTTCATTACTATTGGTCATAAGTACACTCAGGGAAGAAGTAAAATGATTGAATTCATTGACATGTATTCTATCTTAAATAACATGTTGTGCCTATGTTATGACTAAAATATTTTCAAACTGAATAGGGAAATAAAGGTTAAGCTATTGGGTAAATACAAACCAACATTATATAAATAATAGCATTAACTACACTGGTATGAAAATCCAAACGAGATTGGATATGTGTGAGAGTAAGGTAGCATTCAAATAAAAAGGAAAGTATTAAGTATCTTACCTTTATTATCTGTCAGCAAGTAGTAAATATCTTTATTAATTTCCGAATCTAAAAGTTGCTACACTAGAGTAACTATTAAAGGAGATTAAATAGAGTCCATAGCTAGAATTCTATTGGAAGAGATTAACTGTTCCATTCAACATAGAATAATAATCATGTAACCCTTCCTACCTGAGACAACAGCACACACTGCCAGGTAAACAGACGAAATAACTTCAAAACCCTACAAGTAGGTGATAGCTATGTATAAGGAGTTCTTACAAAACTCTAGCCTACTGTCCCAGGAAAGAGTTTAGTTTCCAGCCAGGAGAAATGGAGATGTTTTTCCCTGAATGGAAGAGACGCTTCTGTGAACCATGAACCTTGGAGTCCAGGATTGCCAAGTGGTCCATGGAGCAGACTAAGGAAAAGTAGAATACTACCAAAGGACAGAACTCCTAAAGACTATAGATTCTCTTGGCCACTATAAAAGTGTAGACCTGTGAGCAATGATACTGAACCACTTGACAGAAATAAGAAGATGAGTAGCTGGTGTTGCCAATCTGGCTAAGTGACTGCTCCCACCAGTCAGACCAGGCTTAGGGTAAATTCCTCAGGTGTATCCTGCATTAGTAGTGGGAACAGTTGGCTTCAGGTTCAGCTTTGTGATAGTCAGCTAGAACAATTTCATTGCATCCTAGATTGCAGATCAAGAATATGTATAGACATGAAGAAATACTACCATCCATTCCCCCTCTCTAATCTTTCTCTCACTGTCCAGCAGCCATTTGAAGAATCACATGCATGCAAAGAAAAAAGAAATAACATAATTTCTAAAGAAATTTCTAACTGAAATCAAGACAGAACTGAGCCAAATGCCATCATCAGCGAATGACATTAAAGCCATTTCTAAAACTCTTTTTCATATGAGCCAAAACCTAAAGAGAAATGTGAAATCTGTGTTTTTATCTCTTCTCATATATTTTAAAGATTCCAATTAAACTTCTAAAACTAATGACTACAACTTCTGCAGTAAAGACGCACAGGATGGAAGTAATGGAAGACAATGTAGTGTGGGAGGAAGTATTATAAATGGAAACTAAAATTAAACTCATCAATGGAAAGTAATTTTTTTTAAAAAAGACAATGAACTGTGGGTTGATTTCAAGCATAAATAAATAAATAAATAAATAAATAAATAAATAAATAAAGGATTAAATAACCATAATTGTAGTCCCTGAAGGAGAGATAGAAAAATAAAGAGAAACAGTTATGATAAAAATTGAATAAATAATGGTGAAAGAAATGTGGATTGCACAGTGTATGTATACAGAGACAAAAGCAACTGAACCAAACCCAAGGATGAGAAAAAGGATGCAAAAACACAAGTGCACAGCTAAGTCAAATGAATCAAGAACAGGAGTAAGTAAAGTGTCTTTAATGTGAGAAAAGGCAAATACGAGAACTGACAACTAAAATCACTCCGAGTGGCAAAATCTCAGAAGCTTCCACCCTAACATCAGGAATGACACTGCGATGGTGGGTTGTCATCTCCTCTTCTTTAAAATACATTCATTATATTTTTCATGTGCATTATGTGCTAGTGTGCACATGTCACAGCTTATGCATGGAAGTCAGAGATCAATTCTAAGAAATAGGTTCTCTCCATCCTCCTCTATGTAGATTCTAAGGATTGAATTTGGGTGGTTCACCCACCTAGCCATCTCACTGGTACCTGTCATCAATTTGATTCAGCACTTACATAAATTATAGGCCAGTGCAATACAGCAAGAACAAGAAAGGAAATGGTATTCAAACTCTATTTTAATGTCTTGAATAAATGTATTTCATTGATTTCCTTTATCATCTTTGCATTGCTTGGCTGTAATTTTACACATACATGCAAACTCTCTCTCTCACACACAAATGTAAGTAAGTATGTATATATGTATGTATGTATCTGAAAAGGAGTTACCCTATAATCACACTACTAGACATTATAATCTAACAAAGGAAAAGCAGAGTGAAATGAATGGGTTACCTCTTTTGGAGTTGCTGGATAGTGAAGTCCCATAGACTCCCAAAGATTATATGCTATTGGTAATGTGTTGCAAGGGGTGAGGGCCCACTTGTTTGTCCCAGTCATCCAGCTAGCTTAGCCCGAAATAACCACACAGAAAATTGTATCAATTAAATCATCGCTTGGTCCATTAGCTCTGGCTTCTTATTGCCTAACTCTTACATCTTAATTTAACCCATTTCTATTAATCTGTATATAACCACAATGTCATGGCCTACCAGCAAAGTTTAGGCATGTCTATCTCTTGAGGCACAATGATTGCACATGCCTTTAATCTCAGTACTTAGGAGGAGATAGAGACAGGATTATGTTTTGTTTTGTTTTATGCTTTTTGTATTTTTGTTTGTTTTATTTTACTTTTAAGAAATGGTTTCTCTGTGCAGCCATGGCACTCTTGGAACTGGCTTTTGTAGATCAGGCTGGCCTTGAACTTATAAAGATCCACCTGTCTCTGCTTCCAAGTGCTGGGATTAAAGTTGTGTACCACCACCAGATTTTACTGGTATAATCTCATTGGGAGATACGGACTGACAAATTTTTATCAGCACTTCTCAAACAGCTACAGTCTGTTACTTTGTATACAATTCCCATTGACAGTGATATTATGAAAACCAAGGTGCATGCTGGGTAATACAGACTTCAAGCATTCATGCTCTATTAATTAATTCATCACCTAAAAGCTAAGTATTGATTTTTTAATGGTATTACAAAACTATTTAAGCTTCTGTGATGTGATTAAGAGGATTGTTTTTACTGTAAATTATTTCACAAGTACAATGAATTACTCAGAAAAAGAAAACAGTTTAGCCTGTGAGAGAACAGCAAAAAAAGCTTTACTAAAACATTTTCTCTATATCGATAGTTTATTTAAGAGCTGTTGTAACATATTGTACTGTGTCTTAAAATCTATTATCTCCAAATACAGTCACAGTGTTTCTTGAATTATAGTAAAAGTGAAGTCACACATCAATAATTTGTTTTCTCCAAATTCTCCTACAAATGATACTAGGCTAAGTACTCTAACTGACCACTTGTCAGACATCATGTTAACTCATACTGTGAAACTGTATTGTAGATTTCCATTAATGTTTCTCAACAGTGCCTCAAAAGGGCTTTAGAAATACTTCTTTCTATATTTCCTCATCTTTTATAAGATTGAAAAAATCAGATCTACTATTAATTCCTAAGATAAGAAAGGTTTATCTCAGACATCCACTAAAACTAAACTGATGTCATTTATTGGATGAACTGATTTTCAGCAGCAATGCAGAGTAATGAAGTCTTGCTGTAGTTATTATATCCAGAAGGGAAGTGTTTGTCTACTTACATTTGGAAAGATAGGTTCATGGACAGAGTTGTGTGTGTGTGTGTGTGTGTGTGTGTGTGTGTGTGTGTGTGTGTGTGTGCATCTGTGTATGTGCTGTACATGAGAGGAGGGCAAATGCATGTAAATGTGTTTGTGTGTGAGTACAAAAGATTGATTCTTTCAATTGCTTTCCACTTTATTTCCTGAGGTAGGGTCTCACAATTTCCTGATTTGACTAGTCTGTGTTGCCAGTTTGCGCTGAGAGCCATGTATCTGGCTCTGGAGTCCTGAGGGTATGAATAGGCCAATTCTGCCCACACAGCTTATATGTGGGTACTGGGATTCTGAATCCTGGCCCTCATGCTTGCATGGCATGCTCTTTACCAACTAAAATATCATCCAAGCCCCTCCAAAGCTTCAATACACCATCTGATGATACACAGCATAAGGTTTTTAGACATGATAATGTGTTTATCCTCTTAAAAGAATTT
The DNA here is from genome assembly GCF_000317375.1 of Microtus ochrogaster. NCBI lineage: Eukaryota > Metazoa > Chordata > Mammalia > Rodentia > Cricetidae > Microtus > Microtus ochrogaster. Next base: position 33,215,169 of record NC_022018.1, read on the forward strand.
CACTGAAAAATGATAAGGAATATTAGAAGTATTTCACTCAAAAGCCTTCATTATTTTTAGCAGTTCCTTGGCTTTTTAAACTACCATGACATCAAACTAGAACTTTAGAAAGGAAGTACAATATGGTCTCATAACCAGCATATAATGTAACATACCAATAAAAGCAGATAATGTTTCCTGGAAGAAATGAGAACACTGTGAAATAATTGTTTGTGACCCTGTGCATATGTATGCAGAAATTATAAATATATAGTTGCATGAGTAGTGTTTAGGTGAAGAAGTCCCTTGTTTGGCGTCAAGGCAGAACAGCATTCTGGTACTGTTTCCAAATAATATTGATGATATACGGGAGAGTAGCACCATTCTCATCAGACTGTTAAATGGCTGATTATCTACTTTTAGCCATAATAGTTTTAGTGGGAACAGTTACTACTATTGCTCAGATTATACATGACACCCAACTGGCAATGGAAGATGTGAGGTTGTTTGAAGTTTCTCATCATGCAGAGATAAAAAGACTGCAGAATAATCCTGCTTGAGCTTTTGATATCATTAATTAGCAGCAGAATCAAGGATAGTATGTACCATACTTTAAGTCAAAGTTATCATTGTTTTATATTATCAGAGTCAACGAAAGAAAAAAAAACAGAGTGACTGAGTTTATAAAAATGAAAAGAGAGATGTTTTGTGATGGAAAATAACTAGGTGGATAGTTCCTTGTTTTTGACATAGAAAAATAAGTGTCCTTTTTTCTATATTTGGATTCTCCCTAGCTTTTTTCAAATAATTACCATTTGGCACTTCTTTAAGAATGTGTGTAATTAGGATTTCAAACCGGCTTTTGTGGATTATGAAGAAATCCTCTCATTTATGGTTAACTTCAAATAGTCTTCCAGGCCTTCAAAATGAAATTAAACATTTCCTATTTACATATTTTCACATAGCCCACCCTTTTCTCCTTCTCTATCTGCACCTAACTATAAACCCACAGCTCTGGCTAATTACTTCACCTACAGCAAAGAGAGAGGCTTTTTTCCTACATTAAGTTCCCATTTCTAAAATGATCATTTCCAGAAGCAGATGTCTCTCAACGGTAGACATGATCACAGACACCTCTGTAAGTTGAGATGTGATAAAGCATATGGCAGAAAGAACTACAAGCAAATAAGAAATATTGAGAACAGGAGAAACAGGGATGAGACCCTTAACTAGCTGTCCAATATCAAGTGTGTACTTGCATTAGCACTAAATGGACCAGTAAGGTTATAATTATATATTTATGTTTATATATCACCCACTAATAAAAAATAGAGATGAATGTCATGCCTCAGAACAGTAGCAACACTTGTGCAACTGAGGTATGTCATGTGGCTTACCATGTATTTAAAGTTAGCCTAGGTAACAGAGTGAGACTCTGTCTCAGAAAAAATAAAGATTAAGTAAAGGAGAATAGGAAGAATACCATGAGAGGTAAAGAGACCATCATAACCATAATAAGGACATACACATTGTGTGTGCGTGTGTGTGTGCGTGTGTGTGTTTACTCATACACATACTAAAGAAAAAGTCCCTGATTATAAGGGAAAACAAATGGGGAAGAACAGGGAAGGAATGGGAGGAAACGGAAAGGGAAATTATGTAATTATATATTATTGACAGAGGTTTCTGTCTCTCCCATTCCCCACAGCCATTCAGTCCCAAAGAAACACACAGAGATCTACATTAATTATTGACTACCTACTGAAGACAAATACAAGAAAGAGGCTTCTTATTTTTTAGAGTGCATGCAGCCCAAAGAAACATTTTCTGGTATTCTTGAGTGCTCTAAGGTATGGATGGAATGATTGCTATTTATTCAGTAAGTAAAGAGTTTCTAAACCTTTTCTGTGCATTATGTAGCATTCCAAGCACCAGGAATACAGCAGCAAATAAGTCAGACAAGTCCTTCTGCCTTCAAAGAATTTACAGTCTAGTAAGAGGAGAAGAAAAATCCTCAAATAAAAACAGTATCAATGCTTGGACATCTGAGGCATGTTTGTGAATCGCCATGTGCTTCAAAGGATAGCTTGGGTTATCGATTAAGAACCTATCTCACACAGATATGAATAAACAAATAAGAATTTACTAAGGGAGAATGTGAAAGACAGAAAGAGAGAGAAAGAGACCATGTGGGGACATAACCATGCAGCTTGTAGTAAGGTGGCCAGAAGGAAACATCAAGTTATATGGAACACAGTAGTGAGCAGAGCTTTGCTGAAAAGTACTTGCCTTAACATAGTGTGGTATTTCCGTTATTGACATGTATCCTTTTTGTCTCATCCCTGTCTCAGGAGGACCTCACCAAAGTCCTGTAATCATTGACCCTGTAATCTGAAAGGTGAAAAGATACAAATCTGACAATGGCCATCAACATGTGGTCTGTGCTTTACTACCTGGGTGCCTTTGGGTGAATAACAGAAGCTTCCAAATAGGCCTTTGCTTCACCCCTCCAAGGGGATTAATGATGCTTTATGCAAATATGTTTATGAACTCCGTGGACATGAAATATATAGGGCTAGCTTGTACTTCATAATCTCTTACAAATTATGGAATGAAAAATGTTACGATGAATATTGGACATTTTAAGAATTGCCCTGTGATCGATGATCCCAGGGATAGACAAATATCGTCATCTGCATAGAATCACATGACATGAAATCCTCTTTTGGAAATTTATAAGTTTCCAACAACATAATCAGTACTAGAAATGAATGACTTTTTGAGAATATATATATATATATATATATATATATATATATATATATATTTCATAATGGCACAAAGAAACTGATTCGAAGTAGAAGAGTACTTCCTGTGTTTTTCCTGTTGCTGCGGTTTAGGGTAAGCCACATAGAAGATCCTGAATGCCCACAGTGAGGCAGAAAGTTTGTCAAAGCAAGGTCAAAATACTTTACATAGAAAGACTAGAATCTTGAAAATAAGAAATGTTCAGAGACTAAAATAGTAAGGCAGATTCAACGCTGACATGCTTGCTTGCTTTGCCATCTCTTTCAGGCACAATGCTCCTCTTGGGGCAAATGTCTTCTCTTTACCTAGAACACATTATCCAGGAAGCCTATTAAATCTCTTGTCGTTTTCCTCAGCCAGTTAGATTCGGCTAGCTGGAAGTACTGATGAAATGGACACAGCCTTTAGTCTCTGGGTGATTCTCTTGCTACAGCAAGTGAAAAGGAGAAAGAGGCACAGGGATTAAAAGTCTCAGGTAATTAGCTTCTAAAAGCAGATGGAGACTGCAGACAATGCTTACTGTCCACACTTTTACTGTACCCTGCAGACGAGCCTACACCTCTGTTGGGAAGTCCATCCACTATCAGGCTCATCAGCAAACTACACTAAGAACCAAAAAAGAGAGGGCACAAAGCAAGAGGACAGTAAAGAGAGCTTTGAAAAGTCTTTAGATGTTTCTAAGACTGGGATTTAAAACCGTGAACGGTCCTAAGGTTTGGGAAGAAGAAATCATGGGCAATCCATCTAAACTCTCAACAAGAGCTTGACACAAGAAAGTCTCAATTCTTTAACAGGATCTATGATCACTTTAATGAATGGAATCAAATGTTTCACCTTAAAATTCATATGTTTTAGCTTTTATAGATATATTTGATTTGACGGTGGGTGGCTTCAGCCATATTCTTTCTGTAGCTGCTGTATTTTTTCTAAGTTTGAAAATTGGCTTGAGATGAATGGTTTTAGCACAGAAATGAGCAGGTGGTGAGTTTCAAGACTAAAACCATAAAAGTTCATTCCTAAAGCTTTAACTTGGGCTGTGCAAAATCCTGAATATGCCTTTCGTATCATCAGTTGCCTGAAGAAATGGTTTTTAAAGTAAACTTTCGAAAAGATCCTTTAAGTGAATGTGTTCCATGATAGCTTACTCTAGCACAGATTACGCAGGGTGGGGGAATAAACTACGTCCTACTTTCTTGGGGTTTGTAACCTGGTAAGAAGCAGCTTAAAGAGGGGAGGGCTTATTCTGGCTTCCCCTTTGAAGGGTATGATCTATCACAGTGGAGGGAAGTGTGACCTTGGAGTACAAGGTCACATTGTACCACAATGCAGAGCAAAAAGGAAGTAGGGCCAGGCAGTAAAAGCCCACTGCCTCCACTACCACTGAGGCTCCACTTCCTAAAGGTGTCACAGTTTTCCAAACTAGCATTCCCAGCTGGGGACCAAGCGTTCAAACACATGAGCCCGTGAGAGATATTGCAATTCAAACCATAAAAGAAGTACACTGCAGAAACAAAATGTGATTGTATTTCCAATTTTAAGAAATTTTCTCCATCACTACATCAAGACTAAGCAACATATTACTGGTTTTCACCTATTTTTATCTGATTAATTTTGTACTGGGATTTTCTTGTTTGGTAAAACTCCTTTGTGCAAATAGTGCTACCTTTCTTTATCAGATAGCTGAAACTGAAGTTATGCTGACTTTGAACCAAATTCTATTTTTTAAAACTATTTTTATTTTGTGCTTCTCAAAATAATTATTACTGAAATAAAAAGTCAGTTCTATCCCATGTCAATAAATGTGGTAGTGCATAGATTTTGACTGAATTCTCATAGCATTTTATTGATACATGGCCTAGGTTTGTTTTCATATGAAAGCATCTTGCTAAGACTTAATTTTCTACATGTTTGTTTCACTATGTAGAACTTCTTATCAGTTTTACATCTCATGCCTGTCATAGGACCTTTGAATGATGCTTTTTTTTTTATGCTCAAAAGCAATAGGTGGCTCTGCTCTTGACATCTTATTAGAAATACATGGAAGTGCTCCCTGCTTGGAAAGTGACAAGAAACCTTTGATCGATTATGCCACTTGTTGACAAAACTTCAAAGAAGTCTAAGAAGTTAGGGGAAATGGATCTCATCTCCGATGAAAGCTTGAATAATTTTTTTCTGTAAATTCTTTAATATTTTAGGATGAAGTATATATTTCACATATATTTTAAAAACCAGCTTATCATTCATGACAATGAAATACTTAGTACAAAAGTTTGAAAAATTACAAAAGCTATGAATAATCCTGGCCTTTTAAAGAAAACTAGGTAAATTTTTTTTCCTCAATAGTATATTAGTAAAATTAAACTTATTAGCTTAGCTTTTACAACTTAGACTGGACACTTAAAAACTTAGCATCTAGGAATTTCAATGAAAATGATAATAATCTTAGATCTCATGTTAGTGAAAGGCTTGTGGGATATACTACTAGGTTTTTCACTAAATCCATCTCTCTGGCAAAAGATTAAAATTAGACAAATGAAACCATGAGAACTTTCATGAATCAGGGCAAGTGTTTCAATCAAGTATACTAAGTACTTATGCCCAAGGCTGACACATAGTAGGTGCTTAACATATAAAATGTAATTGATCAAATCATCGCTCCCCATATTCTCTCCTTTTTCTTCTCCTTTCTCCACCTGATCCCTCCTGTTCCCATCCCCCTACCTGGTCTCATTCCACCCACAAAATCTATTTCTCCTTCCCAGGGAGATCCACGCATCCTCTTAGGCCCTTTCTTCTTTTTCCAACTTCTCTGGATCTGTGGATTACAGTGTGATTATCCTTTACTTAATAGCAAATATCCACTCATAAATGAGTACATATCATGTTTGTCCTGTATGAGTTGCTTCACTCAGGATGATTTCTCCTAGTTCCATCCATTGCTTGCAGATTTCATGATGTCGTTTTTTCCCCCTAAAATCTGAGTAATACTCCTTGTGTAAATATACCACATTTTATTTGTCCTTTCTTTTGTTGAGATAGGTTATTTCCTATTCCTGGACCTTGTGATGTTGACCCTACTGAGGACTCTTAGTAATGGAGGGTATAGAGCCTGAACCAACCATCTTTTTAAATCTAACTAGGCTTCCAGTACTGGGACACCAATTCAGCCAGAAAATCTATGATTCACAACCTGCTCTGCCTGAAAGATAAGCTGAGGCGATGGTGGTTCAGAGATTGTGGGAGTGACAAATCAATGATTGGTCTAACCTGAGGCTCACACCACAAGTGGGAGCCCATGCCCAACACTTCCTAGATGGCCAGGATCCAATATATCAGAGATTTATGACATTCTGCTATACTTATAGGAATGGGGTTTATCCCAGAGAGGTTTCCCCCAGCAACTGATGGGAGCAAATACAGAAACCCACAGTCAAACAAACATTAGGCAGAGCTATAGAAACTCTGCAGAAAAGGGGAGGAAGGATGTAGGAACCCGAAGAAGGGTCAAGGACATCAAGAGAACAGGTTCACAGAATTAACTAAGTAGAGAAGTCAGGTGTTAAAAAAAAAAGATTATAATAACTTGAGCTGGCTGGATTTCAGGGGATCAGTTTTTCTTAACCATTAACTTAAGTAACAGTCTATAGGGATCCTCAAGAGAAACTAGCAGTGTTTTATTTCAAACTAGCTGTTGGATTTGGTGGGTTGAAAAGGAGGACACAAAATTGGGTGGATAAGGAAGAGGAATGTGGATCTAAAGGATAAAGAGTTCAGAGAATAAATATGGCCAAAATACATTGTATAAAATTCTCAAAGTATTAATAAAATGTGTTTTAAAAGTAAAAAAAAAAAAAAGAATTAACTAAGTAGGGCTCATAGGGGCTCACAGCATCTAATAGAGAAACCATGGAACCTTCATGGGTCTGCGTGGGCCTGCACAGCATGTATACATGCTGTGGTTCTTTTCTTGTTTTTGTTTTTCAAGACAGGGTTTTTCTGTAGCTTTGGAGCCTATAATGGAACTAGCTCTTATAGACCAGGCTAACCTCGAACTCATGGTACCAACCAGAAAACAAAAAGGTGTTCTCAGTCCCCTTTCTGCTTTTTGTCTTCTTACTTAGTTCACACCTAATCCATGTGATAGTTGCACCTACATTCAGGCTAGATCTTTCCTTCTCAGTTGAACCTCTATGGAAATACCCCCAATGTCACAGTCAGAGACGTGTTTTCTAGGCTATTCTAAAGCCACTCTAGTTCATAGTGACTGTTAAACACAACTGGGCATGTCTTAGGTATTGTTTTAGGACACCATGGTTCTGGAAAATAATGGTGTTTATATACACGTGCATTTGTATTCACATGCATGTGCGCACACCTGGATGTGCATGTGTGTGTGCATTGATAGAGATGAGATATAGTACAAAATTGCCAAGTATGGCTTTAAAATAAAGTTCTGCGAGATGTTTCATCGAACTTGTTCCCAGAGTTTCAAGAGATTTTTAAGATTATGTTCTGCACATAACAGAAAAGAATCTTTTAAAACTTTAATTATACTTGATTGAAAAATCAGAGAAAACTGTGAATGAGCATGGAGTTTGAATTATGCTCGTGGATTTTAAATTTTTGAGATTTGCTTAATTGCCACATCCTTATAATTAATAATGCTGCCTTCTGCATTTAAACCTTTATTACGATAGTAGTTTTTTTGTTTTGTTTTGTTTGGTTTGGTTTTTCGAGACAGGGTTTCTCTGTGGTTTTGGAGCCTGTCCTGGAACTAGCTCTTGTAGACCAGGCTGGTCTCGAACTCACAGTGATCCGCCTGCCTCTGCCTCCCAAGTCCTGGGATTAAAGGCGTGTGCCACCACTGCCCAGCTTCTACGATAGTAGTTTTAATGTGTTCTTATTGCAACAAAGTCCTTTATAATGAGAAGAAATTTCACATTTATCATACTATTGAAAATTATGAGACAAGGTATATAGATATTACAAAGTCTGAAATTAATTACCTTGATGAAAATTAAACCAAGTGCCATTTTAAAATGTATATAACATAAGGTATTAAAGGGCTTAGCTACTTTCTTTGACAGACTAAATATTTAAAATATTTTAATTAAATATTAAAATTTTAAATATTAAAATAGATGAAAAAAATCTCAACTTTTATTTAATCAAGTTGGTGTACGCAATTATTACATTACGATATTTCTTGAACCTCCTACCACATTTAGTCAGCCACTCAACTTCCTTAAAGTTATCCTGAATAAACACATAAAAGCCTCAGAGAGTAGCTGAGTTCAAACAGGGACTTGATGCATGTCTCTCAAAGTCCTGCTGCGTACTTCTCAATGGTTGTTTAGCTCAGGGATGGATTTCTTCAGTAAGAATCAGACTGCTTGACATGTTAACCTATTCTATCTCATGTTCTTTTAAGTGCCTTTCTAGTCACCTATAGCAGCTCCTTAAAAGCTTTAAGATTTTAAGCCATTCAATCCTTCACACATACAATTGATGAAAATAAACAGGGGTCCAACCCAATACTTGAGATGATGGCATCTCCATCACTAATGTTCCGTGTGCAGTCAGTCAAGGCTGTGCTTTGCTCTTCAGATAGAAAAGCAGTATCTGAACATGTATAAAGACTCAGGAAATCTTTTATACACTCAGACTCTTCTGGAAAGTTCAGTAGGGCAGAATCTTCCATTCCAGTGGAATTCTTGCTCTGCCCTATGTTTATACTTATTATATTTGTTTCATCTTTGTTTTGTTTAATTTTATGTATCTCTTTTTTATAATTTCATGTGTCTCCATTATTTCAGCTCCTGTATTAGCAATGTATATCTCATTTGATAACAATATACTTTCCTTTAAAATATTTTGCATATATATATTTGTGTGTGTGTGTGTGTGTGTGTGTGTGTGTGTGTGTGTGTGTGTGTTTGGGTGTGTCTCTGTGATTGTGGGTTTGTGTACATGAGTACAAAGCCTGCAGAATCCAGAAGTGGACATTTGTTGCACAGTTAAAAGTGATTATGTTCAGTCTTGTGTGGGTGCTAAGAACCAAAATTATTATCTTTTTCAAGAACAGTGTGTGCTCTTAGCCTTGAGCCATCTTTGCAGTCCATAACAATATAATTTCTGAAGAAGTAAGGAAGCTATCTTTTCAAGGTGATGTGACCTTCATGGAATCATAATACTAGTCAGCACAGTTAATACATTAGATATTTAAAGCACTTTAATTTGATATTATGAAATAACACTTCTATGGTCTGGGAAAGCCTGTGAGTTTCTAGTTAGCTCAATGGCCTAAGTATTACTGAGTGCAGAACTGTGATTCTATTAGATAGGAGAAGTTCCCACATTAGATGTTTATTGTAAAATATGAAAAATTGTTTGATCTTTGATATGAAAATATTCTCTTTTATTTATTTGCAGCAGAAAATACAATAGTAAACAGTCATCTTTGATTGTCTACTAGAATAAAAATAACTGTGTAATGCATTTGAATCTATAAGATGATATTTTAATTAATTGAGTTTTATAACCTTACAGAAATCAGTGAGGATTCATAAAAAGATAAGGATAATTAAGGGATAGTATGTCACAGTGCGTGGTTACAGTGATACCAGGTTTTTGTTTTCATTGAGTTTGATTCTCTTGTTAAGAAAGATAACTGGGAATACAGACAGTTTTTTAAAGAGGAAAGAGCTGTTTCATGAACGGTCAGAGCAGTGAACCCTAGTTTCTGTTCTGAGAATTAAAGGAAAGTGGTAATTTTCTAAAACACATACCTCTTTGGGAATCAATAATTGAATAAAAGGAAAAAGTTGAGTGATTTAGAGGCATTGTCTGTGTATCTTATACCTGCATGTGTTTTTGTAAGGACTGCTGAATTATAGCATATGTCTCTATGTGTAGAATATATAGCAGTAGGTTGTCTTACATATCCAAATTATGGGGTTATGAAGATGAAAAGTATGGTACTTACTTTAGTGATGCTAAACCGGGTTTTCAATTCTGAACAAAAAGTTTTAAATTTTCCTTCAAGATATTGGAATCCTGAGAGCAGTAGATATGGTCTTCTCCTGGAAAAAGCACACCGATTGTTTATTAAATACTAAATGATTAATCCTGGAAGCATACATAGAAATAGTTTTATATGGATCTATCAGGATGCTTTTATATATTTAGAAATATTTACACACATGCCCAAGGTCACACACACACACACACACACACAAACAAACAATGAAAAAGGCCATGAATTTGAAAATGAAAAAAAAGGTAAGAGATCTAGGGATGAAAGGTTGGATTCTGGTCAATTCTTAACATTACTTGCATAGATGTATCCTTACACAAAGTAAATGATTAAAAGTTCACAGTAAGGGCTGAGATGCCATTCAGTTGGTAGAGTGCTTGTTTAGCATGCGTAAAGCCCTGGGTGTTGCCACAGTACCACTTAAATGGGTCACGGTAGCACACCCTGCAGAAAGAGAAGTTCTGGGTCATCCTCTGCCAGAGCTGTTGGAGCTCAGCCTGGGCTACATGAGACCTTTACTTATTGAAAAGAAAGCAAGAAAAGAAACAAAACCCCCAAAACCTACCAAATAAAAATCAGAATAGTATGATTATGTCCCTAATCTCTAGAATTATTTTGCTAATTCATTGGAGGATAATGGTTGTATAGTCCCTTAGTTACCCAGGAAGCAAAGCGATACAAAACTCAAAGTAAAGGAAGATGTTCTTTTCTTTCTTAAAATGTTGCACACAAAAATGAAATTGAAAATATATCCCACCTTCTTAATTTTACATTATCATATCTTTATTTGTACATATCTGAGTATCTAGGAGTATAAGTAAACCTGGGTTAGGTACCAGAATGCAGGGAATCTTGTTTAATTTACTATCAGAAAATAACGATACACTGTAACACATACTCTAAAGTAACACAGCAAAGGGTTACCAGCATGCATTTTGAACATTTTCTCCTAGTTTAGCCCCTCACTGGACCAATTTCCTGTGCCTAGCCAATGTGAACACATTTAGTCATTTGTCATCGGCTTCCAAATTTAACTGAGTTAACATATTTTATTTAATCTTCCCCAAAGGAAATATATTGAACTCTACTAAAATAGCAGGGCTTTTTTGGGTAAGGAGGTTTCACAATAAATCATACACACACACACACACACACACACACACACACACACACACAGTAAGAGAGAGAAAGAGCGAGCGAGAGAGAACACTTTAACACCCTGTGTATATGGAAAGAAAATAGCTGCCAAAAGAGTTTAAAATATAATGAAACAGAGCCTTCCACCCCTTCCACCCAGGCACAAGTACTGGACACTTCTATTTTTTTTTTGTTCTATCTTTTTCAAAGAGAGATAAAAATACCTCATTTATTTTAGAACATCACTACTATCTTTTATTAAAATGTGATGTAGATATGTTTTTATTCTTTCAGTGCAGTTAAGACTAGAAGATTCTTATCTTAATCAGCAGCACAAGATCAAAGCAAGGGCTCAGAAAGCATGCAGGTGCCCTCAAAACAGATTAATCAGGAGGAAGAGAATGTACTGAATGTCGCTTAAAGGGGAACTACAACCAAATGTATTTAATTGATTAAATAACTTAATATGTTCTTAAGGACAAAGTTTCACAACAAGAATTTCTCATAGCAGCTGCTAATGTTTTCATTTAAGAAGCTCACTAAATTCTGAGTGATGAGACTGGCTGGACCTAAGAAATGAGATGCAAAACACACATCCAGATCTGAATACATCACATAAGTAAAAAATGAGTTATAAAGATAAAAGGGGAGGCCCAAAGGGATAACTTCCTGTGTAATTGTACTTGCTGTGCTCTTGGATTGAGGTAGTTGAAGTTTCTTGCACCCACATGAGTGCAGCACATCCACGCTTAACTCCAACTCCAGGGGACACAGTATACTCCACTTCTTCTTCCTCAAGCACTACACACACACACACACACACACACACACACACACACGCACACACATAATGCATGTACATATAAGCATGAAAAACACTCACACACATGAAATAAGTATAAATCATTCAGAAAACAGACAGTCAGTGAATCACAAGGCAGGAGCTTCTCCAGAACAAGATTGAGGTGTAAAAGTTTGGAAAGATTTGGGCTCTTTATCATATGCCATCATTTTGGTGAGATTTGGAGACAAAGGTATAGGTGAAATAATTTGCTTTATAAATATATGGTAAAAAAATGAGTGTTCATTTGCTTGACATATATGATCCTTTCTTTAAGTTCCTCTTGATTGATTATCAACTTTTAGTTATTCTCTGAACTTCAGACATCAAATTTTCATAAACATTCAGGCAAAATTCTTAGCTGTGTAAAAATAGTTGAGATCACTATTAATATTTCAAGTGAAAGGTTTCTATATTTGAATTTTATGATGTGACCTCTTTTCCATAGTCATGTATTATTTAAGTTGTATAATGTCAAGGTTTTATTGTACACATTTGGACAGATATTTTTTATTCAGACAACATTAATAAGGCATCCAGTAATTGCAAGATACTTCAGTAGGCACAACTCAGCATATGTGGTGGGATTTCATGTTCAACAATTTGACATGAGAATAATAAACATGGAAGCATCTCTATGGAATGAACCCATGGCTCTGATGAAGGTGGCACTGCATTTTATATTTGGTCTTGCAATAAAAAAGAATGTTTTTAGTACTAAATGACCACATAGCAATCCCCATTCTCACACTCCTCACCTTGTAGCTGTGTTCACACTATATGGCTGCTTATTGGCCAGAATTTTCATAGCTGCAGTCTTAAAATTTTAACAATGTGTATGATGCTACAGTTTTAGAATTAGATATGAGGTCCATTGTGTATATGGCAATTGTTAAAAGGCAGTTCTCTGTGATTAGCTCACATCTTTGCATGGGCGAACTTCTCTAAAACATTTTAGAATAAAAAGGGAGTCAAGAGTTGGAAGCTGACATGTCTCTTTTCCTTGAGACATCCCAGTATTGGAAAAACTAATGACATCCCTCTTCCTTTGTGATTTTTTTAATGGTATACAGTAGAAATGTTAGAGCCTTTATTTCTTCTGTTCTGGAAACATCAGCTTACATCTAAGAGTGTCTACACCAACGAAGTCTCATCAGCGCAGCTGCCCAAAGAGGACTGAGACAATGGCCACATCAGAGGACAGGCTTACATCGAAGGGGGGGGGGTCTTCTCATGGGGCTGAAACCCTAGACAAAGAACTATTGGAAACTAGAGAATGCCCAAGCATGGGAAAAATAGTCTGCATCTGGGAAAATACTTCAACTAATTATCTAATACCAAGTGGTCAGTCCTGAAACCAAATAGATACAAGGAGATATAGAAGGAGTATGTTGTGCTTAAGTATCTAGAAAGATAGGTTTTTTTTTTAAAAGTAGCCATAATTTTGAGAGAGGGCAAAGTATGCATGATAAGTGCTGAAGGGAGGAAATGGATTATAATGTTATTATAATCTTAAAAGTTATATACAAGAAGTACACAAGTTTGCTCAAGTCATATTCCCAACATGACACCAATGTGTTCCATGGCCTTTGGGTTAAGTAGGAGACAGGCAGTGATGACATCAACTACAGAAGACCTTGAGCAGTCTCAAAAATGAGTAATTAATTACTAATTAAAGAAAGTTATAAATTCAAATGGGATCTAGTCATCTTTTAAGTAGACTAATTATAAGACAGAGAAAGAACAACACAGATAAGAAAAAATGAATGGAAAAAGACAGAACTCCAGACTCTTGGTCAATTTTTATCTTGGATAGACCCCTGGCTTCTCTGTTAATGTATTGCCTTCACTTTAATAAGTCTTGCTTGCTGCATCTTCCTTTCTGTCTCCTTGAATTTTTTCATGACGATCAAAAACTGAGACTCCCATAACATCTTGTCACAGATTGTTCACATTCAGGCACTGTAGCTCTCTAACAAGATCTAAGTCATCTCTCTGTCTGCTACTCAGTCAGACAAAACAGAATGAGGAAGCATAAAGGACATCACTGTCTTTGCTTCAGATTTTTTTAAAGTTAAAAAAAAAACACTGCTGTGGGTTAATGCTTTTGTACACTGTAAAAATGTATTACTTGTATTGGTTTAAGAAAATGCTGATTGGCCAGTAGCCAGAGAGGAAGTATAGGCATGGCAACCAGGCTAAGAGAATTCTGGGAAGAGGAAAGGCAGAGAAGCAGTAGCGGCCAGATGCAGAGAAAGAAAGATGAGAATGACTCGCTGATAAAACCTACCAAGCCACATGGCTAAACATAGACAAGAACTAAGTGTTAAACTAAGTTGTAAGAGCTAGTAAGCCTGAGCAAACAGGCCAAATGGTTTATAATTAATATAAGCCTCTGTGTCTTTCTTTAGGATTGAATGGCTGTAAGACAGGGCAAAACAGAAACTTCCATTGACAACAAAACACCATGAAGTATATTTGAAATGAAAAAGATAACAAGATAAGACAACTTTGAGAAGTGTCTGAAGCTGAGCTCGGACTTAAACAGATTTGGTTGATGTGGTGAGCAAAACCATGACAATATGTAAATGTGATGGCTAATCTTGACTTTTCACATTATGGGACTTAGATCAAAATGGAAACAGGCTCTGGACAGGTCTGAGGGAGTTTCTAGGTTGGAGTAACTGAACTAGGAAGGTCCATTCTAACTGTGAGCAGCACCGTTTTATGATGTAGGATGCAGGCGTGAGGAAAAGGGGACCTAAGAACCAGCATTCATCTCTCTCTGCTTCCGCACTGCAACACTGTGATCAGCTCCTTGTACTGTATTTGAAACTTCTGGGCAGGGTGTCCTAAACCCACACAAGTTTACCAAAAGGGACTTGGAAGTGCATCGGTGGATAAAAGTCCCGGTGTCAACCTGGAGACCTGAGTGGGCTCTCTGGAACTTAGGAGGGAAGAACCAACACTTGCACATTGTCCTCTGTCCTTTTCAGGCTACCAGAGCACCCACCCAAACACAAACACATCTGCAAAAGAACAAATAAAAACTAGCACAACTTGAATCAAAACAAATCCTGTCTCAGTTTCTTTTGTCAGGCATTTGATGAAGCAAGGTGAAAAGTTATTAATACAGGAATCAGGCAGGGATGCACTACATCCCTCCAGAAACGTAGGGTGTGAAGAGAAATAGAAAGAGATGACAACCAGGTGGACTTTACCTGACTCTAGGATCAATTATGATGTCCAGGGCGACAGACCATGCCTTCCACTCTGGTGATTCATTGCTTGTTTGGAGCGGATGCAATCCTGTCATGTATGAAACACACACAGGAAGAAAAGCAATCAAGAGGAGACTTAAAGCACTGCCGTGGGAATATTGTGCTGACAGTCTGACTCCCGACACCTCATGTGGTGAGAGAAAGTGTGTACTACCTCTCATAGGAGCTGGGAACCTACGGCAGGGGGTAGAGCACACCCTACACCACTTCAGCCTCAAACAGACAAGTCTCCCTGTTCTCAAATATTCAAGTCCCCACTCCTGACCACACTGTTGAGAATGGAGGCATTTTGGCTGCTGAACAGGAATATGCCAATGGCATTGTAAAACCTCAATAAAATGTTTATTGGGCACATAATGAAATCTAATTATGCTTAAGCAAAACATAACTATGTACTTAAGAAACCAAAAGACCTTCAAATAAATTTAGACCTTGGTCAAACTAAGTAAAATATATTGTTTTCTTTGGCAAGCCAAAAAATCTGATAAATGGTGCTTGTTTTTTATTTTGTTTTGGTTTTGGTTTTACAAAAATATGTATGAAATCTGTCCTTAAACACATAAGAAGGCAAGAAAGTAGATGTGAATTGAGTTTACCTTGACAACAATGTGTGTTTCTAAAGTACATATAACAGACAACTTAAATATCTTTAAATGATTGATTAAACCAAACCATATCTGTGGAAAAAAACATTTTTGTTGATTTCACTTTGCAGATTCTCAAGAAGAAAATATTGTAAAGTAAGCTGAGGAGAATTTTTAAACACACAGAGTTTCCCCTTCTTTCTTTTCCTTTTTTTCATTTTGTTCAAACCAAAAGACTTTTGGGGTCTAGATAAACCTCAGGTAAAATGGCTTCAGTCTTAACTCATCCATGGTTTTTAATATCTAAGTTTTTTGGTAGCATGTCTGTTTCACCATCCTACTAGGGGTTCCTGAACTCCACAAAGGAAAATTTGCTGTCATGATCTGTTACCAAATTCAAATTCAGGTTGTCTCTTCCTTTTTTTAAGGTTATTGTTTTATGCCTCAGCGTGCTCACACAAACATACATACACACACACACACACACACCACAAAATTAAAAATTAAAAAAAAAAAGGATCTTATGGAAGACTTCTGGGACTCAGATTCTAAAACTCCACTTACACTGAAACTTGTTCTGTTTCAACACAGCTATTTAATTCCAGCCATATTTTGGCAGTTTTAGAAGTGCCTGGCTTTTTAACTCTTGGCTTTTGGTTTTGGTTGCTTATTCTCAAACAGGATTATTATTACACTCAAACAGAATTATTATCAGAATAAAACAGGCCGCCTAAAGGGCCAGTGACTTTGCCACCCGAAGTCATGTTTTATAAGTGACAGAAGTACACTTTGGCTCAGTGCAGTCACATAATCACACATAAATAAACTTTTGGGTAGCAAGAAGCCATAAATATACAAAACAAAAGAATACATAAGGATGCTTTCCTCTCCTATTCTGTAACATATTTCTTGTTTCTGCATCACCTTTGGGTCACTGCTCTGTCTTTCTACTTCTCTTCTTTTTTCTCTCTTTAGTTAAGTTTCACTGACTTTTAATATTAGTTTTTTATTTTAGATGTCAGTCCTTCATTACAGACCACAACTTTTCTAGGATGCAAATTACTTTAGTTTTTCTTATAGAATTCCTTATTAAGGAAGGGTTTTATTTTCAATATTCTGTTTTCGTTTATATGGCTTTATGCTTTGGGAAGTATATACTTGAATGCTTTCTCTACTATTTTATTCTGTAATATTTATATTTGTTGCCTAGCAATTATTACTCTGTGGATGTCAACTGATTCTTTTTTGTAAGTTATGCCTAATTCCCATAATGACACAAAACATTTTGTTATTATTCATAGACTCAATATTTGAAAAAAGGAAAGTAAATAGATCCTCCACTCAATACTAATAATCTTTTATTATCTGTTTTTATGACAAAATGTTAGATTTTAATGCTCCTTCTTTATGATCACTTGTTATCATACAGCACAGGACCTCCAACTCCTTACCATAGTCTTGGATTTTTCAAAAACAATGTTTCTTATTGTTTATAATTTCTTTAAATAAATAGGATTTTTGTATCAATTGTCAAAGTAACCTAAATAGTCCTATGCACAATTTGAACATATAAGACCTACTCTTTGTAGGTTAATCTTCGTAGTGGGCCTATAAACACTGGACTTCAGTCCTAATGCTACTTCTTAGACACTAGCCTTCCATATGACAATGATGGAGTGAAGCTGAGTCACTTGTATGCATCTAGTGTGCCATGGTCATATTGTATTAATCAGAACTCTTTTATAGAAGTTTCTTTCATTTCTCAAGCGGAGGGGTATATGAAAATTCACTGGCTACTTGAGTAGCGACATAGGGTGGCACTAATAAATGAAAATCCAAGCTTTATGTTTTACACTCTTATCCCAGTCCACTGACTAATGAGAGACTTGTCTCAAGACACTATCTGAATAGAGCACTACTCACTGAAAAGTTGCTCATGGATATACATCAGCCACAAAGGCACCAACTTTGAAAGCCAGATAATATTTGCTCTGGAAGGACCTTTGGAAATTAATGAATAGCACTTATTTGATTTTGGTTGAAGAAACTGAGATGATGAGAAACAAAGACATTTTAAATGCCAGAAGTTTCTGGGTGACTGCATAGTCTTATATCTGAATTTAAGCATGAGCCCGGGCATTGGTCTGTTGGCAACTCCTTACTTAAATCTGCCAACCTAAGATAGATAAGGTAAAAAATAAAATAAAATAAATTTGCAGATGCTCATGCCAAGAACGAAGAATTACAGTTACTCTTCTTCTGAGATTTCAGAGTATAAGTCCTACTCCCAAGCTTAGTTGTTAGAGACATGCTAGTTGGAGTGCCACTATTACAAGCATGTGTTTGCTCCCCACTGTCATGGGGACCAGAGTTGTTTGCCTAGAACTAATATGTAACCATTAATAGTGGTATAATTCCCATGTGCTCAATTTTAACTTTAAGAACAAAAATTCAGCTTGTTTGCTACTTAGCCACAAAGAATAAGATATAAAAACTTGGGGACCAGATATTGGCTTTACTTTTTCTCTTCTCTGTCCATACATTATACTTTCTGAGTGAGATTATTGCTGAACTTTAAGCACAGGTTGTATATGAACCTTTTATCCTAGATCTTAAGTGCCTACACAAGTTGAATTAATGAGGTGTATGAAAGTTATACTCCAATGTAAAAGTCCATTTTCTACGAGCAAGTCATCTCTAAAATGGCCAAGCTTTGTCTAGTAACTACTTCTCAAATAAACTTACGTTTTAGCTTTTTCGAATATTTTTACATACTGAAAAACAACAAAAAAATAGTGCTTCAATGTCTTGAAACAACTTACACAACTTATACATTCTGTTGTAGCTCCTGGATAAATTATTCTCTGAGTCTAGCCAACCTGAGACTGCCATACACAGTCTGCATATTGTTTTACATCCTTTTGTGAATGATAGTCTCCTTCACCTTCTCCATGACAACAGAGATTGTTTCTGTTTTGGTTACCATCATATATCTGTTAGTCTAGAAGAGAATATGACAAAAACTAGCTCATGATATTCTCTAACTTCCATATGCTGTCTGTAGCATGTGTATCTGCACGCGCATGTACACATATATACATACACACACTAGATAAATAAAATGGTGAGTATGGAGGGGGAAAGAATTTGAAAGGACTTAGTGAGAGCAAGAATATGATCAAAATATATATAATTTTAAATTTGTTTTTAATAATTAATATAATAAAAAGAAAAAAAAGAATATATGAGTGAGTCTGTCTATAACGTTTCATTAGATATGGAAAACTATTTTTTGAAGGTTTTTTAAAAAAATATTTTTCCTTAAATTTATAAGCCATTTATTGGTATAATCCTTTTTGTTATGTACCTATTAAAATCATTTTTATTTCTCTAGTAAATTACCACTTCTTACTGATTTATCCATTATTTGACCATGGTCAGATGTATAAGTTATATGAACATACAAAAATTGTGAACTGCCTAATTCAAATATTCTACGTTGCTTTACTTTCCAAAATAGCTTTGGCTACATTAAAAACATATTTTTTTGTATTGAAAACTTTTAAATTCTCATGTGAAATATGTTGAGCTATCTACACATATCTGTTGGAAGCTCATACTCATTTCTACTCAAGGGTAATGAACACAATCTCATGTATAGTGGAGCACAGGAGCCTGTATTGAGAAGTCATTGCATTTGGACACAGCTGTTGCTACGGGCTTTATAAGTCTGTACTGAGCGTGAATATGAGATATTATCATGGAAACTCCTTTAAACTAATTTGAGAACAATAGTAGTGTAGCGATGCCATAAAAGGCCTTAAATTCAGTGATGTTAGGGAATTTTGTATACATATAACTATACAAATGGGCATGATTTGAGACAAAGCTATTGCTTTTTAGCAACCAACTAAACTGCAAGGCAGCCGCATGCAAGAAGACAAACCCCAGGCAGGATATTAAAAAAGCAAATTTTCACTTAGATAGGTTCTGATACGTGTTTTTTTCTGTTAATCCTTCCTGTTGTAATCCTCCATTTTCTCTCATTGTTTTTGTTCTTCTTTCCTGAAGTGTTCTCTTATGTAGGACTGTAACTACTCCAGTGTACGAGAGATAAAGGGCATAGAAGCAGGTCAAGAGAATGAAAATGGTGTTTTTTATTTTAGCCATTCTGACAGGAGTAAGAGGGTATCTTAAAGTTGTCTTGATTTGCATTTCCCTGATCGCTAAGGAAGTTGAGCATGACCTTAAGTGTCTTTTGGCCATTTGAAGTTCTTCTGTTGAGAATTCTCTGTTCAGCTCAGTGCCCCATTTTATAATTGGGTTGATTAGCCTTTTACGGTCTAGTTTCTTGAGATCTTTATATATTTTGGAGATCAGACCTTTGTCAGTTGCGGGGTTGGTGAAGATCTTCTCCCAGTAAGTGGGTTGCCTTTGTGTCTTAGCGACAGTTGGAGAGGTTGTGGAGAAAGGTTACACTCATCCATTGCTGGTGGGAATGCAAACTTGTACATCCACTCTGGAAAGCAGTGTGACGGTTTCTCAGGAAATTCGGGATCAACTTACCCCTAAACCCAGCAATACCACTCTTGGGAATATACCCAAGAGAGGCCCCATCATACAACAAAAGTATATGCTCTACTATGGTCATAGCAGCATTGTTTGTAATAGCCAGAACGTGGAAACAACCTAGATGCCCTTCAACCGAAGAATGGATGAAGAAAGTATGGAATATATACATATTAGAGTACTACTCAGCAGTAAAAAACAAGGGCTTCTCGAATTTTGCATACAAATGGATGGAAATAGAAAACACTATCCTGAGTGAGGTAACCCAAAAAGAGGAGCATGGTATGTACTCACTCATATTTGGTTTCTAGCCATAAACAAAGGACATTGAGCCTATAATTAGTGATCATAGAGAAGCTAAATAAGGAGAACACAAAGAAAACCATATAGGCATCCCCCTGAATAATAACCTTCATCAGGTGATGAAAGGAGACAGAGACAGAGACCCACATTGGAGCACTGGACATAAATCTCAAGGTCCAAATCAGGAGCAGAAGGAGAAAGAGCACGAGCAAGGAACTCAGGACCGCAAGGGGTGCACCCACACACTGAGACAATGGGGATGTTCTATTGAGAACTCACCAAGGCCAGCTGGCCTGGGTCTGAAAAAGCATGGGATAAAACCGGACTCTCTGAACATAGTGGACAATGAGGACTACTGAGAACTCAAGAACAATGGCAATGGGTTTCTGATCCTACTGCATGTACTGGCTTTGTGGGAGCCTAGGCAGTTTGGATGCTCAACTTACTAGACCTGGATGGAGGTGGGGGTTCCTTGGACTTCCCACAGGGCAGGGAACCCTGATTGCTCTTCGGGCTGAGGGGGGGGGGGGACTTAATTGGGGGAGGGGGAGGGAAATGGGAGGCAGTGGCGGGGAAGAGACAGAAATCTTTAAGACATAAATAAAGAGAATGAAAATGCATAGATGGATGGCTCTGAATGCACAGGACACTAGCATGTGCTACAGTTGCCTTCTTCCTACACCTCTGTGAAAGTGCCTTTCTGACGCTCAGAACACCACACCTACAAGCTTTAGGCTCACAGAAGCCTGTGCTGCCAATCTGCAGGTGCAAGCCTTCAATGAGGCCTTGCGCTCATCTCTGTCAACACTAATGGAATTCAGACATCTAAAATGACAGGCACAACAACTGGTTTGGGAGTTTAAAAATTAATACCTTCAAGTTTCATTTCTTCATTCCTCCCTCAGTACCTTCCCTTGGAAGGAGATCACAAGGAGACTCACCCTGACCAGTCCAAGCATGCCCAGAAGTGAAGGACAAAATTCAATGACGCTGTAGAATTGATTTGAAAGGGAGGGAAGAGGAAGGGAATAAGTGATAACGCTTGGGTGTTCTTTGAATCCTGACAAGGCAAATGAACTTTTAGTCCTGATATCCCAGACCAGAACTGGATCACTTTCAGAGGCAGAGATATGATTGCAAAACTGTGGTCTGTCTGTCATAGCCCACTAAAAGGAATGTCTCATAAATGCTGCCATTCAGCAATGGTCCATCCATTTGAAACTGCTGTTAGACCAACTGCAGATATGATCAGGGAGCCTAATTTTTGAAAATAATCAACTATAGTATTTTATGTAATCGGACTATACTTTTCCCTTGTGAAATAAATCACTAAATAAAAATTGTGTCTCAAACCAAAGATCCTTCTAGAAACACAATCACACACAGGTTGTGCTTTCAATACATTATCATCAGAATTAGTTTTAAAAGGACTCTTCTCTTTAAGATTTGAAAGGTCAAATGCTAGTATACGCTTTTGCTTTTAACACTCATAGAAAGGTTTCCTCTAAATTTACCATGAATCTGGCCAGCAACCCTTGACAGTAAATCCCTGGATGCAATCTTTAAAGACTCCCAGGCTTAAAAATTTCTGCTGTAGAGCTGGAACACCACCAAGACTTTTTAAGAATTCTGATGCCTTAGACGATTGATTGATCCTTTTTTACTGGTGCAACTGAACTCTATGCATTACTTGTATTAGGACCAACACACGAGGTGTGGCTCTTTCCTTTACCTGCCTTAATCTACCCCCTACTTCTGAACTTCAGTGAAATTAGGAAATGTTTCTTCTTCCTGGTTAGCTGTAATTAAGGTCACACAGAGGCCAGGCCGGCTGGGACCTTCTTTGAGAAAGATTTCTGTGTGTTTTCCCTCAGTCATCCATCCCCTGTGTTATGCCCTCAGCCCTTCGCCACATGATGCCCATTAAAAATTCATAAACCTCAGCTCATCCTCACCCTTCACTGCACACCATCTAAGATGGAGCATGCAAACATTTGGAAACCATCTCAGAGCAAACAGATTTCCCTGCTCAAATCCCAAGAAACAACTGCTTAATAAAAGTCCTCCTGCACTTTAAGAATGAGGTAGTATTAAATGATATATAATTTAAAGATTTCAGCCTATCTTTCTTTTTTATTTGTACCAGGGGAATGCATTTTTATAAGAAGCAGAGTAGGCAAAGTAAGTAATTTATCATCCACCATAAGTCTTTTTTATAGTATTAATAATTACTCCAGGACAACAGGTTGAAGACATACCTGCTCTGGGCTAACCTGGATGACATCATCCTAAACTATGTCTAAAAGATGGTCTTGCCAATAAAAGCTACCACTTGGCTGGTTTGTACAAACGTACCTGAATTGATAGTATTGATTTCCCTTCACTGATCAAGAAATTTAAAGATGGGTTTTTGTTTGGTAAGAATTGCACACACCATGTTTTAAGAAATGTGGAAAAGATGAGAAGGATAACTTCAATCAGGAGAAGAAATCAACACAGCAAGAATATATAATTGTAGCAGCACTGGGGGTTGGCAGAATCAGGCAACACATCACAATCAAGTCTCAACAACAGGATGGAACATTCTTCTTCTAGGCACAGAAGGGTTTAAAACAACAACAGCTGTGCTTCTTTTTTGTTGTGTTTTTGTTTTTGTTTTTTGAGTCAGGGTTTCCCTGTAGCTTTTTTAGAGCCTGTCCTGGAACTAGTTCTTGTAGACCAGGCTGGCCTCGAACTCACAGAGATCTGCCTGCCTCTGCCTCCCGAGTGCTGGGATTAAAGGCGTGCGCCACCACTGCCCGGCTCAGCTGTGGTTCTTGTGTGCACTTTTGATAGAAGAATATAGAAGCAAAGAAAGACAATAGTTATGACTCAGATGATCAAGGAAGGCAGCCAGGGTGCAGTTGGGTAGGGCAGCCTTCAACTGAAGTATGCAGGTAGGCAGAAGTGATACGGGAAGAGAAGAGTAGAGACAAAGTATTAGGCACAGCCATGACATTGATGTCTGCTTTATTTATGTCCAGCAGAACACCCCCATTCAGTGAGAGAATGCATTAAGAACATGGAAAAGAATACAATTATGATTGGATAAGGGGTACATGAGGTAAGAAAGTTTGGAAATTATGTGTTGTATATTAAGACGTCTACTGAAATTGAAGGAGGGACATCATTTCCTCTGGTGTAAAAAGAATGCTGTTAAGACTCTATCAGGAAATAGTTAAGAGACAAAGAAGTATATTTGGGAATTAAGATACTGCCTCTCAAAAAATCAATGTCTAAGTGTATCTACTTCTCTCTTCATGAGACTTACAACACTCATTATTTCGTGTTTCTTTCTTCTTTCTGCTATACTTTTCTTTATGTTCTGTTTATGTGCTCGCTTTGGAGTTTTTCTGCATCTTTTCTTTCATGGCCTCACTTAACAAGCTATACATAAATAAATCACAGCAGTTTATTTTAATGTTTCACATTTCTTGTATATTTTGCAATGCCAGTTCATGGTTCATAATTTTATTGTGGTTTTTAGCTAAAATAATTTCGAATGACTCTCTTTCTACCCCAAGTCAAACTGAAATCTTAAACTTATTTTAATGAAGAAAAAAATATTTGAACTACTAAAATATATAGGTTTTTCATTCTTATTTAAGAAGTAAAAAATATCCATAAGTCTGTATTAGTTTAATAACAGCTAGAAAATTAGGAAGATGTTGGATTTCAAGTAATGCTCTGTCACACCAGTAGTGTAAAGAGCTACACCTGAGCTAATTTTCTATTGGACTCAGGGAAAAGTACTGGAAGCAATTATAATGATATAAGAGGCTGAATTTGCACAGCAAGGAAACCCTGAAAATAGCAAAGCACTCAATAAATATGTTGATGATTTATATTCTAGGTGATTTATTTTTATTTTTATATCTTGTAAAAATGCTATCTGTGGTGGAAAAAATAGCTCAGGTCACTGCTAAGTTGATCCAGAGGCTACCTACTAGGGACTTAACACGAAATGTGAAAACCAAAGGTGCAACAATCATGTAATTACTTAGAAAGTCACAAATACCTACGTTTTTGGCCCTATGTGTAAAACACATTTATATTTGATCTTTATTGAAATACTGCATTCAAATATTTGACTCCTGCAGCTCCTGAAATTGTCTTTTAATCTGTTGTGCCTTAGAACCTAACTCAATTATCAAGCAATTTTCCTTTCGCCTTTCACACAGAAGCACTGCACATATTTTCCCTGACTTTCCCCTGGCCACCTTGACATTAGGTAAGAACTAATTATGTCCCAGGAGCTGCAAAGTTGTTGACATATATTGTCTTTGGTCATTCCAACATTCTGGGAAGTATTCAGAAAAAAAAAAATGGGTGTGCTGTAGTATTTTAAATGAATTACCCGCCATAGTCTCAGACATTTGAATATTTAATTCCCAGTAGGTGGCACTCTTGGGAGGTTTAAGTGGTAGATCACAGAGAGTTGGCCTTGAGATAAAAAGCTTCCACCAGCCACATTTTAGGTTGTGAGCTCTCCATCTTCTCTGACATCAATGCCTGCTTATTACAACCATGATGAGCTCTAGAACTTTAGACTCTAATAAACTTTCTTCTATAAGTTGCTTTGGTGGGTGTGTTTTAGCACATTAATAGAAAGGTGACTAGGAAATCTGACAGTATCTGAGAGTACACAGGGATCTGCTGCTCAGGGTCTGCAGACTTCCTCCCACCAGCCTAACCTGCCTTTCTTCCACACACCTGTGCAAATACTCTAACTAGAACTACCCAAATGCTAACACAATGAAGACCTTATCTCAGCTTCCATCATGAGCCAGCCTAATATAAGACCGTCATCTTGACTATCCTCCTTATAACCATTTTCAGTGATCTTTTAGATGCTGAAAAAGAAGTTTCAAGAGATACTTGGGAGAGTGAAACAAATAGATTTAAATTTTTCGTTGTGTGATTTTCAGGATTAAATTGAATGAGACCCAGTTATTTCGATCTGTAGAGGTATGCTTTGTTTTCTAGTCCCTGACCAATTGGCTCAAATGTTCTCTATATATTGTACTTTGAAAGCATACACACATATGTATAAGTGTGTCCCACATATCTAAGATAATAGAGTAAGCCTATAAAGCAAACACTTCCAATGGTGCTATGTCAGTCTTCTAGGTGATCTCTCTGGTCGTTCTCTTTCTAACGAAGCCTTGGTTGTGTTTTTACTTCTGTTGTATTCTCAGACTACCTCTGTTTGGTCTCATCTTTTGAATTCTTTCATATAGATGTAGGGTTTATAATGTTAGGTTGAGACTTTATTTTGTAGAGAGACTAAGAATACTACAAATCATGTATCAAGTTCACAGTTGACCTGCCTTAGTTCGTTTTCATCTAGTCTAGGACTATTCTCTCTGACTACAGGCAATTTGGCAGCAATTTACCTCCACCTTTTACAGAAATGTGAGGTGGAAGGTAAGGTGTCTCTGACACCAGAACTCTTGGCAGTCTCTGTCTTACTCCTGAAAGTATGTAGGCTCCTGAGGACTGGGTCTGCACAAAGCCTCTGCCCTCTTCTAGACATGATGGAAATAGCTTGCACACTGAAATTGCTCACATTGTTCTTTAGTTTCATTTCTAGTCTGCAGGGAGATTACCACTTTCTAAATCTTGACCACACTGATTTAATTTATCATAACGCCCTAGTAATGGTTTGAAGCAAATGGGCTGCATGAAAATGTACCCCTCCTTACTAGAAATTGTACATCCTGCTTATGATGTTTATGAGGCTATTCTATGTTCCCTCAGCGTTCATTTTACCACTAAGTGCAGTGATCCATATGAGCACACCTGGAGAAGAGTCTCATTTCCTGGTGCTATGAAGAAGAACCAGCTCCTTACAGAAGTGGTACATATGGCTTAAAGTTAGGGCATAGACAAGAGCAACATAAGCCAGTTGAATTTTCCTTCCATGCATCCCCTCCGTGGCTTCTGAGGTGGAAACCTTCTCCACAGCTGGGCAAGGTCACTGCGCGCACTGTTGTTTCCAGAACGGGATAGTGGAAACACAAGGCACAGATCTGGGGGACTTTCCTAAAGCTCTGCAGTCTCTACACTCCCCTCAGCATGACAGTTTTATTTGCCCATCATTAAGGAACAAAACACAGGTGCAAAACATGGGATCTCCATTCCCCCAGAACTACACCCAGCAACCCGAAGGAAAGGACCTATTGTGAAGAGAACTAAATCCGCAGTGCTGCCGGGGACATGAACAACAAGTCAAGATCACAATCAGCTGCAAGGAACCGAGAGTGTGTGCCAGCGGCTCAGAGCTCAGGCCAAGTCGCTCAAACTATTAAAAATAAATACTGTAAATCAGCGCAGCAAGGAGCAGATGGCTTCCTTGCAAGTCCTAAGTCTCCGTTTCAATCTCCTAATGCCACCGCGTCTCAGATTAACCTGTTTTCCAAAGAGGGATCAAGGTTGATAATATCGAGAATGCTGAAATCCATCTTCCTAAAATATAACTTTAATGTAAGTATAGGCACCAGTGTGAAAAAGAATCTTGTAATAACCCATATTTTAGCAAGGCTCGATAAACATCTAGTAGATAAAGTCTTCAGCAGTAAAAGTAAATGATATTCTCTACCAGTAACTTCTCAGTGAGGATCAAAAAAAAAAAAAGTAATCTTATACGAGCAGTTTTGGAAAGTAACTAAGAAAGAGAAATGTCTGTAAGGAAAAAAAGCCAAAGGAAATAAAATTACTGTGAAAATTTTATATGTGCATATAACTTTATATGTCCTGGCATGATAAAAGTGTTGGTTAAAAAAGGGGAAAAAAAAAAAGCTCTACTCTTCCTACATGTTTCTATTAGGAAGAATCTGTACAGACTCAATCATTTGAAGGCAAATGCTGCAGAACTTCCAAATTCTATTTGACACAAACGTTATCCAAATAATGAAGGAGAGTGCTATTTTTAACAGATTCTAGTTAACTGTGTACAGAGTGCACTTAGGAACTCAGCACCCAGATGTGCATACTACATGGCCTATTTCTATATCATCAGAAGGACACCAGCTATTCTGGTTTCTGAAGGGTAATTACATTTAATTTAAGAACACCAACCATTGTTCTGTGTATCTACTTTGAGGTTTTCTTTCTTAATCTAAGTATCTTTATACTATAGACTTTCATCGTATTTTCTTTCCCTTTTGTTTAAATCATTATCGTTTTTCTTTATGTTTAGTGTATGTTTGTGTGTGTGTGTGCTGTCTGTGTTTGCAAATGTATGTGTGTGTGTGTGTGTATGTGTGTGTGGGGGGGTGCGCATGCACATGTATGCATTGGTGTGTTAATTCCTGAGACTAATCTTGTCTTCATTAATTGTTGCCCACCTATGTTGAGATGGGGCCGCTCATTTTACCATATGTCACTGACTTGACTTTTTTTACTGACAGTTTTTCCCGAGATCCTCCTGTCTCTGCCTCTTTAGAGACAGGATTTTAGGCGGACCACAGTACGTGCTTGACATTTACATGACTGCTGGGGATTTCAATTCACGTTCTCCTGTTTGCACAGCAACTGATTTGAGCATTGAGTCATCTCCTCAGTTCTCTACCGTCCCTTCTCAGAGACAGGTGACATAATCATCAACCTGATAAGACAAATCCCCTTTTGAAGCTTGACTGTGTGCATTATGGGTGGAGTGGAACACAATGCTCAACATGTAATGGCGTCTATAGACAGAGAATAGCCTATTTCAAATGAACAACAAGCTCGGCCCATCTGAATA
Source organism: Microtus ochrogaster (assembly GCF_000317375.1). Lineage (NCBI taxonomy): Eukaryota > Metazoa > Chordata > Mammalia > Rodentia > Cricetidae > Microtus > Microtus ochrogaster. Next base: position 33,243,493 of record NC_022018.1, read on the forward strand.
AAACTGACACTATTTTGGATTAAGATAGAACAGATTATCTCCTACAAGTTAGCTAAAACAGCCTGGCTTGTTGCCAGGCATCTTGTTTTTCTTTAGCAAAACCTCCTGGATCACTTCCTTTGGTTAACTGTATTAAGATCTTCAAGCTAAACAAAATGTCAATAAGCTTCCTGACAAGGCTGAAGGCTTTGCTGAACAAGAGCTGCAACATCAGATTCAGAGTGTTTTATGCCTGAGTGCTTGCTGGTCCACAGCGATGAAGAGTGAGTGGTTTATCTTTTAAGCCTGCATCTCCCCTCTCACTGCTGCAGCAGCCTACATGGCCAACACTCGGGGTTTTGCCATTTTCAGGCAGTCATGACCACAGCATCATCTCTAAAATGGTATCTGATAGGCATAATAACTCTTCAAGGTGTCCACATCTTGTGCTTGACTCTCCTATCTTATTTCACGGTAAAGAAATTAAGATAGCTAGTTCACTGACCACGGCCTAAGAAATTATGCTAATTATTAAGCATTGTGCTTATCATAAGCACAACCCTTAAATACAGTAGCAGGTGACAAATTAATGAATGAGATGACAAATCCTTCTTCCTACAGTTCACATCATTCAAAACCAGGCACTGTAATTCATCTCCAGTTTCAGACTTTACTAAGCAACAAAATAAAAAGCCTCAACATCCTTGGTGACCTTTATTTCTACATCTCCTATTTTATAAATAGAATATTCAGGTTAATAAAGTATTTCAAGCATACACATCAATAATATATTGAATAATTAATTGTTTTTTGAGTTCAGAGGCTGTAGTGAGAAAGATATTTACCAGAAAAACAAAGTTAAGATGAAAATTACTTATTGGAATAAGTAAATAAATGACAGAGAAAATAGCCTTGATAAGCACCAGAGATGCAAAGATAACTTGTATAAAATGTTCCTCAGTGGCAGAAATTACATCAGGATAAGTTTTTAATAAGTCTGATTTAAAATAATATTTTAGCTACTATCAATTTTGTAGCTTACCTTACTTCTCAGCATTTGACTATGGACAAGTGTCATTTTTGCAGCATGAATGTATGTATAAAATCATTTACATTCTAAATGGGCAAACATCACTTCTGCTTCCTCCAGCACAGAGCCTTTTACGAATGCCCAAGTCTTTCTCTCTAACCATGAGTCATGTAGTTTTAACGCAAGGTTATATCGATTGCCTCTCTATTGAAATTTTTCATTCCTCAGGCTTTTATTAAAGACTCTGTCTTTGTCAGAAATAAACTTCAAAAACATCACTAATGTGCAAGGAATCCATATCTAAACTTTTAAAGCAAGGGCCATTTTATAAATGTCAACAGAATGTATAAAATTGGATTCTCATACAGGTTCAATTTTATTTTCCGCTCAAGTAGGGCTTTTTATCATAGCAGGGTGTTCATCTGGGATCAAGACTCTCAAGTTACTTCTTTCCAGGTTATTGTCCAGTGCCTCTACAGTTTTATTTAGTGCTAAGTGTTCTCCAGTGGATTGCATTGACTTAGATGTAGTACTTTGGTAAGGCCATTTTTGTGAGAACTCATTCCTTTCCACTAACGGTTTAAAGATTTTAAGGCAATGGTGTGGGGGTTTTCTTGTTCTTCATGTTCTCTCTGTAAGTTTAACAATCTGAGCAATTTGAGGTGCCTGTTTTGTTAATCTCAATTTTATGAACAAAAATTTCTCAGGTTAATGATATTTTAACTTCTTAAAGCAAATATTATGTTTACGTTCATGGCAGTGTGTTATATTCTTTAATTAATTTAGAGTTCAGAAATGGTAGAAGCAAAGATTGTCACCAGAAACTTCAAAATAAAGTGATTAGTTTTTAACTCAGATACTTAGAATTTTGAAATCCTAAAGAACCCATTTAGATAAAATCCAAGGCCAGTAGCTACTTGAATTATTGTAATTATCTTGTTTCCTGTATTCCCATATTTGGAAGAAAAGAAAGCTGCAGAAAATTAACAGGCTATTAGTAATGAAATTGTCTAAGATTATCCACTGGAGATTTTCTTCTTTGGTTCCAGAGTTAAACCAAATACACAAAATAGGGACTTATTCAATCCATATTGGGATTTACTAAAGCATCAGAATGCTGTTCCTTAATCCAGAAGAAGATAAAAGGGAACTCTACACCTTGCCACACAGAGGAATCAAATGTCTGTTTTGTCTGGCCTCCAGAAACAGAATATAGCACAATAGGCCCCATAACTAGCATTGTTTACATTAGGTTGAAAAGAATGCGTTCCACAAAAAAGAGAGAAAAGCTTAGCTCCAAGCAAATGGACAAGAAAAAATACAATTTAATAATTTATGATAATTAGCCTAGAGTTCTGAAGCCATAGCAAAAAATTCTTGACTATGAAACCATTAAGTGAAGGTCATAGTGTATCAATAAAGAGAATTAAAGTTTTAGATACATTAAAAAATGGGCTAGTCATCCGGGTGGTGGTGGCACATGCCTTTAATCCCAGCACTCAGGAGGCAGAGGCAGGCGGATCTCTGTGAGTTTGAGGCCAGCCTGGTCTACAAGAGCTAGTTCCAGGACAGGAACCAAAAAGCTATGGAGAAACCCTGTCTCGAAAAATCTAAAAAAAAAAAAATAAAATAAAATAATAAAAAAATAAAAAAAAATGGGCTAGTCAAAACCTGACCAGCTGGATATTGCCTTTTCTAATTACTCAAAGCAAAAAAAGTTAAATATTTGCTGCCAAGCTGTCAAATGTCAAATATTTGATGGTAATCCAAGCTTAATTCTGTCTCAGGTGAGATGGAGTCATTCAGATGTAATCTTTGAGTTTAGTCTGTTACACAGTAAGCACAATTATTGGGTTTAATCAAACCATGTGTTCTTAATTCAGTAAGGGCATTTTACATTCTAAAAATTAAGAAGAAATACGCATGAGTTAGGAAACCAGAAATTTGAGGAGAAGCAAAGTTAGGTCAGAATTTCTGGGAAGATACCAGGTACCATTCAACAAGCTGCTCTTTCTGTCCCAAAGCTTCTACATTAATTATAACTGAGCATCATTTATATAGCCATCAAATCCATCATTAGCACTGTAGGGAATAATCAGTACTCTGCAGAAGAGATGTCAAGGACTTGGGAACAGTTTTAACATGCAAAAAATAAAATGCCTTTATTATTATTTTAGATAAGCTATTTAAATAATTCATTTTAAAGGAAATTTTCCATCACAAATTTGGCAATAGTTTTTCAATTACAAATTCAGAATAATGAATCAATCAACCAAACAGTTCACCATTGCTAATCTCTGACAGAATGACATATTGGGCTTTATTTAAAGCACAACATAGCATTTATAAAACAGGATTCATGTAGAATTTATTATGTTCTGACAAAACAAATGCTAGTAGAATACATAAGCAAATAATTTCTGCCATCCTTTGAGATCAGTTAATTTAAGAAAGAAACTATTCATGATGCATGGATATAACTGGCTTGCTCTAATTATGGTTTTTGAATGTCACCAAACCATAGATATGAACAACTGCCTTGACTTGCAGTCTGGTTAAATTGCAGTATTACTGGGAAACTCTGGCTTTAAATTTCTGAAATTGTGAGATTTGTGCCTTTGTTCTTTTACATAGACAAAAAGTGTCATTAGCTCTGTGATTTAAAAAAGTACTCACATAAGAATACGTAGAAACGGCACTGTCAATGCACTATTGGTGGGTATGTCCTCCATGAGAGTGAGCTAATGAAGAAGTAAGGGTGAAAAATTAACCAGTAAATGGGTACAAACTCCATTATGTATCCTAAAATGTGGTACATCTCATTTATGTAGATGAAAGGCAAGCAGCAATGAAACTGAGGAGTAATGATATGGAATATCAGCATTAACATATTCTGTCCGCATAAGCTCACCAGGCCAAAGTAAGAGCAAATTTTTAGACATTTCTGAATACTCCAGGGGTCCACTCAGTGTTTGGTAAAGAATGAACAAAGCAGATAATACTAAGTAGAGACAGCTGGAAGAAGTGAACAACACCAGTGGGTCATGGGAGGTACTTAGCCCACTAGCAATTAGCCAATGATTGGGAAGCATTTTACTCCTATTCGAAATCATGGGTCCTCACTAGTTCACCATGTCTAAACCTCAATTCTGAAACAAGGTATGATTTTAGACTGAAGATATACTTCCTAGAGAGCTTTGAAAATGTTTGGTGCTACAACTATGGTTATTTACATAAGAAACATGATAGGAAGTTATCATCTTTGGGTCTGGACTCAGGACTGCATGGTACCAATCACTTCCTTCTCATCAGAGCAGATCCTATCTCTGGCAAAGCTGCGGAGGATCAGAGGATCCCTGACAATTTGTCCTACCTAGGAGATGGAGAACATGACATAGAAAACATGAGTGGCTGTGTGAGGTTGTCATGGGGTCATACAATGTCTGTACCTCAGAGTATAAGATAACTGTGCTAGATGAACTAAGATATCCTTTCGTGGGCTCAGGAAATCTAAGCTAAGTTGGAGGCTGCAAAATTGAGATATATGTACACTTCAATGGAAGGTTAAGAAAGGTATGTGTGATATATAGATTGAATAAACCCTCTATCTATGAAAAAATTAAAAGCTATGCATGTTTGTTTCACCATGAAATATCTGTAATATCTGTTCCATTCCATAAATGGTTCAAATTAATTCATTTAATATTATTCACAATATAAGATAATTGCTATTATCAACTGAAGTATTAGGAAAAATTTAGGTCTCCATTCAGCAAATGTGTAATAAGTATTATTTAATATCAAAAATAAATATACAATTTGTCTGACTGCTGAAGTGATTGCATATAGATGGATACCTTAAAAAGCATATTTATCATAGTAAAATTCTATGCACACATCACTGATTGAACTCAAATACAAAATTCATGAAGAGAAAGAAAGAGATAACATACTTGAAATATGCATATACTGGAAACATGGCAGACCCTAATTGAGTAATTCCTAGGCTGCATGCCTTTGCGTTATGCTGTCTACATACATTAAACATGACAAAACTGTCGGTATCACTAATCCCAGAGATAATGTGTTCAGTGTTGCATGGCATTCAACTGACGAACAATTGGCAGGTAGCTTTTATAATAGCAAGATGGATTCTTGTATGGGATGTGTTGATTGCTTATGTCAGTCCCTTTGAAATTTTACAGCAGTCATAATTGGAGCTGTAAATCTCTTCTAACTATAATTAGATTACTATTTATACCCATTGTCATTTTTGTAAAACAGCCTGAGACTCCAGCGTGCAGTAGGGAAGAGGGGGAGGGGGTAATATGGAAGCCTCAAAATGGTAAGTGATGGTAAACTTTACTTGCATGTAGATTTGTAAATTTAAATACCAAATACGAAGAAAATTATTGCAGAACAATTGTTCCAAGAATCTTTAACTTTTGTTAAAGAAGGATGTGTATTCCCCAAAAGAAAACACCTTACTTTTTCTTGGATTTCTAAAATAGACCACATAGTCAATGGTTATGCCTGCGTATTTGGGTGCACAAAACAAGATTGAAAATTGTGTCGGAAAAGTGTATTCAACATTTGGCATCTCATTAGTTCTCCGCCTCCCTTTATATGAACCTTTTGCCAACTTTGTAATCCAGTGAGAATATATAATATACCAGAAATAAATTTCTCACTTAAGGTGCTGTAAGTTACTAAAGGCAAGGAAGGGTTTTCACCTTTTTACCTTCCTGTCCTCACACCTCCTATATAGGTTAAATCAATACAGTCAGGAACACCCAGATTGCTTTCCCATTCCAAAACTTTCAAATGCCCATTGGCCTTCTTAATCTAGATGAGAAATAAAATAATTGCAATATGACACTTGGGAGGTTTTTTGCTAGGTCTTCACCCTGTTTCCTTTCTTAAAACCTGGAAAACCAGATAGTCCATTTTACCCTCTTAAGCAGAGTATCAGGAATCAAGGCCAACTAGAATCATGTGAGGATCGATCCAAGGTCCAGCTTTGCTAAATAAATAATGGAAAAACAGAGAAAAGACTGAACTAAAGGGGAACCTGGCAGGCAGAAGAGGACTCCACCCCTAGGCACCCACAAGGACTGGAGTGCTTAGGTATACCATGATGGTCACTGTCCTGAAATTCTTTGGCATTCGCTGAATTTTCATATAATAAACATATACTAGGTGATCTTAAAGTATATTCTAGCTATAATCTGTAAAACAGTATTCTACGTACATACCATCAAGTCATTGCATTTGATGGAGATACTCAGAAACACTGATACAGATGTGGCACTTTCCTCCTGTCCATCTGCCACCAGAAATGAATAGATACTAAAAGACAAGTACAAAGGACAGTGAAAGATTCTGATGTTTCAAATAATACATAGGTAGATCTTGGTTTGTAGCTCACAGTTAATTTATACTTAGCCTTAGCCAAGCACTTGATAAAATCCCCAACACTGGGAGAAAAAAAAAAGCAGTAGTAGGTGCTCTGATATCTGTTGATGTACTTAATGTAATATATTTGAATAAAAGAACATCACATAATATTGTGCATCCAATCCACGAGTGCTATATGATCTCATAGTCAAGAGCATATTTTATAAGAAAAACAAAATACTTAGGTGGTTATATAGAGCAAATGGGATTTGTGGGGACAGGAAATTTTGCAATATTATTGCAAGCTTTACTGTGTTGTTTTAAGCTTGAAATTTTACTGAACTGCATTGTATGTATAATAAAAGCTGAGTTTAAAGGACTCCTGGGGGAAGGGGGAATCCATTGAATTAGAGACTGTAACCTAAGAGGAAAACCTGTGTGTCAGAAATAAGTTCACAAAAGTGGTTTTGCATTTTTTACAGATAATGATTTCCAATTAGAATGCTAATATTTTTTTTCTGAAAGAGCAAAAGTGAAACTACATTCTTTACCTCAACAACACACCCTTACATTTGAATTCATAAGTAGTTGTTGAGACAAAGTGATCTCTCTCCAACTTTCCAAGATCTCATGTTAAGACCCTTCATGGGTCCACAACATTGGCAATCCCATGATCTGTTGTTACCACCTTTGATTAGGAGATTAACAGTGATCCTTAAGGGTGCATATTTGTCTTTCTTTGGAAAGATCAGATTCAACTAGGTTATTCCAGAATCTAAATGTTAAAGTTAAAATTATTCTCTAAGATGCACATGACCAAGGGAAATGATTCAGCTATTCATCAGACACTCCTCCTCTCTTTGAGGTGTAGTAGGTTTCGTTTCATGGTTTTGAGCAATTCAATGAGGTGAGGCCACAGAAGGCTTCTGCATTATTATGAATAAGGAAGGGTCCTGAATTTGGAAACAGAAATGCTGGATTTTAATTTTGTTTTTGTTTATGTGGCTTAGTTAAATAACCCAATCTCTATAAGGCTCAGTCTGTTTTATATACATTGGGTTTAAAAATGATAGTATTTTCTCAGGTAATCAATCAATTCTGATTCCAAGCACTCATGTCCAAAAGTTTGCTTTAAATACTCAGTCTTTTCATGTCTTTGATTGACTATGTTACCTCAGGAAAAAGAAAGTAAGAGTCCAGAGACAGAAGTCATTATAATACCTATCATGTAAACAAGGCGTTTTATTAAAAAAACCTCTTATATAATTCATAGTAAAAATAGTTTTATAAAATAATAGCTCAATTATTATATCATCAACTTCTCAGGATGAAACTGAAGCAGCTTAAAATAAAGTCATACTTAAATAAGACAATTATTACAGGTATAGCATATGTATAATCAAAAATATCTTGGGAAATCTGAACTAAGCAAAGTATTACTGACATGATAAAATAGCACACATTTTAAATACAAGAATTCTAAAAAAATTTCTGTGGCAGGAGACATGGCTCAGTAGTTTAGGTGTCTGGTACACAAGTTGAGGATTTGTATTGGAGTCCCCAGAAGCCATACAAAGCTGGGTGAGGCAGTGTGCATTTGTAATCCGAGTTCCTGCAGGACGATGGGAGATGCAGACAAGAGAATCACTAGAAACCAGTGGACTACAGTCGTAATGCAGTGGCAAACAACAAAGACACATTACCTCAAACAAGGTGGAAGGTGGAGAATAACACAGCATATATAAGCCATGTTTCTTGCATGTGGTTGCACTCAACCAGAACAGCCTGGGCATCTAACAAGGCTTTCTCAACTTGATTTTAAGAGGCTCCTTGTCAGGTCTACTTATTCCTGGTTCACTGAAGGTTCACTCAGTTCAGAAGGTGCATAGATGAGTAAGTACTTCATCTATCTATCTATCTATCTATCTATCTATCTATCTATCTGTCTGTCTGTCTGTCTGTCTGTCTGTCTGTCTGTCTGTCTGTCTGTCTATCAATCAATCATATATCTATTGTCATCTTTCTGTTTCTTCCTGTATCTGTCTTTGCCCCCTCATTTAGTTTATAACAATGAAAAATTTAGACAATAATCAGAAATTTGAAATTCATTCTTGTGAGAAGATGGAACGCAGTAAAGACTCATTCAAATTATTGCAGCTTTTATACCAAAAAAAAAAATAAAACATCTACCTGCTTTATAGAAAGATAACCATGGCATCATCCTGCCTCAAAACAGCAATGGTTCTGTATGGATATAAGACTGAGAGCTAAAAGGTTTGCTTTTGTTGTATTTTGATTTCAGAAGTACACCATAGTGCATACAGTCATTAGCTGTGAGATGTACTCAGTGTAATTAATTGTTCATGGAAAAGAACCAAATTTTGAAAACAATGTAATATAATCTACAACAATGAGAACAGCCATATAGTATATTAATTATCATGAATATATATATATATTACTGAATAATTAAAGTGTGAGGATTTCAGTAGAAACAGAGAATTCATTTAAAGAATGTGATGAATAAATATTATTCAACTTGTGTGTCGTAACAGAAGAAAGAAAAACTAGGTTGAGTGAGTGCTCCTACTTCAATACATTATCTTGCTTGAATAGGTACAACATCAAGACAGCCTGGGCATCTAACAAGGCTTTCTCAAATTGATTTTATGAGGCTACTTGTCAGGTCTACTTACTCCTGGTTCACTGGAGGTTCACTGAGTTCAGAAGGTGCGTAGATTAGTAAGAACTCCATTTTGCATGAGGAGCCTTTCTTTGAAGCAGTATTATTCTCTCAATCATTTTAAGATGCTGTGTCAAAAATTCCATCAATTAGGGGACCTTGTAAACATAGTGTTGAGTCAGGGCCTTATTTCTAAATTTTATTCCATTTATATTTCTCTTCCTTTTAATCCTACAGTTTATTTGTTTTTTTGTTTTTGTTTTTGTTTTACAGGATTGCTGATGTATGAACAAGTAGGTCTCTGGGTCTATAACTGTTTCTTGTGCCTTTCTTGGGCTCTTTTCCATTTCTTTTGTCCTACTTCTATGTTCAATGTTAGCTTTTGTCTTACCTTTTATTTTATTATTATCATGTAGAAGCCTGTTTATTTTATTTTTATGATATTTTCATTTTATTTTACATATCAACCACAGTTTCCCTCCTTTCATCTCCTTATGTTCCTTCCCCTGATCACCCTTCTACCTGACCCCCTCCCATTCACTCCTCCTCCATCTCAGTTTGGATGGGGTAAAGGCTCCTTTGGGAATCAACAAATCATGCCATATTAATCTGATGCAGGACCAACCCTCTACCCCCTGCATAAAGACTAAACAAGGCATCCCACAATAGGGAATAGATTACATTAGGGGCAGGTCCTACTTCCAATGATAGGGGTTCCACAAAAGAAAAGGTTACACAACTGTCACACAGATGCAGAGGGCCTAGGATGGTCTCAAGCCAACCCTAGTTATCTGTCCAGAGTACATGAGTTCCAGGAGGCTCAGGTTAACTGTCACGGTAGGTTTTCCCATCTTGACCTTGACCCTCAGCCCTTCCTCACATAATCCCTACTCCCACTCTTCAACGGAAATACTGAAATTCATCCCAGTGCCTGGCTGTGGATTTCTGCATCTACTTTCATCATATGCTGGATGAAAGCTCTGTGGTCACAATTAGGGTAGTCACAAATCAGATTGCAGGGGAAGGCCAGTTTAGGCACCCTCTCCACTATTTCTAGGAGTCTTAGCTGTGTCATCCTTGTGGGTTCCTGGGAGTTTCTCTAGCACTAAATTTATCCCTAACCCCATAATGGGTACTCCCCAAGATGTAGAGTGGGTGATTTGGGTCATTGTGTGGGATATGGATATTTGTTGTACTTTAGAGAAATTGGTTGGAAGTTGTTATTAATCATAATCAAGGAAAATAACTAAAAAAATGAGGTTAGAATAAGGGATTTCTTTTCTCTTTTTCTTTCCTCTGTCCATCTTTCTCTCTATCTAGTGAAAAGGTCGATATAGGAATGATAGGATAAAAGGGTAGATTATTTAATCTAGTTTTAAACTAAAAAGTAACTACTAGTCTCAACTATTTTACATTGGTGTGGATTTTTGTATATTGATACAAATTTAAGGTTATTTTCATTCTAACATGCTTTGTGTATGTTTCTTCTCTTTTTTAAGATGACATACCAATGAAGTTCATTTAAAAATGTAATGTAGAGCTCTATGTCTTGAAAGCTATTATTATAAACTATTTATGATAATAAATGGAGGTTAGTAGTTTTATTATAGTTTTCATCTATAACAATCAAACTTGGAGTTATATTAAATATGTCTTCAAGGTTAAACAGATATGTTTTGAATAAATAGATGGTATTCAAACTCTTCTGATCTACAGTATATGGCATTTAAAATATTTTAATAGCATAGGGCTTTTCTTGACAGAAAGACACATCTGTTCCTATCAGAACCAATTTACTCCATGGAGATGATGGACATCGAAGAAAGCCCATATTATGTTTGCCTTCAATATGGCAAAGCTAACCACTGGGCAAGAAACTGCCCTTGCCTCAGTGGCTGATAGTATAATATCCACACTGTACACGCAGGACATAAAGGAAGTTGACTGCTGAATTTTGCCAAAACAAGGTGGCTAGTGCTTTAAAATTCCTGCTTCACAGAAAAGTCTGTCCCATATTCTAGGCCTATAGGCCAAAGATCTATGCCCCAGCATTGAAGAGGAACCATAGGGGATTGTCCACAGATCTAGCTGTCTCTATCATTTCCATAGTTTTGGAAGTTGCTTGCTCTGCATTTCCTGTTTACTCGGTTCATATATTTTTTTTTTCTTCTCAGGTCTCTGGTGAGATTGAAGATAAGAGAACTGTTTTTTTGTTTTGTTTTGTTTTGTTTTTTACCACTTTCTTTGTTGCACAATCCAGAAAAGAAACTTACAAAAGAGATGCAAAGTTCATAATGTTGAAATAAACAAAAGCTTAAGCTGTCTATTTAAGAAAATGTTTTATAGTCTAAAAGGATATTTTTAGCTGGTAAAACAAGTTATGATGGAAAATGTTTTAAGTATAAAACTTTGAACTCACTAAGATCGGACAGATACTAGAGTAAGTACTATCACGTGAGCTCATCCATTCAACTGTTATAGAGCCAGTCTTGTCTCATCTTTGTTTTTGTTCCATTATTTATTTATAAGTTTCCAATTTTTTAAATATCAGCTGCAAAGATTCTGTTCCTTGAAACATGGTAATAGTTGAAGATTTAATCATCTATGGCCATATTGATCTTCCCTGTAATGAAATTTCAATACTGATGGAAGTCATTCACGACTACTGCCTGATTTCCTGTTCTCCTGTCACTTGAGCAGTAGAAATTAACCACCATAAAAGAATTATTTCAGCCCAAAGAGCAATCAGGGTTCCCTGCCCTATGGGAAGTCCAAGGACCACCCACCTCCATTCAGGTCTAGTAAGGTGAGCATCCAAACTGCCTAGGCTCCCACAAAGCCAGTACATGCAGTAGGATCAAAAACCCATTGCCATTGTTCTTGAGTTCTCAGTAGTCCTTATTGCCGCTATGTTCAGAGAGTCCGGTTTTATCCCATGATTTTTCAGACCCAGGCCAGCTGGCTTTGGTGAGTTCCCGAGGGGGAGGGAAATGGGAGGCAGTGGAGGGGAAGAGACAGAAATCTTTAATAAATAAATAAATTTAAAAAAAGAAAAAAAAGAAAAAATGTTATTTAAGCCGGATGGTGGTGGCGCACGCCTTTAATCCCAGCACTCGGAGGCAGAGGCAGGCGGATCTCTGGGAGTTCTAGGCCAGCCTGGTCTACAAGAGCTAGTTCCAGGACAGGCACCAAAGCTACAGAGAAACCCTGTCTCGGAAAAAATAAAAAGTAAAAAATAATGTTATTAAAAAAAAAAAGAATTATTTCACTGTGAATGGTTCTACAGAGAAGGAAACAGATACTGCTTTCTCCCTCCTTTACCTTGTGTTTTACCCATTGCTTGTCCACCAATATTAGAGGATTTATATGGACACTGTATTTTTCTATAAATCCTTAAACTTTACAAATTCATCCATACATCCAGAAAGAGCTTAAAACTAGACTGTCAGTAAAATTTCATTCTCAGCTGCCATGTGGATGTTGAAACATCTATTTTCATGAATTCCTAGTCTTTTCTTCATGGAGAAACTTATAGTTAAATCTACAAAGTGCTATCTTGCAGGGTTTTATTCATTAGGTCCCCATTGTGTCAAAGTAAAGAGTATACGTTGGAATTCTTTTTTTTTTTGGCTATGTAAATGTAAAATCACAAAGGAGTCTCCTTTGGGTGTTAAATAAAGTAGATTTAATTCTATAGTGGAAAGCGTATTTTCCGAGCCATTTCAGTTCTGTGGATGAAAATTGAAAAGAAGTGGCATGTGAATAATATTTAAGCTTATTTTAAATATTTAATATCTTACCTAATTAAGAATATTTAAGATATTTAAGACTAAACTTTCAGTTGTGCTTTAAAAGAAGGAGCTGAATTTCAATAATTATGAAGCAGGTAAGCAGGGGAGGATAGTTTGTCAGAGAACACTGTATCTTTTTCAGACTCATCCTGAAACTTTAGCAGTGGCTAGCAGAAATTAATCCTTTTCTTTATAATCTAATGCAAAGATTCCACACACAAGTTCAGTTAATTGATTATGGGTGTATGTTTCGTCTACATAACTTGTCTAACATACACCATAACCATTCTATTTTATGTGCAAGGACAATTTTCTCAATCTGGATGCTGTAAAACTGCTGGGCTATTAGACAATTCGAAATGTATTCTTTAAACCTAATCAATCTCTCTCTAACAGTATATTTTAGTGGAGAAATTAATTTGAAGTGACCATAGGTTAATTACTTAATTAGCAAAATCTCCACAGGATAGTCTCAAGGGGGAAAGTAGCAAATATTGTTTTAGATTGAGAAATTATTTATTTCCTTATTTATCTATTTATTTATTTATCTATTTATTTTTGTATTTCTTTTACTGAAAATGGGTCTTTTACTCACATACTATCTCCTGATTATCACCCTCCTTCTACTCCTCCCAGTTTCTTTCTGTTTCCCTTTCCATCTGGATCCACTGCCCTTCTGTCTCTCACTAGAAAACAAACTAGGGATAAGTAAAATGATACAAAATCATATGAAACAAAACCTAACACATTGGACTATAACAAAACAAACAAGCAAAGGGAAAAGATCCAAAGAAAAGGCACAAGAAGCAGATATATACACAGAGACCCACTTACTCACACACTCAGGTATCTCATGAAAAATACGAAATTGGTAGGCATAATATGTATCTAAAGGGCCTGAAAAGTAAAAAGAAAAATATATATATATATAAAATAAAAGGTAAATATAAGATCAAAATGAAAATCAAAACCAACCAACAGAACAACAACAATACCAAAAAAAGAAAAGAGAAAAAAAGAAAAAACAGAAGTCTGATTTGACATTATTAGACTAGGAACACTCAAGGATACCTTTGAGTATATTTCTATTGGCTATTTCTTCACTAGAATGCTAGCCTGCCCTTAAGAACAGTTTGTTTCCTAATAAGACTCTATTGGAAAAAAGCTAAATTTCTATTGATAAGTGTTTATTAATTGGAGATAGCTTCTGGGTTATGAATGTTGGCATGTGTCCACTTCTCCTTTCAGCTCTAGGGTCCATTACAGAACAGTGAGGACCCTACGCATGCTACCTTAGTCTCTGTGAGTTCATTGTGTGCCAATTCTGTTGACTTAGAAGGCCTTGTTTTCCTTGGTTTTCTCCATGTTTTCCTATGTATGAAGAGGAAGGATTTGATGGAGCCATCTCATTTAAGACTACGTACGCCAAGGTCTCCCATTCTTCACCATTGTCTCACTGTGGATCTCTGTACTTGTTCACATAAGATGTCAGAGGAAGGTTCTCTGATAATGGCTGAGCAAAGCAGTGATCTATGAGTAGTGAAGAATATCATTAGGAGTCATTTTACTGCTACTTCTGAAAGAAAGAATGATCTTAAGGCCAGAATTCTAATAAATCTGTTGATCAATTCCGTACTCTTTATCAGTAACTTTATTGTTTAACTACTAGAACTAAAATTAACATAGTTAACTGATATACTTATAGTTGTTAATTTAATGCAAATTGTAGCACAAAGATAGGTGAATTAAAATCAAATGAAAAAATAATTGTTCTTTTTCATGTGACAAAGTCAGAGTTCTTTAGGAAAGGTTTCTTTTTTTAATTTATTTATTTATTAAAGATTTCTGTCTCTTCCCTGCCACTGCCTCCCATTTCCCTCCCCCTCACCCCAATTAAGTCCCCCCCCCTCAGCCTGAAGAGCAATCAGGGTTCCCTACCCTGTGGGAAGTCCAAGCAACCCCCACCTCCATCCAGGTCTAGTAAGTTGAGCATCCAAACTGCCTAGGCTCCCACAAAGCCAGTACGTGCAGTAGGATCAGAAACCCATTGCCATTGTT
>NC_022018.1:33258930-33261211 GCF_000317375.1 Microtus ochrogaster
TCCATTGAAGGGCATCTAGGTTGTTTCCAGGTTCTGGCTATTACAAACAATGCTGCTATGAACATCGTAGAGCATATGCTTTTGTTGTATGATAAGCCCTCTCTTGGGTATATTCCCAACAGTGGTATTGCTGGGTCCAGTGGTAAGTTGATCCCGAATTTCCTGAGAAACCGCCACACTGCTTTCCAAAGTGGTTGGGTTCTTGTATAGATTTATACATGGACATTAAGGGAGCAGGAAAATATGAGAAGACAATAAGCAGTTAGCATTTTGGGGCAGTATTAGCTTCAGGGAAGAGAGAGCCTTTACACATTTGAATTTATGTTGATGGCTGGTGGAATATTCAATTGACATGTGTTTGCCCTATTTTACTTATTAACAGAAGGACTGTAATCTTTCAGAATTTTGTGACTGGTTCATGTGCTGTGGTTTTTACTAGAACATTTTGAAATTATTTGTCTGAGCATTCTGAAACAATTGCTTTGGCCTTTGAAACTTCTAAAAAAATAAATAAATTTAAAGCCCTGGGAAGTGACAGCATGTTCCATTTGCATCTCTTGCTTCCTAACCTTTTAAAATCTGTTTTTATTTACTTGCATCTTTGTCTACTTGCTCTTTCATTGATGATTACATTTCTCTTGTCTCTTTTGACTTTCTTTTGTAAGTTGTCGGCTTTCTAGAGATCTGTATTTTAAGCCCAAACAGATTATTCTGTGGAATCCTTATAGCCATGAGAAACTATGTTTAGGTGCTCCAAAGGAAATAAAACTCTTCAATATGACTGAACTTTGAGACCAGGTGTTCTAGTTTCTACATAGCCTTCATAAACACCCGTCTATTTCAGATCTTAAAAGATTTCTTAGCTGCATATTGTGCCACATACCTATAGTCCCAGTATTCAGGGAGGCTTTTCAAAAACAAATACATAAGTAAACAAATGCATAAACATACACAGATGCTTGACTTTTCACTTTCTTTAAACCTTTATTAGTTGTTAGGATGGACTGGTGACTTCCTAAATCCCCTTTCCAAGAACTTTTTCATCATGAATAATATAGTCCTTATTTCTGTTGGTATATATGAATTTCATATCTGTATCTGAGATATAAATAAAATAGAACACTTAGGAAAACATCAATCACTCCTGTAATATATAAGCCATTAAAAAGATAACACATTTTTGTGTTTACCTAAGAAAACAAATTATTTTCCTTTAGTTATTATGTGGCTCAAACTATTTCAGGACTTCTTTCAGATACTATAAGAAATGAACATCAAGGTGAGATTTGCTTTGTGTTGTTAAATTAAAAGCTGAAAGAGAAACTCCACTGCTACTCTGGGGACAATTATTTGGAAATGTCACCATATGTTAACACCCAAGCTACTTATGAGCCTGTTTAGTGAAATGTCAGCTGTTGATTGGCCATGAAGATGTCATATAAAGATTCATGTATTTATAAGTTTCTGAGCCTATGCCTACGGGAGAGATAAAAGCTTCTAAGTAAATCCATTGTACTCTTCCCAAACCATTCTTTCAGTAAGGAGAGCAAAGCAACTTCTCCAATTATGATCTACAATATTTTTAAGATCCAGTGTATAATAGCTCTTTTCAAAGTCATATTTGATTCCTTGAATGAATTCGTAACCCTGAACTTAGTTTTCATAGGGCCTCTAGATTTCTAAATTATGTGAAGATTTTTTTTTCAAGTCAAGCCAGGTGGAAGTTAGGAGTATATTATGTTGAAAAAGTCTGATCTCAGACCAAACCTATTGGTTAGATTTAAAATGTCTGTCATAATGGTCTGAAGAGATGGGTCAGTGGGTATAGAGTTTTCCAAACAAGCTTGATGTTTTAGTTTGCTTTATATTGTTGTGATAAAACATTGTGACCAAAGTAATGTCGTGGAGGGGGGAATTCATTTCATTTTACAACTCGCAGATCCTCATGAAGAGAAGTCAGGACAGGAAGTCGAGACAGCGTAGAAAGCGAGCTAAAACAGTTTATGCAGATGCTGCTTACTGGACTTGCTTGGCCTGTTTATTTTATCCTTCTTTTTTCTTTAATTTACTTATTTTTTTTTTATTGAGAAAAGGAAAAACAAAAACAAGTTTCCGCCTCCTCCCAGCCTCCCATTTCCCTCCCCCTCCTCCCACCATTCCTCCCCTCCCCCACTCCTCTTCCCCTCCCTCTCCAGTCCAAAGAGCAGTCAGGGTTCCCTGCCCTGTGGAAAGTCTTAGGTCCTCCCCCCTCCGTCCATATCTAGGAAGGTGAACATCCAAA
>NC_022018.1:33261431-33262663 GCF_000317375.1 Microtus ochrogaster
CTATCTCCATCCATCACCAGATGAAGGTTCTATGGTGATATGCAAGATATTCGTCAGTATTGCTATAGGATAGGGTCGTTTCAGGTTCCCTATCCTCATCTGCCCAAGGAACTAACTGGGGACATCGCCTTGGGCTCCTGGGAGCCACACTAGGTTCAAGTCTCTTGCCAACCCTAAGATGGCTCCCTTAACTAAGAATTGTGCTTTCATGCTCCCCTATCCAACCTTCCTTTATCCCAATCATCCTTTTTCCCCAAGTTCCCCCCATCCTCCCCTTCTCCCTTTTCTCTCCCCTTCTCCCTTTACCCACATCCCACCCCACCTCCAAGATCCCAATTTTCTCCCTGACAATTTTGTCTACTTCCCATAGCCAAGAGGATGACTATATGTTTTTCCTTTGGTTCACCTTCTTACTTAGCTTCTTTAGGTTCACCAATTGTAGACTCCGTGACCCTTATTTATGTCTAGAAACCTATTATGAGTGAGTACATCCCATGTTCATCTTTTTGGGTCTGTTTGGTGTTTTCTATTTCCATCCATTTGCATGCAAAATTCGAGAAGTCATTGTTTTTTACCACAGCATAGTACTCTAATGTGTACATATTCCACACTTTCTTCATCTATTCTTCCATTGAAGGGCATCTAGGTTGTTTCCAGGTTCTGGCTATTACAAATAATACTGCTATGAACAAAGTTGAACAAATGCTCTTGTCATATGATAGGGCATCTCTTGGGTATATTCCCAGGAGTGGTATTGCTTGGTCCAGGGGTAGGTTGATCCTGAATTTCCTGAGAAACTGAAACACTGATTTCCAACGTGGTTGTACAAGATTGCATTCCCACCAGCAATGGATGAGGGTACCCCTTCTTCCACAGCCTCTCCAGCAAAGGCTATCATTGGAATTTTTTATTTTAGCCATTCTGACAGGTGTAAGATGATATCCCAACGTTGTTTTGATTTGCATTTCCCTGATTGCTAAGGAGGTTGAACATGACCTTAAGTGTCTTTTGGCCATTTGAACTTCTTCTGTTGAGAATTCTCTCTTCAGTTCAGTACACCATTTTTTAATTGGGTTAATTAGCATTTTAAAGTCTAGTTTCCTGAGTTCTTTATATATTTTGGAGATCAGTCCTTTCTCTGTTGCAGGGTTGGTGAAGATCTTCTCCCAGTCAGTAGGTTGCCTTTTTGTCTTAGTGACAGTGTCCTTTGCTTTACAGAAGCTTCTCAGTTT
>NC_022018.1:33269951-33278754 GCF_000317375.1 Microtus ochrogaster
ATTCTTTCTTCTAATTCTTGTATTCTGTTGGTTATGCTTGTTTCTGTAGACTCTGTTTGTTTACTTTAATTTTCCATGTCCAGTCGACCCTCTGTTTGTGTTTTCTTCTTTGCCTCCATTTCAGTTTTCAAGTCTTGAACTGTTTCCATTTCTGTTTGATTGTTTTTCCTTGGTTTTCTAGGGTATCATTCACTGATTTATTCAATTCTTCAAACTTTCTGTTATATTTCTCATCCATTTCTATAAGGGCGTTCTTTACATGCTCTTTAAGGGTGTCAATCACTTTCATGAAGTCAATCTTTTCTACTTCTTCTTGATTAAGGTGTTCATGTCCTCCCGTTGTGAGGTTGCTGGTTTCTGGTCGCTTCATGTTGCTTTTCAGATTGTTGTGTGATTCTTGCATTGGCGCCTCCCATCTCTTCTTCCAAATGTTCCCCTATGGATCTTCTTTTACCGGATCAGGTCTCCTTGCCTACTGATGTACCTTCCCAGTGATGGCTCTCCCCAATGGTGGCTCTCCTGGCACCCAGGTCAGGTCTCCGTGCTGGTTGGGTAGCTTTTAAACAAAGTGCCTACCTTGCTTGGTGCAGGCATGCTATAGAGACAAAGGAACTCCCGCCCTCTTGGGTGCCCTGAGAATTCGGACCCAGTGCCCAGACAGGCTGAGCTGGGTGACGTTATGTTCTGAAAGAGGGCAGGGGGGCCAAAGTGGGGAGGATTCTGGATGCATGCTGGGTGGGACAGGAAGAAAGAGGCAGTATGCAGGGAGTAGAGGCCCTGCAGAGAGCCCAAGAAGGATAGGGGGTTGAGGAACTTCTGAGTTCCCTGTCCCAGGCTGGCGCTGCAGGGTCAGAAATTCACCCCAATGGTGGCTCTCCTGGTGCCGAGAGATCAGGTCTCTTAATTTACTTATTTTATTTTTTTTTTAAAAAAAACAACTCTTTTCTCATTTTACATACCAATTTCAGTTTCCACTCTCTCCCTTCTTCCTGTTCCCTTTACCTTCCCCCATCCCACCCCATCCACTCTTCAGAGAGGATAAGACCTCCCATGAGGAGTCAGCAAAGTCTAGAACACTGCTTTGAGGTAGGACCAAGGCCCTGTCCACAATATCTAGGCTTAGCAAGGTATCCCTTCAAGATAATGGGTTCCAAAAATCCAGTATAAGCAGTTGGGATAAATCCTTGTCTCACTGGCTTGGCAGGTTTTGTATACTACCCAGAACCACCTGTCCAGGGATGACAAGACTCCAAGTGAGCTAGGATCTCCCACATCAATTATTGATCTGGATTAATCAAGAAAATGACCCAAATACTTGCCTACGGGCAATCCAATGGAAACATTATTTTTTCCTCAACTGAGGTTCCTCTTTCCGGATTGATAGCACCTATCAAGTTGACACAACCTAACAAACAAGAACACATGGTGACTTTAGTTTGTAACATAGCAAGAATGGCAGCACTTGTTTATAATCTCAGCACCAGGGGGGACTAGATAAGTGTATTCTCAGAGTTCACTGGCCAGGCAGCCCAACATGTGTTAAAAGCTCGAAGTAAGAGACTTTGTCAAAAAAAAAAAAAAAAAGGAATCTTCCATGCAAGCCTTAACACTTAAGTTTGAACTCTGGCTTCTACATTTACACAGACACGTGTGCACCAATATGAATATGCCTGGATATAAGCACAGACATATGTGGTCTTGTGGGGGACACACACACACACCAAGATTTAAAACTCATTTAATAACTACTTCAGTCAAAAGTTCTGCTGGAAATAGTGTATAAGTACAGTCTTTCTGCCTCTCTTTCTCTTTCTCAAGTCTGGTGTGTGTGTGTGTTTGTGCATGTTCTGATCCTGACAATAATTAAAGAGTTGGGAATTCTTCCATTAAAATCAATTACTTGAATTATAACATTTAGAAGTTGTTCTGGAATCAAAAGAACAAACAGTTCCTGACTTAAAAATGGCTTGGCATAAGAGTCTTTGAGCTTCTACATGTATACAGACACATGGGCAATGATATAAATATGCATGCATATAAGCACAAACATACATGTGTCTGTGTGAACAGAATATGCATTCTGTTTAAACTGTGTTTAGGATTTTGAGTACTGACCTTCCCTTGGGGGGGCTATCTGGGCAGCCATAGATTCCAGTGAGGCCCTTGATATCAAGAAGACCCAACTGAGATTCTACAGTATGTTAGATGCATTAAATGTATTCTTGACTCAGCAATATTTCCCATGGGTTTATTAGGATGCATATCTGAGTGTATTCTCCATAGATACTTCATCAAAGTTGAGGGATAGTTAAACACATATGTTTTTTGTGTTTTACTCCATAGAAAACAGAGTTAAAGTTCTGTTTAGTAAGCAGAAACTAATAAAACTGGTGATGGTATAATTAAGTGTAATGCAGAGAACATAAAAATCAGTTTCTTTATTAACCAATGGTAATAAGACATATTCATAGCATATAGAAGGGCAGCCGACATCAAACTTTATAGAACTTATTTGTCCTATATAGAAAGAATTTGAGAATATTAACTAAATTAATACTTATAAGAGACTGAGAACACAGATTGGACTGGTACCCAATGAAATCTGAAATGCTGATAGGTATTTTTCCCACATCAACACAGACACTATAAAAGTAGTTTAGCTAAGTTAATTTAAATTTGCAATAAAGGTCAGAATGGTACCACAGAACAAAAATAGAGGAGGAATACTCAAGAGTTTTATTGGAACTTTGTTAATTCACATTTCTCCCGTGGGAGTTTTACTTAGTAAATACAAGGACAAACTCTGTCTCTTAACTCTAATAAAGTCTCTCACAAGCCATTACTTTAATATCGCACATGACAGTCCAATGCTGTCTCAAAGCTCTTGTCTCCAGAGAACAAGAGATTGATAGTATAATGGGAACAAACAAGACCCTGTTGACCTTCTGTTGTGAAACAATTCAGCAAGAGTCAGAGAGAAGGAATGAAAATTTTCACGCAGACTTTATGAAGTGAACTTATTTTGAACTCAAAGAAATATTTGAATTTCCCTGCAAACATCATAGCATCTTCTCAGCAGCTCAAAACTTGTCACTAGCCTCTGAACCCACAGTATCCCTTGAGAGCACATATCTGGGGTTCTACTTATGCCAATCATGAGTGGGCATTTGAAATGCCCATGAGTGGAGCTACCTAACCCTAATTTAAAAACCAAACCCCAAAATGCAAGGGAGAACATTCCCAGGGCTCAGTTTTGCAGTAAAATTGCTTTGACTCTAAGTTCAGGGACTGCGGCCAAAGCAAAGACACAGTTTGTTTAGAACTTTGAAATAAAGGACCTCCACTTGACTTTGGACCTACAGTTTTACTTGTGAGGTAGCTCAAACCATGTGTTTCCCTCATTAGAATTTCCTATTTGACAGCTGCTATTCCAAATGTTATATCTTAGCCAAATATTCTAGTTTTAACAAAGGAAATGACAGAGAGTTAATTAGTAAGATGTAATCACATAGAGAATCAAGAAAAGCAAGACCAGGCTGGGAAATGGCTTCATAGAAAAAGTGCTTACTGTGTAAGTTTGAGGACTCACGTTCAGATCCCCAGAACTCATGTGAAACCAGACCGGGTAGCATATTCTGTCATCACCGTGCTCCTGTTGAGATATGGAAGGCTGAGGTAAGAGGAAACCCCTGCAGCTCATTGGCTTCTGTAGCAGATAACAACAAATGACCCTATCTCAAATAAGCCAGTAAGAAGGTGTCAGGAACTAAGACTCTCTTCTGATCATGAATGACACTGTGCCTCTGCACTCACACACACAAATGTGCATGTGCACATACAAGAATGTTTTTCAAAGAAAGAGAAAGAAATGTTTGAAAAACACCTATTATGTATTTTATACATTACGTGCCTCCCAAAACCTCACGTGTTTAAGGCTTGGTGTTCAGCCAGTGGCACTACTTAGAGACATCAGAAACTTTGGCACAGAAGCTAGGCAGGAGAAAGCAGTTTATCCGGTTATACCTTTACAGGTGTAAGGGATTCTGGCCACTTTATCCCCCCTCTATTTACTGCCCTCCTCTTGAAGAACAGCAAGCATCATGGCACTACATGCTCAGCTTCTACAAGTTTAGCTTCACTAATCCACGAAACAACAGGTGCAAATGACAACAGGTCGAACTCTCTGGGAGTCTGAGCTAAGACAAATCTTGCTTTCTCATATTGATGCTTTCTTGGTAAGCTGAGAAAAGCTGACTAACCTAGTATCATATACAGAAAACACATGGGTATGTACAAATATGACCCCCTCAACTCTCCAAAAAAGAATTCCTTAAAGGGCAGTATTATGATGTTCATCTTAGAAATTAGTAAACTCAAATGCAGAAAGTATAATCTTCGTAACTTCACAAGACCAGTTTTTGACTCATGGCCTGTGTCTTGAAGTAAGATTGTGGGGCATCTCCTTCTGCTACCTGCGTCGAGCAGCTGTCTTTGGTAAGCCACTTTATTTCTCTGGCAAATTTCCTTACTTTTGGAATAAAATTTTGAAACAAAGTCTAAGACAGTCTCCATCATCATGCCCTGTGTTACTCTGTCTCCTGGAGGAGGGTCAGGACCTGAGACTCATGTCTGCTTAACAGAACTCAACAAACACAAGATATGCGTTGGTAACATTTCATAAAATGCTAAAATCTGTGGTGTATGGTATCAGAGACATGGCTATTGGTAAACATGACCAAAGGTCAGCTAATAATAGAAAAAAAATCATACAGGAAAGAGTCAAGACGCCCTGTGGCCAACTGCTGCTAAAACAAAGTAAAGACGGTGACATTGCCATGTAAGTTTGGAACTGGATTCTTTCTTCACCTTGGCAGGGGTCCCCTCATTACAGTTTGGCAGGTTTGGATAGCTCAGGGATAGAGCACTGGCCCAATATGTACTGGGTCCTGGGGTGATCCTTAGTACTAAAAACCAACAGCAAACACATAAGCAAGCAAACCAATCCATGAACAACTTTGCCAAGGATTCAGCTAAGCCATACCAAAGTATCATGTATTTAAAAATTCTAATTCTTTTCAATTTAAAACTAATGCATCTTAGTGTCTCCCATAACAAAATGTGAAGCTGTTAGGCATATTTTAAGGAGAGAGAGCACGAGCAATGAACTCAGGACCGCAAGGGGTGCACCCACACACTGAGACAATGGGGATGTTCTATTGGGAACTCACCAAGGCCAGCTGGCCTGGGTCTGAAAAAGCATGGGATAAAACCGGACTCGCTGAACATAGCGGACAATGAGGACTACTGAGAACTCAAAAACAATGGCAATGGGTTTTTGATCCTACTGCATGTACTGGCTTTGTGGGAGCCTAGGTAGTTTGGATGTTCAACTTACTAGACCTGGATGGAGGTGGGGGTTCCTTGGACTTCCCACAGGGCAGGGAACCCTGATTGCTCTTTGGGCTTAATTGGGGGAGGGGGAGGGAATTGGGAGGCGGTGGCGGGGAAGAGACAGAAATCTTTAATAAATAAATAATAAATAAATTATATATATATAAAGGATTAGTATCTCAATACCAACAATTCTATATCCCTGGCAATTGTTTCTTCTCAAATCCTCCAGTAGTTCACAGAGCGACTGCATCCATTCCAAGTTTAACATCCAGACATAGGAAACACAGCAGGAAAAAAGAAAATGGTTCCTTCTTGCTCACCTTCAAGGTTTTTATGGACAAGAGCATTAGGTCAAGTCACCATGATTTGTCAGTTGGGCTGGGGCAGGAAATCCCACCTCACTGAGTCACAGTAGGGAAGAAGAATGGACATTCCATCAATAGTTAGTTCTACAAAGAGAAGAAAAAATACAAAAAGATTTAGAGTGGGCAACAGTAGGTCCAAGGCATTATCATTCTACCTTTGGCTTTAAACTTTTAAGATCCCATGGCTGACCAATACAGAAACCTATTCACCTAGTGTTCATGAAGCTTTACTCTGGGGACACTGAACTGTGTGGTCTTTTATATAGAGGCACACAGTAGTGGGGATGCATTGGATGTCATTGGTGGTGCTGAGGATGGCTTCTATGACTTCCAAGAAATTAGATGGAATGCTAGCATGTGCCTGACATTCTAAAACTGCCCTGTCCATTACACAAGCCATCACATATGTGGTTACTTTGATTTAAATACAAATAAGTTATCACAATTAAATGGAAAAATATATTTAATTCTTCATCAATTCTGGCTACAGTTTTAGTGAACAATAAACAAGTAGCCAGATACAAGTAGAAAACATCTCTCACTGCAGGAAGTTCTTTCTACCAGGCTGCCACCTTGCAACCATGTGGGCCACTGTATAGGTGTAAATATAAAAAAAAATCATGAAGCAAAAATGAATTTTTGGCAATCTTTTTGTGACTTAATTTCATTATTCTCAGGCATTAACTTCTTATGTGATCACATCATGTTGTATTTTCAAAAGCTGGACACATTGGGTGCTACTAGAAGCCCCGAGTTTGCAGAATGCTCCCAAAATTCAAGAGAATTTCAATGTAGCATCTAACAGACCTGTGCTCGTATTTTAACACGTATTATGCTGTGTTCTAACTGGTAGTACTTTTTGCCTCCCTTACATAAATCTTCAACCCAATTAAAGTTTTCTTTATTTCAAGGTTATTTTCCTAGTGGGTATGAAAGTTGACAAAGCAAAATAGTCTCCCAAGAGGATCTCAAAGAACCGATGGTTAGGATGTTCACAACGGTGTTCCAGGTTAACCCTGTTAAGAGCAGAGAGCTAGGTACATGAGTCCTCGGTAGATTTCTCCTTCACACGTGCTGTGGTGATTCGACGTCCTCCTTGTGTGCAAGCAGCACTTCAGCAGGAGCTAGGTGTTCCTCTCTTACAGCAAGTCCTGGCTGGCAGCTGGAAGGCATTCTTCAGGCTGCTCTGTTCATCATTTCTAAACGTGGAACCACACATCAATTGCTGGAGACCATGGCTTTGGATTAACCTCCAGCACTGATCCCCAGAAGACTAGACAAAACTGGAGTCACCCACATGGGATGCAGCAAAATCAAACTGACCTCAGAAATGGAATCCTTTTTCAAATGTATTTATTATTTCATCTACTTTAATAAATCAGAAGACTCTTTGACAACTGCTTGGAAGTGGCCTCATTTACCTGAGCTCGTAGAAAGAGTAAGTTCCCTCTGCCACGAACCTCTAAGGAGAAAAACCTTGAAATGGTCTGAGTTCTTGGAAGTCCTTACCTCTGCTCTGTCCTACCTGTAGACAGCCGGTGTCTTCTGCCCGCTCACCAAGATACACATTAAGTTTCATACTGTAAGTGCTGCCTATGTTTAGAATCACAAATGTAAATAAAAGTAGATTCATTCAAATAATGTTGCTCTAATTTTGTCTTTGGACAGATGAACTAACTTATATCTTGCCATTGTCAGGTGGTGTATGATTAGAATTAATTGTGGCATCTTCTCGAGATGAGGAAATTAGCTCAGACACAGAGTAAAAGAGGAGAATCTGACTTCAGGGCTCAGGGCCTAGAGAACTAACTGCTTGCCAGTAAGGTGTAGTCAAGGTTCTTTGTGAAGAAGAGCTGTGAATCTGGCTACTTCTTTTCGCATCTGGAAGATGGTAGAGGCGTGTTTTCACATCGTCTTGTCATTCCTTCTGATGTCTTTTCATGTTCCTGAGCCCAGAATGATGTGCCTGTCCACATGAATACAGGAGACTAAGAAGTGATGATGCTGGTTGGTCAGAGAAGCAATGTCTTCACACCCCAGGCAGTGGCAAGTGTTAAATGAAAAGCTGGAAACATGCAGCTGGAAACAGTGCTGTGGAATGCGAGTTATAGGACACCGTGGCCTCTCCCTCATGGAATTTTCCAGAACCTGCACATGCACTAGGCTTCTGGTCTGGACAAATCTGGAAAATTGTGACAGGGTCTCAAAGTCCTCAAGAGAAAGAGGCCAGAAATAGTCAAGTGGGTTCTAGGAAGGTTCCTTTTCCTCCTTAGCTATCTGTCCACAGACATGTTTAATGAATGGAATGTCAAAACAAATTAATAGTGTAAATGATGAAAAAAATGATAAAACGAGCCCATATGCAGGCTATTACTTTTGTTTTGCTTTGCAGTGACTATAATTAAAACCAGGTGAGGAAAATCACCAGTATATTTTGGGTCACGTTGGTGTATTTTTCACATTCATGGGATCATGGGGTCCAAATAACCTGAAAAACAACTCAGGGAGCCAGACAGGGGAAAGGTTACCTATCAGGTCAGGGGCTTCTGCATTACAAAGGGCTATGCCTCAGACAACATTACTCCTCATTTTCCATTTTCTCTTCTGCCCAGAAAATTAATTAACCACTTGTCCTATCATGAAATATATATCTTTATAAGAACTTGTTTTCCAAAGTTTAACAATAAATTGCCATAACAACCATAATTATTATGAAGGCTGCCAGGGCTCCCAGTCAAAAACTACAATCATGTGAAGCTAGTAGGAGTCAAAGGGCCTGTGTGTATTGGCTCATAATCTTGCTGCAGGCTGCCTGGGGTCGCCAAATCCATTTCTGTCAACAGAGAGAAACGATTACCAAAAATAAAACTCATGTTAGTCAGGATGTGTGACCAGAGAAAAAGAGCCAGAGGAAGTTCTCTTTTCTTTTTTTTTTTTTTTTTTTTTTTTTTTTAGGGTTTCTCTGTTTTTTTGGTTTTTTTCCTGGAACTAGCTCTTGTAGACCAGGCTGGTTTAAAAGTCTATGATATGGAGAATTTTAAACA